>NW_024100880.1:0-300000 GCF_016161935.1 Mauremys reevesii | reverse complement strand
AACATCATTTTGTCACAGACTTTGAAATTTTGTTTCAAAAATGTCAAAACTAAATATTTTGACTTTTTTGGAAACGTTCTCCCCATTTTTATTCAGTTTAAACTATTCATCAGATTTGACCTGAATTCATGAACAGTCAACTCTAAACTGCATTATTTGCCAAATCAGCTATTCACCAAGTAAATTTCACCGAGCTCTAGTGACAAGCACCTCAGAAATATCTAAGATTAAAATGCCTAAGTTTGTATCTTCCACTTCCTGAATCTTTCCTGATCTCAAAGAATTCCCCCTGGCCTTCTGACCCCTGTCTCTCAGGCTCATCTGTGGGTAAGGTAATTGGGTTAACTGTCATTACAGCACTAGGCCGACTAAGCCAACCCCACATGTTTTAACTGAAAATTTAAACTCAATCCTCAGAAGTTACACAATTCTATGTGGTCACTATACCAACCATGGTGAAGAGCTGCACTGCTGTAGAATTTCTGGGATAGCAGCAGTAATAAGGGGATTTTAAAAAGAAAGAATAGTTACTTACTCTAGTTTCTTTAATTTACAGTTTGGATCCTTCAGTGCTTGACAGAGCAGGTAAATAGGTGAATGCTTTGGCTTATCCTGACGGTTTTTCCTTAAAAAAAGGAGAAAATAGAAATTTTCTTTGTTGTTCTCTGAAGGCAGATTTTAATTCTATTTCCTGAACATTGAAATAGCCTCTTGGACAGTGTGATACAGTGCATATAGGTTATTCTGCAGGCAGTTAGTTGTTGTAAGTCCCCCAATTCAAAACTACATCTACTACTTTGATATGTGTTTTAAGTATACGGAGTCAAATAGAATACATGCGACTAAGTTTAATCCATTCATTTTATGAATTTGTGGTACTCTGATTCTCTGAATATTAAAACCAGTTCTAACTACTCACACAAATGGGAATGTCTCCAGAGGTTTTATGCTTGTGTGTCAGGCAGTAACTGCAGTATCATTTCTGGAGATACAGTAGAAATTATTGTGTTTATTTAACTAGGAATGTTGTCTTTAATTTGCCCACAAAGCTAAAAACCAAATATAAGTATTTGCTTAAAATTGTAATTATGACAACTGTTACTCAATAGTGTATAATTGGGGTCACACTTAGTAAATTACATCCCTAGGAGGAACCAGAAATGGAGCTGATTGTTTCCTGACAGCAGAATGTGTAAAATGGTAAGTTAATTTTAAAGCAGCATCTGTATAAGAAATAGTGCTGGATGAATAATTAAACAACTAAAATTCAAGAATATTCTGATGAATTTTAAAGTGAATTTATTTCCACTGTGTTCACACATCTTTATTGTGCACTTTCCAAATATTCTAGCAAAGGGAATTTGCAGACAGGAATGTTGTTGAAGCAATGCGTTTAAATCACTATTACAGAATATTCCCGTGAAAGCAAAATTTGTATTTATAATCCTGAGCATTCATACTAGAAATCTGGTTCTCATATTTATGTTCATCGAATCACAGAAATGAAATATCTATGACCTGTGTGTCCAATCAAAATGAATAATTTAGAAAAATTAATATTTAAAAAAATAAAATTGATTGGGTAACTTGTGAAAAAGGCAACATTCATTGAATGAATTATTAATTATTATCTGCCCAGCTCTAATAATCAGGTCTTTCTTAAACAGCAGTTGTAGAGTACTCAGGGAGACAGGGGATAGTTGGAGAGACAAGTGGGGGTCACGGGAAGGGCTTTTTATCATGGGGGCAGGGCCAGCTCCAGGCACCAGCTGAGCAAGCTCATGCTTGGGGCGGCAGATTCTAGGGAGTGGCTTCTGCCCAATATTAGGGCGGCACGACCGCTTTTTTTTTTTTCCTGCTGATCTGGCCGCCCTGTAAGGGGTGCAGGAGGGGAGCACCCTGCAGCAAACTTGGCAGGGCAGCCAGCGTCCTTCCCTCCCAGCCGACCGGAGCAGCACGGAGCCCTCCCGGCAGGCAGTGCGGCGGTTGGGGCCGCGGGAAGAAAGCCCCGCTGAAGCCCTAGCTGCCCCCCTTCTCTCTCTCCCCCCCCCACCACTAGACCAGGCGCGCACTCTCCAGCACAGGGAGTCCCCCTGCACACTGGCTCCAGCCGCCCTGTAGGGTTTTTTTGTTTTGTTTTTCCCCTGCTTTGCCAGCCTCGCCATTCCCGCCCCTCCCCCGCTTTGCCGCTCCGTGTTTTTGTTTTGTTCCCCCCCAACACTTTGCTGCGCCGTGTCCCCTCCCCCGGCTTTGCCGCTCCAGCCACACCGCAGGTTTTTTTTTTCCCACCTGCTTTGCTGCTCCAGCCGTGCCTTTTTTTTGTTTTTTTTGTTCCCCCTGCCCCGCTTTACTGCTCCCCCCCTTTTTTTTTTTGCTTGGGGCGGCTAAAAAGCCAGAGCCGGCCCTGCATGGGGGCAAATAAATCACACATATGTTGCCAAAGAAATGGACCAGAGTTTGAGGGGGGGGAAACATGAGGAATGGAAGGGCATTAGGGACAAGGTAGATCAGAAGATAGGATGGGATGGTTGATGGTGTCACTGAGGCAGATGGTGGGTAAAAGGAGAGCAGGCCAAATCCCTGTCTTTTGTCACCCTGTCCAGTCTGGCTTCCTCACCACTGAAGCTTCCATCTTAGTTTTTATTAACCTCACCCTAGCCAGAGTTCAGGTTCTGTACTCGGTCCTCTCCCTCCTCAACCTCTCCACTGCCTTTAACACCTTTTCCTACTCTCCTCCTCTTGAAACCTCTTCTTCCCTCAACTTTCAGGAGTCTATTCTCTCCTGCTTCTCCTCCTACCTCTCTCGTCAGCATTTCATGTGCTGCATCCTCCCACCCCCCTCCATCTTTCACTGGCACCCCACAGGGCTCCTTCCTTGGCCCCTCCTTTTCTCCACCTACACCTTGACACTGGGCAATTTCATTCAAAATGTGGCTTTGACGGTCAAATTTATGCTGAAGACTCAGATTATTGTAAGGTCATCCGACACTATGGTGTCCCAGTGCCTTCCACAAGACATCTCCCCTCCATCAGGAAAGAGCGTGGGTATCACTGGGGTTATTTTTAAAAAACATGTGTAATGTGATGGTGCTGGTGAGAGCTGGTTCTTGTGGGAAAACTCAGTCAGAGATGTAGAGTTTGTATTTAGTTTTGAGGCAGTGTGGGTGGGTGGGTGCAGGGGGTTCATTCTTATTTCATTTAGCAGTGAGTTCCACCTTGTGACCCCACACCTGGGACAACTGAATCTCCTGCAGAGACGAGCCTTTCCTTCCTTGTCAACTGATTGTTTTTTCTTGTGGAACAAAGCCACCAGGCCAATTCGTTGTCTTGGAGGGACTGTAGCTTTCTCTCTCTATCTCAGATCTAGGGCCAGCACCATGCAGTGCTTTGAAAAGAGTCAGTACAACCTTATTTAACTTGACTCGGGCCAATAGGGAGCCAGGGCAGGCAGCACCGTTTTGGGGAGATGTGTTCCTGGTAACCTAGCCACCCCTCTCCACTGAATCGAACACAAGTTACCATTTAGCCCTTTATGGCTTAGCCTTTCCCTGTCTGTTACTGTAGCACATTATCAAGATGTCAACCTCTGCTTCTACTCTGCCGACCAAGCCAGCTTTCATTACTCATTAGTCCATAATATTTTCATGCTTCCTCCCTTGCCATCCCCTATGCCTGGGAGGAACACATCATAACTCCACTAAGGAGTAAGGAATGGTGTCCCTAGCCTCTGTTTGTCAGAGGGTGGAGATGGGTGGCAGGAGTGAGATCAGTTGATCATTACCTGTTAGGTTCACTCCCTCTGGGGCACTTGGCATTGGCCACTGTCAGCAGACAGGATACTGAGCTGGATGGACCTTTGGTCTGACTCAGTATGGCCATTCTTATGTTCTTATTACTCCTTTGCAATAGCCTTTTTCAAATCCCTCCTTAAAACTTACCTCTGCTGTGAATCCTGCAAAAAGGGGCGGCTCCAGGCACCAGCACTCCAAGCACGTGCCTGGGGCGGCAAGCCACTGGGGGCACTCTGCCAGTCGCTGCAAGGGTGGCAGGCAGGCTGCCTTCGGTGGCTTGCCTGCGGAGGGTCTGCTGGTCCCGCAGCTTCGGTGTACCTCCCGCAGGCATGCCTGCGGAGGGTCCACCGAAGCCACGGGTCCGGAGGGTCTGCCGAAGCTGCGGGACCAGCGGACCCTCCGTGCTTGGGGTAGCAAAATGTCTAGAGCCTCCCCTGCCTGCAAAACACTTGACAATGGCCGGGCAGCTGGTGCACATGACTCCTGCTTACTAACTTCTGCCCATTAGACTAAACGTGATCATTTACTAGTTAGTGTAACACATGGTGGTGAGTTTGTGAGGTGGGAGCTGGTACTGACCAATCTCAATTCATTCTGGGGCCACCAACATCCTATTAGCGGGGAATGGTGTTTAATCCCTAGCACTAGGCTGTTGGGTTTCAGGATTGTTAGGCTGGGTTCTCTTCCTTGCTCTGGGAGGAATCTAAGATCTGCTGGTTAGAGACAGCAGAGCCATTGCAACAACCCTCCTGCTTGGGTTGTCTTCAGTTAGAAAATGTTCAACAAACATTCCTTAATACCTCTGGAGAGAGGAAGAGAGAGAGAGCTCTCATCTCAGAATAGCAAATAACCCCATGGGTAGTGTTTTTCTCTCTGTTGGAGCTATTCCACTTTGTGCAGATCCTTAAATATTAATTGGGCCAGAGAGAGCGAGACTGATTCTGTAACTGGGTAGTTAGGACACTGATCTGAAATGTGAGAGACCAGGGTCAGATCTGTTCCCTGCCTGATTTGGCCAGCGCTGATCTGCAGGGAGTGGTCCTGGGCTCTCAACCTCAAAAGAGGAGCATCTGTCACTTGATTTATAGGACCACTCCCATGAGTACAGGGGCTATTAGAGATCCATGAACCGCTTGCTGTACGATCTAGTCACTAGACAGGAATAAAGAGCCACTCTGTCTGAATGTGGATTACACAGAGATATTTTGGCTCTTTTCACCTTATAGGCAGGGTGGCAAAATGGATGAGGCTTAGATCCATGCTATTAGAGGCCTGGGTTCTATCCTCGGCTCTGTTGATGTGAACTTGCCAATCGCTCTGTTATCTCGGCTGTAAAATGGGTGGGTGATAGTTATACCTCCCCTAAGGCAGGGTTTTGAGGCCTATGTTAAGAAGGGATGAAAAAAGCAGAGAAATATCAAGAGCAGTCAAGAAAACAACTGGGATTAGAACTCACAGCCCTTTAGCTGGTACGTCAATGCACCATCTGCTAAGCTACTGGGTAGAGGGACCAGATGTCTCCATTTTATTGAGACAGTCCTGATTTTTGGAGCTTTTTCTTACATAGGGAGCCAGGGCAGGCAGCACCTGCTGTCCCAATTTTTTACACTTGCTATCTGGTCACTCTACCACTGGGTATTGTGGCATCTTCGCTCACCCAGAAAAAACAAAAAAACTCCACACTCCCATTCAACTAGTTATGTGGAAACATGTGACAGTTTTGCAAGATGTGCAAGATGTGGTAGGTTGGGTTAGGATTGCTTTTGGAGACCTGCCAAGCAGTTGTTAATACCGACAAGCCTGGGAGGCGGGAGAAATGAAGCGGTCATGGCATGCTCAGGGAGGAGGCGGGGCAGGGGTAAGCTGGGGCGGAGTTCCCCTGCGTGCTGCCCCCTTACTTGCTGCAGGCAGCCCTCCCCGCACCCCCCTGCCCCAGCTCCCTCCGCCTAAATGTTGGCGGCAACCGGGGTGGCCAAAGATCCAGCTGCTGAGGTTGCTGCCGAAGAAATTGGCGCCCCCCAAATCCTAGCACCCTAGGCAACCGCCTAGGTTGCCTAAATGGTTGCACCGGCCCTGGATAACTGTATCATTAGCTTACAGTAACAGTAGAATTGTTCTCAGGTGGGTCATTCAGCCAATTAGTAGTTATCAAGACATAGGAAAAACAACATTTGATCTGTTAAAGAAACTACAGATTTTTCAGCTCAGATAATACTTACTGATGTAGCCACTTTTGTCGTCTTGGGAGTTCTTCCTCATGGTCTTCTAAGCTAAATGTACAGTCACACATACAAAGTGAATCCAGACTACGACAATGCTTTACACAGAATGAAAGAGCCCATTGATCCATCTGGGTAAATTTATTTTGATTTAATTTCAGTTCAGTGAAGTGATCCAATGCATTAACTGCAAAATCTTCTTCATGCATCTCATACACACAGTGAAACAACTCAAGCTGATAACTTTGATAAATCCCCTCATGAACACAGGGCAAGGTTAAATCTGTTTGTTGGTTTGCTTGAACCCACTTCAGTAAATCTGCCTTAATTTTAGGTGAAAGTTTACACCCAAATTTTTCCTGCAGGTCCTTCATTCTTTCTTCATTTAAGAACCCAAACAGGAATCGCACTGTTAACATTAAATAATTTTTAGACTTTCTATAGTTTTCTAACAACGTTTTCACATCTTTCTTGGGAATCCCTGAATCTGTTGTTTCACCTTCCTCCAGGACATATAACAAAGCTGCAAAAAACTCTTGAAAACTTAAGTGAATGAAGCTGTAGAGACATTCGCAGTCAGTTTCTTTTTGAAAAATATTCTCATTCAAAAAGAGGGGGAGAGAGTTCTCTTGATCTAAGCCAAACTTCTTGATTTCTTCTTCCTCAAACAGTATCTTTTGTTTCCAGACTCCATCAGCAGCCAAAGAGCAAAGTCCCTTCAGATTTCCATGTAAGTGTTGCTTTGTATTGTTGCTGAGAGGCTTGACTAAACAGGAAAGGTAGAGCATATACACTCCAGTGACTGTTTTTGAAGTTTGTGTGAGATTCTCACCTTTTTCAAGCTGTTGTTTCAGAACCATGCAGATGATCCAACATACGAAGGGGACAAAGCACATGGTGAAAAGAATTTCATTTGCTTTCACAAATCGTAAAGCTTGTCTTGCTTGGTTTTCATTTCCAAAGAACTTGTGGAAATATTCTTCCCGCTCAGCTTCGGAAAACCCCAGGATCTCTGCATAACGTGAACACTCCAAACATTGCCCGAGTTTCTCCAGAGCAGCTGGTCTTGTAGTGATCATCAGGTAGGATTCAGGAAGAACTGTTCTCCTAAATAAACTGCTCAGGAGGATTTCCATTGGCTTCTTCTCCCAGGGGTCAGTGCACAGATTATCTTTAGGCTGATCAAAGGAAAATCTCAATTCATCAAACCCATCTATTATGAACAGGAGTTTTTCTGGATTCACTAGAATGTGGTTAACTGGTGCATTTGTATTAAGCCAACTTTTAAAAATCATGTCAGCCACACTTCCCTGCTCATTAAGAAGGTTCATTTCCCTGCAGTTTATGTAGAAAACATAATCAAACTTTTTCTTATAGAGTTCCCCAGCTGCCCAATCGTACATGATCTTTCTTGCAGTCATTGTTTCCCAATCCCAGCAGCTCCCAGCAGCACAACGACTTGTGGTGTTTGTCCATCTTTATCAGGTTTATAGAGAGTGGCCAGTGTAACTGCAGAACTAGCTCGTTCAGTCATGATTTCTGCATGTCTCCATCCCATGGCCATTATTTCATGTTCTCTCTCCTTTGCCTGACGAGGTCTGTCTACAATAGTGAGGTTTGTGTATCTTCTGTTTAGAATCATATTGTCACCAAAACGACTGTTCATGTCTTTTATTAGCTTGTATTTCTTTTTAATATCTTCTTTATACTTCTTATTGTAACCTGTATCAGCAACATGAAACATTAGAAATATTGAACTGAAAGTTCAGAAAACAGACAGACTAATCTCAGACTAATGTCTTAAAATAGTTCTACTGGAACAACAATAATGGTTCTTCACATTTATAATGAAACCTTCTTCAAAAAGGATCCTGAAATCATTTAAATATGGGTGAGATCCTGCAGCCCTTATTCAAACATGGTCGCCTCAATGAAATTATTCATTTAAGTAAAGATTGTAGGCATCACCTCATCCCCTGGTGAAACCTGGCTACTGTCTACGCAACAAGGTAGGTAACAAGTGGAGGAGAATATCATATGCAGTTGAAACAATACTGGGAATGTAGGTGGAAAGAATGTAACTTCATAAACTAGAATTTGTCAGGACACATGGGTTTACAAGAGAGAGCATCACGGGATCTTTAATTACCACAATTGAGTACTTCCAGTTACCTTCCTCACTTAAGAGATGGTGCCACTACACAGGGGCGGCTCTTGACATTTCGCCGCCCCAAGCAGGGCGGCATGCCGCGGGAGGCGCTCTGCCGGTTGCTGGTCCCGCGGCTCTGGTGGACCTCCTGCAGGCGTGCCTGTGGAGGGTGTGCTGGCTGCCGCGCGGGACCAGCGGACCCTCCGCAGGCACGCCTGCGGGAGGTCCATCGGAGCTGCCTGCCGCCTTCCCAGTGACCGGCAGGGCGCCCCCCGCAGCATGCCGCCCCAAGCATGCGCTTGCCGTGCTGGGGTCTGGAGCCGCCCCTGCCCCTACAGCAGAGTGTCCTCCAGCATGAGGCTAGTACATTCACTCAGTACTGACCCAGAGGGACATTTTGCACATATCTGTATTGGAAGTTGCCCAAGGTAACAAAAGTCCCACTCAGCCCATTATAGAAAATTGTTTGTAAAACAACTGATACGAACTGGATCATTTACTCTAGAAAAGCAGTACTGAGGGGTCTGCAAGGCTCCTGGTAAAGTCATAGGTTGGCATGACAATGAGCCTAGAGATTCTAGAAATAGGAAAAATGTTTATAATTGAAATCACCAAGTATTTTGATTGGTTCATTGTAATGGCATGAAGCTGCCGCTCCATTTTGTACACAGTTTGTCTGCGGGTCGCTAAATGGAACAGAAGAGCACATGAAACGGAAGGAGCGAACTTTCCATCATGGCTGGGATTCCCATCACCTCCTGGGATCCACCATGACACAAAGAGTGGAAAGACAGACAAATTGCTTAGGATGACAACAAAAGGATTGCACAGAGATGTAGGGACAAAATCAGAAAGGCTAAGGGACAAAATGAATTACACCTAGTGAAGGACATAGAAAACAATAAAAGGCTCTATAAATACAACAGGAGCAAGAGAAGGACAAAGAAAAGCACAGGTCCACTGCTTAGCAGGGAAGGAGATCTAATAATGGATGATACCTAGAAGGCTGAGGTGTTTAATGCCTATTTTGCTTCAGTGTTCACTAAATATGTTAATTGTGACCAGATGCTAAGACAATTCTTATTAATAACAAAAGGGAAAACCCAAAAGCCAGAATAGGGAGAGAGCAGGGTAAAGACTACTTAGATAAGTTAGATGCACTCATGTCAGCAGGGCCTGAAAATTCAACTTACGATACTTAAGGAACTAGATGAGGCCATCTCTGAATCACTCTCTCTGAGAACTCATAGAGGATGGATGAGGTCCCAGTGGGCTGGAGAAGGGCAAATATCTTTTTTATGATGGAACAAAGACAACCTAGGGAATTAAAGACCAAGCAGCCTAACTTCAATGGATGGAAAGATACTGGAACAAATTATTAAACACTCAATATGTCAGCACTTAGAGCATAATAGGGTAAAAAGTAATAGCCAATGTGGATTTTTCAAGAACAAATCATGCCAAACCAACCTAATTTCCTTCTTTGACAGGATTATTAGCCTACAGGATTGAGGGAGTCATAAATATCACTTGTCTTGATTTTAATAAGGCTTGAGACACAGTCCCACAAGACATTCTTATAAGCAAACTAGGGAAATGTGGTCAATTGAATTACTATAAGGTGAGTGCACAGTAGATTGAAAAAAAAGTATTCAAAGAGTAGTTATCAATAGATTGCTGTCAAAATGGCAGGGCATTCTAATGGGGTCTCAATGATGGATCTCGGTCTAGTACTATTCATATTTTCATTAATAACTTTGATGAGTGGAGAATACACTTATACAATTTGTGGATGACACCAAGCTGGGAGGGGTTACAAGCACTTTGGAGGACAGGTTTAGAATTCAAAAGGACCTTTATAAATTGGAAAACTTGTAAGAAATCAACAACATGAACTTCAATAAAGAGAAGTGCAAAGTACTACACTTATGAAGGAAAAATCAAATGCACAAATACAAAATGCGGAATAACTGGCTAGGCAGTCATATTGCTGAAAAGATCTAGGGGTTATAGTGTACCACAAATTGAACATGAGTCAACCATGTGATGCTGTTGTGAAAAAGGCTAATATTCTGGGGTGTATTAACAGGATTGTCATATGTAAGTAACAGGAGGCAACTGTCCTGCTCTACTCAGCACTGGTGAGGCCTCAGCAGGAGTCCTGTGTCCAATTCTGGGTGCCATGCTTTAAGACAGATGTGGAAACACTGGCGAGTGCCCAGAGGACCAACAAAAAGGATAAAAAGTTTAGAAAATCTGACCTATGAGGAAAGGTTAAAAAACCTGGATATGCTTAGTCCTGAGAAAAGATGATGAAGGGGGCCTGATAACAGTGTTAAAATATGTTAAGGACTGTTATAAAGAGGATGGTGATCAATTGTTCTCCATGTCCACTGAAGGTAGGACAAGAAGTAATGGGCGTAATCTACAGCAAGGGAGATTTAGGTTAGATATTAGGGAAAACTTTCTAACTATTCTTATAGGTGAGCTCTGGAATAGGCTTCCCAGGAAGGTGGTGGAGTCTCTATCATTGGAGGGTTTTATGAAGACAAACACCGGTCAGGGACGGGGTAGGTTTACTTGGTCTTGGCTCAGTGCAGGGGAGTGAACAAGATAACCACTCAAGGTCCCTTCCAGTTCTACTTTTCTGTTATTCTATGACAATGTTGGGCCTTCATCATCTTGATCCTGAAAGACTTTCTGACCAGCCTGAGGGAACCAAATGGCGAAATCCTGGACACTACCCAGGATGTGAGCCTGAGGCTTCTGATGTCACCCCGCATGCCCTCCCCCCACACACACCATGTCATTTGCCTTCCCCGCCATGTTTCTTTTTTCTTTTTCTATCTAAGGAAAGTCTGGCTCAGCTGGCCAAGACGACTCCATCTGTCCCAGCACTGCTGTTGGCCTGACCACAGAGTCAGATAAAAGTCATGCCTTAGTCTGACATTGGTAAAAGTTTGCTGGGTCTCAGGGTGGCTGATCAACACACCTGCTGCACTGGTAACTCAACAGCAGGGAAGCTGCACGGGAACGTCAGCATCAGAGACCAGCAGCATTTTCTCTTTGCTATTCGTCTCTCCCCTTTGTGAAAGGAAACAGGATTGGACCTCAGCGGCACCACCGCCACAAAGGCATTTCCTGGGGATTGACGTTGGCTGCTGCACATTAAAACCTAGGGAATGATCCTCACCTGCAGGGCCATTGCCACAGTCACCATCAACATCTTTACAGTGCTGCCTTTGGTAGCGTTACTGCAGTTTCACAGTGTTCCCTTTTCTGGAGAATTGCCAGGGAACCCTGTGCTAATGGTGTCACCTGGAAAGGCACTTCCTGGGTAGCCATCACATACCTTTTGCTGACAACTCTGATGGGTTTTGACTCTGGTGAAACTCTGAAAGGGAAATTACATTTAAATAACAGTGAAAGAATGTAGAGTGTAGTTCAATGCAAGTGCATTTCTGTTCTGTATGGAGGCAACAAGTGACTGATAATCCAATTGCATCCTCTGATAATGAAGTAATCACCAAGGAGAGCACTGTTACCAGCCATCAGTGTATGAAGTTCAGTTTGGGGAATACTGTTTCTCAGACGTCCCCCTGCCTGGTTCCACTGATGACTAGTCTGCACTTTACATGATGAGCCGGCCACGTGGTCAGAGAAACACAGAACAACTGGCACTGGGACAAACAGTCAATTCGGGAGTGTTTGTGGGGAGAGGGAATCATGTGAGTGTCTCTAGGGCAGCGGTTATCATGTTCACTCTATGTGCAGGGCGGATACAAGCAAATGCAGCCCTCTGTAAAGGCAGCTGGGGAAGAAGAGCCCCTCCCTTGGCCCAGCCCTGCCGGAGCTGCCGTGGTGGGGGAGAGGCACCTCTCCCCTGACCCTGAGTTTCTGCAATGAGAGAAGGCTGGTGAGAGTCCTCTCCCCGCACCAGAGCCCCGGGAGAGCCTGCACCCCAACCCCCCATCCCTGGCCCCACCACAGAGCCCGCACCCCAACCCTCTGCCCCAGCCCTGAGCCCCCTCCTGCACCCCAAGCCCACTCCAAAGCCCACTTCAGAGCCCACACCCACAGCCAAAGCCCTCATCCCCCAACACACCAACCCTCTTCCCCAGCCCTGAGCCCCCTCCCATACTCTGAACCCCTCTGTCCCACTCCCACCACACAAATTTTATTATGTGCACCAATAGGAAGGTGATGTGTCACACATCTCCTCCATATTGGTGCACATAACAAAATTCATTCCACACATGGATGTAAAAAATTAGCGGGAACACTGGTTGCAACGTGGCAGCTTTGGCAGTGCCTTGCCAACTGCTGACAAAAATGTGCCATCTTAACACAACAGAAAAACCAACAAAAACCTCCAACATTCCCTCTGTAAGCTGCAGCGGCCATGTAACAATCATGTAACTTCTGGAGTGCATCCATCACATGGCTGGGTGGGGAGCAAGGCTGGCGTGGCACCTGGGTTGGGTCTGTGTGCTCGGCCCTCAACTTGCCAAAGCCGCAGTGGCTCCTCTCAGGACCAGGAAATGGGATGGATGTGAGGCTTGCCAGCAGGGAGAGGTAAAAGGGTAAGAACTGGGGGGAAGGGCTCCTGGCAGGAGATGGTAGGGGACTCCATCGAGGGCTGAGGCTCCTGGGGGTGGGAGATGGATGTAGAGGCTCATGGGAAGTAAGAGGCAAAAGTGGACTTGAACTTCCCCCAGCCTCCCACCTGCACTTCCCTCTGCCTGGGGGTGGGGGTGTCGTCAGGCTGCTGGTAGGACAGGGGCACCTAAGAGGAGAAGAGGAGGGTCAGGGGAGTGGTGGGAGTAGTGGCCAGTTTTGCTGCATCTCGTAGATGGCAACCCTATTTCTCTGGTGCTCTCACTATCGAATCTGAGGCTACATCTACAGTACAAATGAAGAGTGTGATTCCTCTGCTCATGTGCACACACTTGTGCTAGTTCTCACTGAGCTCGTACGAGCATTAATAGCAGTGTAGCTGTGACAGCACATGTAGTGGGAGCAGGGGCACAGCTCAGCTGTGCCAAGTACGTACCCACCAGTTGATTTGCCAACTCCAAACTGGTTGGCCACAGACCTGTAGCAGTCTGGGATAGCCAGGTTCCAGTAGCTATAGCACCCCACTTCTGGTCTGGCCTGCCCCCCCCCAATACGTGTTGGGACACTGGATGGTCCAGGCAAGCTGACCCCACAGCTCCAGGAACATCCGCTTCTTCATGCAAAAGTTCCGCAGTCACTGCTGGTCGTCCCAGGCCCACCTGACAATGTCATCCCATCAGTCTGTGCTTCTTGTCCTGCTACAGAAGCACCAGTTGACATGGGGGAATCCATGGTTATGGAACCAGGCATGAGCAGCCTCAGCTGGGTTGTGACTGGAACATCAATACCCCTCTCAGAGACAGGTACCTTCAGCAGGTCAAATACCACCACTGAAACATCCACCAGCATCTTGCAGATGCTCTGTCTGACTCGCGAAAGAGGACTGACAGCATGAGCTGGAGAAGTTCTTCCACTCCATGCGGACGACTCCAGCTCCTGGGAGCATGCAGACCCAAAATAGCTTGGTTGGTTATATTGGCAGGCTCCAACCACATCCGGTCAAGCCATACATATTGGACAGAAAAGTTCTCCCACAATCCACTATGAACCAAGACTAGAGCAGCTACGATTGACAAGGGTGCTAGAAACCCTGGGATATGCCCCCAGAAGCGGAATGTTTGATTCAGATCTGCATAGCGCCATATGCATGCATCAGCACAGTCATGAGGCCTGGGTTTACAGTGCAGTATGGAAGCTCAAGCATGGGCTTGTAAACACTGAGTCTGCAGGTGCGGGTCCCACAGGCCCGGGGTTACTATGCAGTGTAGACATAGCCATGGAGACCAGGCGAGAGGGTTGGGTGTCTGTTTCCACATCTTTCACACAAGGGTTTTGAACAGCACAGGAAGTTTCACATTTTTGTAGCATTCAACATTTTCCAGTTTTTCTTTGAAGTGAAAAGAATTATTTCAGTTCAAGTCAAGATGAACATTTTGGAGGCTTTCTGATCTGTAATTTCCTGCATCCCTCCTCGCACAGTTCTTTAAAGATGGTTGCAAGAATTGCTACCCTCCAGCCCTGCAGATATTATGAGAATTTATTTTGGTTAGTTGCTCAGCTGCTTCAATCTCCACTTCACAGTCTAAGACTGGAGACTAGTTGCTCTTATTTTTTTCCAATATGTTCCAGCACTTCCTCCTTAGACACCCCAGTTTGACAGTCCCTCATTCTCCTTTCTTTAGGTTCCCACAGAGATTTTCCTCTCTTATTCCCTGAACCACTCCGCACAAATTTTCTTCTCCCTGAAGTTCTCCTCTCCTCTGAAATGCAGGATTC
Organism: Mauremys reevesii; assembly: GCF_016161935.1. Lineage (NCBI taxonomy): Eukaryota > Metazoa > Chordata > Testudines > Geoemydidae > Mauremys > Mauremys reevesii. The sequence goes on along the minus strand of NW_024100880.1, from coordinate 285,448 downwards.
TCCCTCTCCCCTCACAGGAGTTATGGATTACACTGCTGCAGGGAGACCCTCACTTTGCACTGGTGCAGCATGTGATCTGGGAACTCGCACCAGTGTCACTCACATAGTCACACCAGAACAGATTTCCTTAGTGGAGAAGAGGCCTTAGATATGGCTTCTACCTCCTCTAGACTACTCTGAAAACGTCAACCTAGGATTTTAGGAGAAACCATGACAAGCTGTCAACTCTAGTGATCGGTTCATCCTCTGAAGGGATCTTCACACCAAAAAGGGTTAAAGATTTTTTTGGTTTCATAGAATCATAGAATATCAGGGTTGGAAGGGACCTCGGGAGGTCATCTAGCCCAACCCCCTGCTCAAAGCAGGACCTAAATCCCAACTAAATCATCCCAGCCAGGGCTCTGTCAACCCTAATCTTAAAACCTCTAAGGATGGAGATTCCACCACCTCCCTAGGTAACCCATTCCAGTGCTTCACCATCCTCCTAATGAAAAAGTTTTTCCTAATATCCTCTGATTTGTCTAGGTCCCTCTGTATCCTTCCCTATGCTGCAGTGTATCTACCACTCCTCCCAGTTTAGTGTCATCTGCAAACTTGCTGAAGGTGGAATCCACGCCATCCTCCAAATCATTAATGAAGATATTGAACAAAACCGGCCGCAGGACTGACCCTTGGGGCTCTTCGTTTGATACCGGCTGCCAACTAGACATGGAGCCGTTGATCACTACCCATTAAGCCTGATGATCTAGCCAGCTTTCTATCCACCTTATAATCCATTCATCCAGCCCATACTTCTTTAACTTGCTGGCAAGAATACTGTGGGAGACCGTATCAAAAGCTTTGCTAAAGTCAAGGAATAACAAGTCTACTGCTTTCCCCTCATCCACAGACCCAGTTATCTCATCATAGAAGGCAATAAGGTTAGTCAGGCATGACTTGCCCTTGGTGAATCCCTGCTGACTGTTCCTGATCACTTTCCTCTCCTCGAAGTGCTTCAAAATTGATTCCTTGAGGACCTGCTCCATGAGTTTTCCAGGGACTGAGGTGAGGCTGACTGGCCTGTAGTTCCCCAGATCCTCCTCCTTCTGAGGTTTAAACGTCTCAGATTAGTTTTTTATATTGAAACCATTAGTCATTAGTGATAGGACATTTCATCGCTAGAGTCACAGGTGCTCTTATTTAATCAACCAGTTTGCAAGAAACCCTTTAACGACGTTGTAGAGAGCAGCAGTGCACAGAGCAGGGCTAATCCAGGCAGAGGGGGCACAGCAGCACCCATAGCTCTCTAGTCGCTGTCAGATGCAAAGATGTTGGGGAAGCAGGAAGATGCAGCATGTTACAGAATTCAGACCAAAGATTCTTCTTTACTGCAGACAGACATTTGTGATGACAAAGGCCAGGCAGGACGAGCTAATTCCCCACTGACCCGTACAAAGCTGTACTGAGTTGAGTTACAGGAACACAGAGCGTGATGCACTTACTGTGAGACAGGGAGAGTCCGGAGAGAACTTGGGAGCCAGCTTCCTTTCTCTGCCTCCATTTTCTCACTATTTAGACCCACAACTACAAAGACAAGAAAAGCCCAGGAACCAGAACCAGCAGCGCTGGCTCCCTCTCTCCTCACCCTGCAGAGTCTGCATTAGAGAGACGGTTGCCAACTTTCACGCAGTAAATAAGCACCCTGACTTTCACAATAAGCCAAAAATCAAGCTGATCCCGTTTCAAAACAAGGGCAAAACAAGCCAATCCCTAAGAACCCCAACACTCTATGTGACTAGATCCCCCCGGTGTGCAGTCTGGGACTGTGGTGGGCCTGCTGTGCCCCCTGACTCTCTTCCCCCCTTGGCACTGCTTGTCCTTTGCCTCTGCTTGCCCCTGCTTGCTGGGAGCCAATCAAAAAAAAAAAAGAAGAAGAAGAAGCTACAAGCACAAACTAGCCCTTTTCCTGGGTTTGTTTCCCTGGGTTTGGCATGTCTGGTTAGAGAGTGAGAATAACTCCGCCCGTGAAAGTGAAACTCAGAGCAACTCACTTACAGTGTTAACCCTTTACTCACCTCAGCACAGTCCCATCCTCTTGGACTCAGTTGTGCCTGGATCTTGCACAGCGGAGAGCCCACAAGGAGCTTCCCCGGAACTTGCACAACCTGTGTAAGGGCCAGGAAGAATTGCAGTCCCCAGGGCCGGTGGAATGACCAAAACAGCTACGCTGCCCTGCCGAGTTTGCTGCAGGGCGCTGCCCTCCTCCGCCCCCTACAGGGCGGCCAGAGCAGCAGCAGCAAAAAAAAAAAGGTGCCATGCCGCCTAGGATTGGGCGAAAGCCGCCCCCTAGAATCTGCTGCCCCAAGCACGAGCTTGCTCTGCTGGTGCCTGGAGCCGGCCCTGGCAGTCCCTGTGCTCAGGGTAGCCCGAGGATTTCTCCCTCTGCATCACCTCACAGGGGCAGGAAGGGTGGAGAGGTGGGGCTGTGGCACCAGCCCACAGTGAGGGACTGGCACACACAGGGTGTATAGCACCTTGAGGGGGCAGCAGAAGCACATGAGCTGTCACAGGTAAATGGAGGGGGCCGGGCAGAGGTACCCAGGGGGCAGCAGAAACACATGGGAGGACTGAGGGGTCAGAGGCACATGGCAGGAGCTGCGGGTCGTGAGGCCCCTGGCAGTCACCTTGGGGAGGGATTAATGGCTCCAAGGGCTTCTTTGGCAAAGTTCAGAAGAGAGCTGCCACCTGAGAGAGGGAGCTGTTCAGGTGGAGTGCAGATGTGGGTGCTGGGGACCTGGGGGATCCAGGCTGAGCCAACCCCTTGGCTGGGGAATAGAATAGGGAGATGGGGGGTGGGTTTTCCTTACCAGTGAAAGGGGATCCAGGCATTACAATTGGGAGGCAGATATGGAGGAAGCTGGCAGTGTGGGGACTAGGGCGGTGTCAGTTTCTTGCCCACATAAAGGGGAAACTATGGGTCTGGGGTGCTCACTGGGCAGGCAGGGACTTCCCCATAACACATGGGAACCCCATCCTTGCCTTGGGCTCTGCCTGGGAAGGGTGGGGCCCGTGGCTGGGTTTTCCTTCCCTTGTGCAGCTTGGGGGCTGGTGCGGTGGAGGCACCTGCTCAGCTGCCCCAGAGGGGGATGGGACCTACCTCTAGAAGGGATGTGTGCAGAGAGACTGGGTACCTGTAAGACAGGTGGGCGGGTGCAGAGTGAGAGGCTCTGTCTGTATCCAAGGGTCGGCGGTGCAGTAAGTTGTGTCTGTGGAATGAGCGTTTGTGTGGAATAGGCATGTGGGCAGAAAAACAGGATGGCGTGAAAGTGGGAGTGCTGGGTGAGACAGCTGGAATGGATGCACCCGCTGGCTGTGAGTAGGACAGACAGACTATTGATACATATTTAAGCACATATCTATAAATAGAATCTACTGGTTCTCTGCTTGCAGATGTTGACAAATCCACCTAGTATCTGAGCAACTCACAATATTTTTTAATTTGTTTCTCATCCAACACCCCTGTGAGGTAGAACTATCACATGGAGACAAGCCCCTAAATTCTGCTGGAGAATCAGGATGGCGCTCCCCTCTGTTCATTCTCTGCCGCAGGTGCAGAAGGAAGAGATGTTATAATCCCTGAACCGAGGACCCTGTTACTGCTACATAGGGAACATGAGAGTGAGAGGGATCTGCTGGCTTCAAGCAAGAACCAGCCCAAGCAGTTCCTAAGACAAATGCTGAAGAAATAGGCAGGGGAAATGTCTCTCTCTGCAAAAGCTTTCACTGCCGTGGTACATGCAGTGGAAAATTCCTAGATCTGCACCAGTGCAGTATTCACATTGTGCCTTGCAAAGATCTCACCCGCCTCCTGAGAAGCCCTGGATGGCATTTGAGGGGCCCCACTTCACCAGTTAATCCTTTGGCCATGCTTTATTCTCTCCATGTCTCCTGTCGGCACCACTCACCGATTGTCACAAGCTGCCTGCAATCAAACATGATCTTGGGATGACCTGCCATATCACACAAAGGCAAGGATGTTCCCATTGCCATGACCACATGCTGGGCAATAATCTTTCACAAAAAATGGCCATTGGGAGGGGAGCACATAAAGGGACACAGATCTCAGCAGGGTGCATGGGGAGAGGGACAGCCATGGAGCAGGGGGCACTCTCTACCCATTCCAAAATGCAGCCGGGGTCTCCCATCTTCTGGTGTTGCCAGATGCTCTGTGGCTGCAGCTTGGAAGAGGAACCATCCTGACTGCATAGAACATGGGACACCCTGGGGATGGGGATGTTCTAACAGCCCGAGAACAAGACCATCACACCCCGACTCAACTTGGCTTCTGCTTTAGAGTCTGGGGAAACCACCATCTTCAGAATAAGCACACAACCAGCCCAGTCACATCCTACGAAGAGACCGATGCAGGTATGACGTGGAGGTTACTTCTGAGTTACCTTTGTCACATATGGCTGAATCCAGCTCCTATTAACATCAATGGAAAGACTCCTTTTGACGGCTTTGGATCAGGCCTACAAAGCCTGGGTGACCCTGTTGCTCCAGGGCTTGCTACAGAGCACTGTTGGGTCCCTAGTCAGCTCTGTGTTTGGCTGTTACATGAGGAGGGGCACCTGCAGCCTGCTCAGCACCCACAGGCAAGTCACTGGTAACAATCGAACACTAGCCCCACAGGAGGCCTCCCTTCCCTCAGCGAGGCTCTGGCAGGCAGCTGTCTCTAGTCAGGTCCTGGCCCCAGCCAGACATCTCTCACTCTGGGAGCAAGGGGTCTAGACTCCGTCCCAGCCACCTCAGCTGGGCAATCCCCCTTTAACCCTTCCCTCCAAGCCTCACCCCCTCTGCAGGTGTAGCACGGCAGGGCTAATCAAGCCCACAGTTACCCTTTCCTGACCAGTGTGAGGTTTGCATCCCCTGTCACAGTCCATTCCTGCCCCTCTGCAGTCAACGGGAGTGTTGGAGTGACTGCAATGGCAGCAGTACCAGGCCTAGAGTGGATGAAATTCCCTAATGAGGTTTAATACGCTCTTCACACCAGCTTTGCTCAGACACAGCTGTCTGAACATGGGGCTGTGCGGGGGAGAATCACCCAGAGTGTGTTAGGGGCAAATTCCACCTTGAGTTACCCCCTGTGCAGCCCCTTTGGCTTCTGCAGGAACCACCCTGTGCTACGAGGAAGATCCTGGGTCTTGTCTTGTCCATGTGTAACTTCTGTGGTTCAGGGGAGCTGCACGGATGTAACTGAGTGCAGAATTTGGCCCTTGTGATCCCCCCAATCTATTAAGTACATCCTAGTTCTGTAAGAGAGGAATTAACATGTCAAACTATCCAGGGTTAGCAGGATAAACTACGCATGGCCTGCTCCAATTGCACACACATTGAAACACAAACACACACATTGAAAAATCCAATTCATGGCTCCTGAACTAAGCAGCCCTGATATGGAGGGAAACAAATATTTGCTTCTTCAGAGGCAGAAACATTTTATATTCAAAAGTAAGACGCACTTCACATTTCCCAGAGAGATGAGGAGCATTTAGAAATGGGCAGGTGATACTTTCTCTGCACTCATTGTTAGGGCTTGTGCACACTAGCACTTATGTCAGTAGAACTTATGTCCCTCAGAGGTGTAAAAAAGCCACCGCCGCCCCCCCGAGTGACACCAGTCACACCAACCTAAGCACTGGTGTGGACAGTGCTATGCTGGTGGGAGAGCTTCTCCTGCTGACATATCTACCGCCTCTCACGGAGGTGTTTTTATTGTGCCGACGGGGGCTCTATCTCCCACACAGAACATCTTCACTAGCCGGGCTACAGCCGCGCAGCTGCATCAGGGCAGCTATAGCACCTCTAGTGCAGACTAGCCCCATGTCACACCTCAGCCAGGCATTACTAGTCACTCCACGCCCCTGGAGGCAGACAGGGTCTATCAAAATTCACCACCACGTGCATAGGAAGCTCAAATTTATGTCCAATAACTTCTCCAGTAGTCCTGGGGTTCCCCCTAAAACATCTCACCCCCCTGTATTATTTTCAAGAATTTCCTCTCTTTTTATAAGACTGTATCATATGAGAAAACTGTACAAGCACCACTCAGAGTATAATGGATCTTCATCTATAGTCAGTGCGTTATCTAGTTTAGGACTCTCCCTAAGGCCACCTTTCGATTATGGGGTGGGGTTCTGTTGCAGTTGCAGAACAGCTGAGTTTTCAAAGTGCTTTAAAATCCACTTGTGTAAATAGCAAAGCCTGAAAATTGCTAGGCTGGTAGAAGGTCCAGGGTAGAGTTTGTGGTTTAAATTTGGACTTATTTGGTCAAGTGGTTCCCACGTTACATCATCCCCCATTCACCACAAGAACAACCTTCTTTTAAAATGCAATAATTAACACTTTTTAGCACAGAGCTAGGGAAAGTCCAGTCCTCCTCCTGCCCAGGTCCAGCCCACAAACAAATACACACCCTCTTTGTCTCACTGAAACCCAAACTCTGTGTGTTTGGGGGTATTTTAATTGTTGTATCTGTGTGAACAAGTCAGTGGCCCTGAGCAGAGTGAGTTTTCTCCAGCCTCCTCAGTTAGTTGTGCAACAACTTTAACGGGAGAAGCAGCATCTGTTTGGGCACATGAAACTCCTGTTAGAGCCTTTGAAAATGCCAGGTGATCAGCCATGTCATTAACAATTTCTCTGTCCTGCTCCTTTGTTTGTCACTTACACCTGCACATTCAGGGCCAGTTGGTGCTCACCCACACCACCTTTCTGAAAAAGCCATGAGCTTCCAGAAAGGTGTAAAAAGGCTGTCATTTCTGACTGCATTAGCTTCTGCAAGTGTTGACTATAATGGATAAGAAACTGGGACCATGAAAAGATGTCTGGGAACAATCAGAGAACTCTCCTGCCCCTGAAGCATGGGAGAATTCTTGGGCATTAGCACAGACTATAACAAGAAACAAACTCTAAAGTGCAGCGTTATTTCTTGGTTCATGATATTTATTGAACTCATCAAAACTGAAACGTACATCCAGGAAAAACAAATGTTGGACCCAGATACAAAAAATGCCAATTTCATAAATATGGGTTGGGGTCCAAATGAAAGAACTGTTGGAAAGAAAGAAAATTCCCCTCCGGATTCAAGGATGGTTCTTGAGTCTCTCCCCTGCACCGACAGACACTGAAAGGGGATGGCTACCAGACTCCTCCATCTCACAATCTCACATCTGTTCCTCCCCTAGGCCCTGACCCCCTTCATCCCTCCTTCCTTCCCACCCCAACCCATTAACTCCTCCAAGGTCAGTCCAAGCACAGATCAAACCCAGCTCCTACTCCTGAGTCTCTTGCCCCCAGGCAGTAGGGTTGGCCCAGACAATCTTTACCCAGCCCCCTGTCATAGATGCTAAAATATGCTGCTGGAGACACTGGAGGTTGCAGGGGTCCCTCTAAAAAGAGGCAGATCCCCACACTGCCTGGCTGCTGTCCCAGCTAGTGGCAGGGCAGCCAGGCCAGAGTTGCACTGGCTTCCACTCAAACCCTACCATATCTCTATGACCAGATCAGGTTTTATCACTTTCACAGCATACAGCTCTGGTCTTGTTTCTTCATTAACACTGTGCTGGGACAAGCTGCAGGGGAAACAAGGAAAGAGGGGGACATGTTAATTCTCTGCAGGTCCAACGTCTGATTCCTCCAGCGTCTGAGGCCCAAAGCACTGCCCACCACTCGGTTTAGTATTATTACTCCTTGTATTGTGGTGGTGCCTAGGAGCCCCCATCATGGGCCAGGATCCCATTGTGCTGGGCGCTGCACAACCACAGAACACAAAGACGGTCCCAGCCCCAAAGAGCTCACAGTACCAGCTGCCTGCCAAAGCCCCCGGATCTGTGTCACTGTCACTCCTCTGCCTGCTGGGCTAACTGCCAGCGGGTGCCTCTCACTTGTGGGAGGGGAGGAGAAGCGCTAGTGCAGTCTGTAGCCTGGCCTGCTCCCCCACACCCCACTCACCCTGTGAGCTCTGGGCAGGGACAGCAATGTCCTTTCTGCACATAAAGGGTTGGATTGTGCAGCCCTTGCTCAGGGCAGTGAGCAGCCCTTGCTCTGGCCTGACTGACACGGACAGTCCCATTGATCGCTGTGGGGTACACAGTGGAGCCCGCAGCCATACACATGACACACCATAGCAACAGCTCCTGTGGCTCTGGTCCTGTGGGGCTGGCTGGGCTTGGCTCCCGGTCCAGGCGTTGTGACCTCAGTGGTTGCAGCGCTGCTCAGGTTTGGCCCTGACCAGGGGTGGGGGAGGCCCGGAGGCAGTAGCCAGGCGAAATGTGTGTCAGTGGTGCTGCAACCCCCTGCACCAGGTCACACAGTCACTCACACAAATTTGGCCTGGCCGAGCCCATCATCACGATGGAGGAGTGGCTGGGCCAAGCCTGAATGGGGGTGCGACCCCAGAGGTTGCAACACCAGGAGAAAGGAGCCAACCCCAGCCAGCTCCATGGGACCAGAGCTGCTGGAGCTGCCACTGCAGGGTGAGTGTGGGGTGGGCTCTGCCACTCCCTTAGGGCAGCACCCAACGCTTCCCAGTGCCCACCCCCCTTGGGGGCAGCACCAACCCCCCCTCCCCAAGGGCCTCCCATGGAAATATTTCTGTAGGTGCCCCTGGAGCTACTCAGCGCTCACAGGGAGCAGGGGCTGAAAAATCCAGCTCACAGAATCTTGCCATGGAAGCAGCAAGATCTCAGCTCTCAGTGCTGCCCAGGCTCCTCACACCCTCTCCCCATAGGGCTTCAGTAACAGAGTCCTTGAAGGGGGAGAGTTTTCAGCAGGGATGCAGACTTGTGGGGCTGCAGAGTTGGCCTGACACTGCTGAAATGCAGGTGGGAGCTCAAAAATTCACCATTTACTAAGCACATTTGCAATCCCAAAGCTCCACAGAACTTGCTTCTATTTCCTCCCATCTGACTTTCATCTCCCCTAGTCGTCTTTTCTCTTTTCTCCTCCTCAGTCTCTATGAATTTTTTTAAACAGTTTCCCATTTCCCTCTCGGGCTTATGGCCTAGTGACTTTACCCCCTTCACTTCTAGCTGTAGATTTAAAACACTTGGCTGGGTGGTTGTTTGGGTGCTTAACCTAATGCTCTTCTGTGTGCCCTTCCACTCTTCCTTTCTGTTTCTCTATCTGTCTGTTAGTTTTTGTCCCAGGGTTACCTATGACAAGGGCGGTGAATGTGAATGAAGAAGGTTCCTTTAATTAAATTGTGGAAGGATCCTAAACTAGTGCTCTCAGTCTTGTTTACTGAATAAAATACCAGGAGGTTCTGATATAAAAGTAGCTGCCTTCAGAGGGCACTAAAAGCCGCTACATCAGAGGTTCTCAACCTTTTTCTTTCTGAGCCCCCCAACATGCTATAAAAAACTTCACAGCCCACCTGTGCCACAATAACTGGTTTTCTGCATATAAAAGCCAGGGCCAGCATCTGGGGGTAGCAAGCAGGGCAACTGCTGGGGGCCCCATGCCACAAGGCCCCCCACGAAGCTACATTGCTCAGGCTTCTGCCCCAGGTGGTGGGGCTCAAGGACCTGGACTTCAGCCCCATGCAGTAGGGGGTTGGCTTTCTGCCCTGGGCCCCAGTGAGTCTAATACTGGCTCTGCTTGTAGGCCCTCCTGAAACCTGCTCACGGCCCCCTAGGGGCCCCGGACACCTGGTCGAGAACTACGGCACTACATTACCCAACTTTTAAACTTGTAACATGAAACCAATCAGCACAGCAGCGGGAGAAGAATGAGAACCGGTTCTTGGTTGGGGCTTGGACGGTAACACTGTGATTCTAGTGAAAACAGCTTCATCACAATATAATTAAAAGGAATCCAGCTGTAACTTACCACAGTTTCTGCAGTTTGCAGGTGGGATGTTTCAGTCCCTCACACAGCAGCTTCATGCCAAAGTCTCCCATTTTTTTCTCCTGCAGATTCAGCTCCCTCAGGGTCTGGTTGGTGCTGAGAGCAGAGGAGAGCTCCCTGCAACAAGCAGCTGTAAAATCGCAGTCCCCCAATCTGCAGAGGCCAGAGATACAAAGAGGAAACCATGCATATTTTTGCCCCAAACACTGATGTCAGTGGGTCTAAAAGGAGATTCTTCACTCTGGACATGCACAGGTAGATCCCATTGGCTCTACAGGTCCCGGAGGGTATTCTTTTCCATGTGCACCTGTTGTATCAGTTACTGTTACTCCTGGGGAAATTCTGCGCATCTGCAGATGTTCAGAATTAATTTGTCTTGAATAATTTTGTATTTTCCCTCATAAAAAACATTTTGGGTAAAAAGTGCTGCAGTTCCACCTTTTGCCCACCAGAGGCCGCTCTGGCGCCAGAACAGCCAGCTGCATTCATGCTCTAGCTCCACAGCGGCCTCTGGTGGGCAGAAGGTGGGACTGCAGCACTTAGGCAAAATGTATTTTATGCAGGAAAATACAAAATTCTATGCCCAGTGCTGCAGAAATCCCCCAGGAGTAGAAGTTTATCACAGCACCCTGCCCATGGAGCCAGGTTAGGACAGAGTGAGGCACACAGGGCTGCTGGGGGGGGGGGTGTCACAGACTGGGTTCAGAATGGCTAGTGTGGTGGAGGGACAGACTAGAGCACGGGCTCAGGATCTAGTGGGGTGACAGCGCTGAGCCTGGGGACAGGGGAGGGGGCTGCAGGGACCCATGAGGATGAAGGGTGTGAGGATAGGGGCAGATGTGCCTGACTGAATGGGAAAGGCTTGGGGTCAGCCAGGGTCTGTATGGGGGAGACTTCTCAACACCCGAACAATTCCCCTAACCCACCCCAAAGAAAAACCTCCCATCCACACCCAACACCTGCCAGGTTCACTCCTAGGTTCCTTCCCTCTCCCTCAGCTCCTCCATTACCCCTGGCTCCCCCAAACCTTTGCACTGCTTCTGGCAGTTGCAGTAAATACAGTTCTGTATTGTCATTTAAATGAATTACACAAAGTTCTGTATTAATTTGCCTGGTAAGGAATCTATTTGTAATAAATAAATAAATAAATAAATATGCCAGAATCTTTTTTGGGGGGAGTCTGTTTGTTACAGAGATACTTGCTGACAGGTATTTTGAAATAAATTAAAATAATTGTTACTGGCATGATTGTATGGTGTTATTTTGACAGGATATGCAGAATTTTGCAGAATTTTTAATTTTTTGGTGCAGAATTTCCCCAGAAGATAGTGTGTATTTCCCTAAGGAATGATCAGCATAGTTGAAGGGAAAAGTATACTGAAGGGAAAAGTATACTATTTCTAATCAATTGGGAGTCCTAACAATATCCTATAACAAACTGCTGGTTCTGTTCTGGGCACTCCACCACCTAGAATGGGATGAAAGGAAAGGACAGCTTTGGGGTTGGTCCTGCTTTGAGCAGGGAGTTGGACTGGATGACCTCCTGAGGTCGCTTCTAACCCTAATCTTCTATGAATCTATGACTGGGCCCCAGGTTAACCTGAGAGAGGAAGGAACCCCGAATGACAAGGAAAGAGAAGTGACATCGTGGGCACAGAGGGGATCAGACTGATAGTGCTGGCCAGTGTGGGTGAGGGTGAGCAGCAGGCTGCAGGCAGCAAGGGGAGAAGGCTGAGTAGCAGCATCCTGAGAGCCAGGACAAAGAGGCAGGTGGGAAGGTGAGAGCTGATCAGGGAAGCGGGCTGTGGCTGGCAGGGGCTGGGAGCAGCCTGCAAGCAGGAGGCAAGAGGCAATTGCTAAGGCTGGGTGATAGGAAGAAAATGCAGAGGGACCATGAGGAGATCAGAGATGACAGGGCTGATCTCTGGCCAGTGGGGCCACCGACCAGCCCTGAATTATCTGCCATGAGAAGGATGGGCCGGAAGGGCACCCCACAGCCAGCTCTCAGTGACACTTGCTGGCTGAGCTGTGTTATCAGTAGCTGGGTGACACTGCAGGTTTAGCCTGAAATGCCAGGTGAGGAGCAGAGGGGATCCCAGCCCCTTTGTGGTAAGACATTAATACTGATGTTATTTATTCCTATGCGTTGTTTACAGCTAAGGGAGAACAGATACGTGTTTAATTTTCTTCTCTTCCCAGCCCTTTTGGGAAAGCTGGAGAGATGGCTCCAGGCTGGGGGAGGGGAGAATGTTGTTACTGGGTTTCTAACATCAAAATATGCTGCATTTAGGGTTTGCTAAAAGCCACTGGACTGTGTCCTCAGCTGCACCATGTTCACCCTCAACACAACTGACTAGACTTGTGGATGAGGAAACCGGCTCTAAGTCACCTTTCCACTCTCCTGATCCTGGGTCGGATACAGAATCATAGGACTGGAAGGGACCTCAATAGGTCAGCTAGTTCAGTCCCCTGCCCTCAAGGCAGGACTATTATCTAGACCATCCCTGACAGGTGTTTGTCTAAGCTGCTCTTAAAAATCTCCAATGATGGAGATTCCACAGCCTCCCTAGGCAATTTATTCCAGTGGTTAACCACCCTGGCAGTTAGGAAGTGTTTTCTAATGTCCAAATCTAAACCTCTCTTGCTGCAATTTAAGCCCATTGCTTCTTGTCCTATCTGCAGAGGTTAAGGAGAATATTTTTTCTCTCTTCTCCTTGTAACAACCTTTATGTACTTGAAAACTGCTATCATGTCCCCTCTCAGTCTTTTCTTCTCCAGGCTAAACAAACCCAGTTTTTTCAATCTTCCCCCATAGGTCATGATTTTTAGACCTTTCATCATTTTTGTTGCTCTTCTCTGGACTTTCTCCAATTTGTCCACATCTTCCCTGATATGTGGCTCCCAGAACTGGACACAATACTCCAGGTGAGGTAAAGTAGAGCGGGAGAACTACTTCTTGTGTCTTGCTTACAACATTCCTGCTAATACATCCCAGAATGATGTTTGCTTTTCCTGCAACAGTGTTACATTATTGACTCATATTTAGCTTGTGATCCACTATGACCCTCACCTTCTCTCGTCGACATAGCAACTTCCTCTCCCTACGTTGATGGGAGAAACCCTCCTGTCAGCGTAGATAGTGTCTCCACTGAAGTGCGACAGCGGTGCTCCTGCAGCATTTTAAGTGTCAACCTGGCCTTAGAGGAACCTCAGATTTCTGTGTTACCCCAGTGGCTGTGCCACCTAGGATCTGACACAGCACCATGAACTCTGCCCCGCCCCCTCCTGCCCCAACATACGTCTCCATGACCCTCCATACACACTGTGCTGAGGCAGGGGGATGGGGAGAGGGGTGGTGTAGAGTTGGCCACACATGGTTAACACTACCTAAGAATTACCCTGTGCCAGGGAGATCCTTGGCTACCCCTTGAGGGCAGCTGCCCCCCAGCTGCTTTGCCCTGATGAATACGGCCCAAGGATTGAGGGTTTATTTGATTGTTAATTAGTAAAATAAAACCAATGAACACGAGTGGGTCTCTGTCTTTTCCTCAAGAGCAGTGTGGGGCTGCTCCGTGAGTGGGTTCCATGCACTGTAGGATATTGTGATCCTGGTAAAGAGAGCAACACACAACACCACCGTGTTAACAGGCACAGACTAAAGGGAACCAGCTGTTACTTACGATAGTTTCTCCAGTTTGCAATTTGGATGTTTCAGTCCCTCACACAGCAGCTGCCCTCCGGAATCCCCCAGGCTGATCTTCCACAGGATCAGCTCTGTCAGGCTCTGGCTGATGCCGAGGGCAGAGGAGAGATGCCCACAACAAGCAGCCGTGAGAGCACAATCGGACAACCTTCAGGAGACAGACATACAGAGAGGGAAATGATCATTTGTTTATGTTCCATTAGCTTACAAAAAGTAAAATGGTGTAAGTCAAATTAGCCCTCCCCTTACCTGAGCTTACACATTTTTGCACCTTCTTCTGGCTCCTTGGTTTTAAGCGATCAGCTCAGACTCCCTTACACAATTGGGCACTAGGTGTAAATAGGTGCTGAGGAGTCTAAATTAGGTCTGGTCTACACTACAGTCAGGTCGATGAAAGGCAGCTTAGGTCAACCTAACTATGGAAGTGTCTACACTTAAATTTTGCCCCCACTGATGTAACTGCCCAGTTACACTGACTTAATAACTCCTCCTCCATGAGCAGTGTAGAGTCAAGATTAGCTAGGTCAATGCAATGTCAGTGTAGACGCTGCCTTACTTATGTCATCTGTTCCTGGCTTTCAGGAGCCTTCCCACAATGCCCCACACCGATAGTACAATCGATACAAGCACTCCTGGTGAGAACGCGCATGGCTGACACACAGAGCAAAGTGCAGACACACACAAGCGGTATAATCACTGTGGCAGTTGTATGCAGACATAAGTTAGGTCAACTTAATTCTGTATTGCAGACAGGACCTTAGTCTAGGGCATTCTGAGTGTGAGCGACTGATTGAGAGCAGCACAGGCCCTAAGGCTTTCCTAGCTGGACTATTGTAATATCCTCTGTGTGAAAAATACCTCCATGGCAGTAGTGGGATTGTATCTCTCTGGGGGAAACATCAAAATGTATTTTATTTGCTTTTTACAGCAGTTTCTGGAGAACAACATTATTTGTTTCTTCCCAGCATGTTTGAGTTAGTGGAAGCCAGTCTCCAGGGCTGGGGATGCTGCAATTCTAAAGGAAGGGACATGGCCGCCATGTTTGTGTCAAGCACCAAAGAAAAAACTTTTATAACAATTCAGGAACAAGTGATTTCCTAGTCTACAATGGTAAAGTGCTAAACTCCAAACAACTGAAAAGCTGCCTGTATGGGACCCTATTACTGATTGCTCGAGAAGAGATATTCCCCCACCCCTACTTACGGCTCCCTGCTGACCTTTATGAGGGAATCAGGTGACCTCTGCTCAGGTGTGCCTAACTAGGCTTGGCTGGCCCAGGTCTCTAGCCCTTAAGGGGAAAGCCACCTTGTTAAACTAGCCCAAAATACCACAGAACTCACTTCCATTCACTCACATCCATCTCATCTTCCCTCCTCTCACTTTGTTTCTTTTCCTTTCCATTCTCCATTGATGAGGAAGCCAGGCTGCAGCCCATTCTCTCAGAGTGGTGGATTTAAACCCTGAGCCAGCTGTCTGTGCTGGACTGAAATAGCACCTAACCTCATACTCTAGGGGTTTTATCAACTAAAGAGCTTCACAATCATTTACAGCTGCCTGGGATTGTTCCTGACCAGCCAACTAGACCTGCAGAGCTAACTGGACCTGCCAGTGCTGCCAACACCTGTGAGAGCTGCTGCCTGGAGTGACGGGCAGGCTGAGGAATAGAGGGGTGAAGCACGAAGTACTTACCAACAGATATCTGCCCCTAGAGGTAGTTCCTGGCTGAATCACTCTCTTTTTGCCCTTTCCTTTTTTTCCTCCCTCTTTCTGTTTCTTTGTCTCTGTGTTAGGTATTTCCCAGGATTAGCTCTTGTGATGGTGGTAAAGGATTTGAATGGAAGAGGGTTATTTTAATCGAATTAGGAAAGTCAGCTATAACTGTGTTCTCCTTCACACTTAGTGAGTAAAATAACCTGAGTTTTTACACTAACTTGTACTGCATTTCCAGTATCTGAAGAGCCACTGTGTGATCTAACTTCTTATCTAGTATAATATGATCCATTTACATGGCAGGGGGTTTTCTTTCCCACTCCTTTGGAAGATGGTAGGACCCAGATTTTTAAAGGTATTTAGACGTTTCATCTTCAGAGCCTAAATCCCACTGACAGTCAATTAGACATTACAACACTGAGTGCCGCAATGCCGAAATACCTTTAAAAATCTGGGCCATGGTGCTTTTCAAAGGTTGTTGGTGCATTCACACTGATACTGTGATCTCAGGAGGAAGAGCTGAAAACACAATAGTATAACGTTAACAGGCTCAGTCTAAACGAAATCAGCTCTTACTGTATTTTCTGCAGTTTGCAGTGTGGATGTTTCAGTCCCTCACACAGCAGCTGCACTCCTGAATCTCCCAGCTTGTTTTTCCACAGGTTCAGATCTGTCAGAGTCTGGCTGGTGCTGAGAACGGAGGAGAGAGCCCCACAGCAGGCAGCTGTGAGATCACAGTCAGACAACCTGCAGAAGACAGAAACATACAGAGAGGGAAATTACTATTTATTTATGCCCCATTCTTTACAGAAGAGTAAACAGTGTAAATCAAAGTAGCCCTCCCTTATCTGAACAGACACATTCTTACAGCTTCTTCTGACTCCTTTGCTTTAACAGATAAGCTCAGACTCCCTTATACAACTGAGGATTAGGTGAAAATGGGTCTAGAAGAGTCTAAAATTAGTCTAAGGAATTCTGAGTGTAAACCTGAGGGCAGCAGCGCCACACAAGCTCTGGAGCTTTCCTACCCGGAGTACTGCAATACCATTTTTGTGTTTCATCCAGGACCCACCAACTTTGTCATTTTCACTCCTGTTTTGATGACACTTGGGGAATTTTTTTTTATCCATGGCTTCAATAAATGGTGGGGGTTGGGAAGCAGTAGTGCAGTGTAAGAGCCTTTTCCTTCACCTCCTGCTCCAAAGATACCAGTCTGAACCCAGGTCAGTGATTAGTTATTTCCTGGTTTTATGTGAGAAATATCTCCATGGTAGCAGCAGGACTGTATCTCTCAGTGCTCCGACCAAGGTTCTACTACACATGCTTCTTATGCTGCTCCCCTACCAAGCTCTCAGTAACAGATTCCTTGAAGGGCCTGAGTTTCTCAGCTGTGGTGGTGATGCAGGTTTGGCCTGAAGCTCCCTCTGAGAGCAGGTGAGGAAGTCAAGACCTTCGGGTGGTAAACATTAACATTATATCTGCTCATTTATTTATTTTTATAGCTGGTTCTGGTTCTTTTCTTCCTGGCCTGTTTGGGAGAGCTGGAACCAGTGCTGCCGATGCTGATGTTCTAAGGAAAGGGCCAGGGCAACCATGTTATCTTACTGTCAAGCACCAAAGAACAGACTTTGGGAAAAAATTCAATCCTAACTGTGTTTAATCTGCAAAGCTAAGAGGTTCCAGTACAAATAACTGCGGACCCTCACCTTGATGTGTGTCTGAAGGGAACCTATTATTGTCTCACAGAACCCAAATCTGGGTGAGGTATCTAAGACAGTGTAAACAGCTGGATGTTTTGGAAACATATCACCAGCCCCCCAAAATTCCATAGAACTCACTTTCATTCACCTGTATCCATCTCTCATCTTCCCTCCTCTCATTTTGTTTCTTTTCCTTCCCATTCTCTGTTGGTAAAGGAGACGGGCTTGCAGCCCAGAGACTTAGCAACATTCTGTTGGAGTTGTGGCTTTAGACACTGAGCCAGGTGTCTGTGCTGGATTTAAATGGCACTTAATTTAATACTCTGGGATTTTTATCTGCTAAAGAGTGTGATTAATTCTTGAGATGGTGACTAGTGGTTCTAATCAAACTGCACATCTATCATTGATTCTCATTCACATTAAATGAGTAAAATAACCCAAGTACCTCCATTAAAATATACTACATTTACAGTGTGTTAAAAATAACTGTGTGACCCAACTTTTATCTAGCAAAATTTGACAAATCTGCACAGTAGTGGGTCCTTTTCCCACTCTTTGGGAAGACAATAGGTGCTTTTCAAAGACTGTTGCTGCATTCGCAGCAGTGAATCCCAGGAGAACAAGCAGAAACCACAATATTACAATGTTAACAGGCACAGACTAAAGGAAACCAGCTGTTACTTACCCTAGTTTCTGCAGTTTGCAGTTTAGATATTTCAGTCCCTCACACAGCAGCTGCACTCCGGAATCTCCCAGTTTGTTTTCTCCCAGGTCCAGCTCTGTCAGAGTCTGGTTGATTCTAAGAGCAGAGGAGAGATCGCCACAACAAACAGCTGTGAGATCACAATCTGACAACCTGAAGGAGACACATATATAGAGAGGAAAATGACTATTACTTTATGCCCCATAGTCTGTGTTGTAGGGGGGCAGAGAGAGAGTCTCAGACACCCTCAGAAGGGTTGGGGCCCTCCAGATCCCATCCCAGCTTATAAGGGAGATAAGGATGTGGGGCTGACAGATGTTCCCCACTCCTAACCCTTCCCACTTCCCCTGACATGTCACCTCCCAGTGTCCCATTCTACCTCTCCTGTCCCACTCCCAGTCTAATCCCTTCCCCTCCCACCCATCCACATTTATCTCCCTCCTCATAATCCTCCTTCCACTTGCTGCAGCCCCCAAACTCTCTCTCCCTATTCACCCCACTCCTCCACTCCCTGGTCCCAACAAGCATTTGCAGCTGTGATTTTTTTCTTTTTCAAAAAGAGTTTGAGCACTTGGAATTTTCTGCTGTACTCAGATTACATTTCCTCAAAATTAAAAAAAACAACTCACCCTTTGACAGAGACAGATTGAAGCCACTTCCTACTTCTGCCCAAGGGTGAATTTGAACTTATAACACCTGGGTGTTTCTCCACTTCAATGGCCATAATAGAGGCCTTTAAGCTATTCAGGTCCTGTGTATAGTACCTCCCTAAAATGCCTCTTCGGCTCTGTGTCTGCACACGCACAGTGTAATCAATTTGACATGATAATATTTGGAATGTCACTAGCTAGAGAACTAAACTCTTTCTTAAATAGTATTTTCATTCTGCTCCTCCAAAGAGGCAATGAGTGGTGTATGCACTAGCTAGGGTATGGGTCAAACTATTCAGATCATGTGGCCATGATCAGAGCCACGGTTTGATCCCTAGAACTGCACACAAAAAAGTTTGCAGAATTCTTCAGTTTTATGAACACTTTTTTTTTCCTGTGGGGCCCCTTACTCAACCCCTTACTCAAATGACTCCAGATTTGGATCAGTAACCTAGCTCCATGTCCCCATGAAGCACACCACATTTCAAGGGAATGCAAATAATCATGTGGCATTTAGAGCACTTAGACCTTTAAATAGACAGGCGATCTCACTCTTAACTACAACGGAGCTGGCACGCTGTTATAATATTCATAGAATCATACAAGTGTAGGACTGGAAGGGACCTCAATAGGTCATCTAGTCCAGTCCCCAGCACTCAAGGTGGGACTAAGTAATAACTAGACCTGATGAATATATATTAATATAATAACTAATATTTTGTTTTGAACAAGTCACTGTGTTCTCACTGGCCACAGCTCCTGAAGGGAAATCTAACAGATGTCGAACACAGTAAATCTACTAAGTAATAATGGATGGTAAACAGGGGTGCTGCAACCTTGACCCCCAGTCTAAAAGTGGAGGAATCAACAATGTTCCATTCTGAGAGAAATGAATGTGCCGGGCCTCTTACTGGGAAGGGTGCACTCAGAGAGACAGAGGGGTCAAAGATGCAGCAAGCCTTGAACTGTGACAGCTAGTGTTTGTTGTAGGGTTAGTTCTTGTAATGGAGGTAAAGGATTTGAATGAAGGATGGTTATTCTAACCAAATTGTGAAAGGATCTTGTAACTGTGTTTTCATTAATGGTTTGTGAGTAAAATAAGCTGAGTACCTACATTAAACTATAACACATGTACAGTGCATGAAAGTCATTGTGTGATCCAACTTCTTATGGCTTTTTCAAACAGTTTTCCTTTCCCCCAGTGGCTTAGATACCTTACAACATTCACTTCTACCTGTAGATTTAAAAACAACTGGCTGTATTTCTGCGATGGTAAACAGTACTTTCCTTTGTGTCCTTTCACTCTGCCTTTTTCTCTGCTTGTCTCAGGATTAATTGTGATAATGGTGGTAAATTAGTTGAGTGAATGAGGGTTCCTTTAATTAAATTGGGAAAGGATCCTAGACCTGTGTTCTCAATCTCGCTTACTGAATAAAAACTTGAGATTCTAACATGCAAACGTGTTGCATTTAGAACGTACTGTGAGACGTATTATCTTACTTTTTAACAAGAAAATGCAAACTATCAGCACAGCAGTGGGAGAAGAATGAGGGCCAGTTCTTGGGTTGGGGGATGGACAGAAACACTGTGATTCTTGTGAAAAGAGCTTAATTGTGACTCTGTGTTAACAAATACAGATTAAAGTGACTCATCTGTAACTCACCCTAACTTCTGCAGTTTGCAGTCTGGATGTTTCAGTCCCTCACACAGCAGCTGCATTCCGGAATCTCCCAGTTCATTCCCCCACAGTTCCACCTCTATCAGGGTCTGGCTGGTGCTGAGAACAGAAGAGAGATTCCCACAACAAGCAGCTGTGAGACTGCAAATCCTCAACCTACAGAGACAAAAACATATGGGAGAGAAAAGTTTATTACTTGATTCCTCCCTGTTCGCTGTGATTCTCTCATTGATGTTAGTGTCTGCCTCAAAAGGGAACCATACTTGTTCATTCAGAAGAGAGCAGTCACAGAGCTCTAGCAGGAAGCTGTAGGATGGTCTGTGTGGATTCCATCCACGTGCCCCTAGCTCTGTCAGTCATCCCCAGCTCCACAAGGGAACATTGATGAACTGAAGGGAGGGCAGCAGACTGCAGGGGTATTTGTAATGGGATGGAAAATCCTAACAATAGGCACTGAGGAACAGTTCAAACCCTTTCCCAGTGCTGGTACTCTGGTTCCTTTCTGCGTAAGCAAATGAAATCTAAAGCTGCTATGTAAGCTCCCCTTGTTACCCTGGATTTGAGGGGGGGGTGTACCCCAGAATTTGATCTAGCCAACTGCAACCATACTATGTCCATTCAGCCATCGTGAGTTAATAAAATAGAACACCACATAGTATAGGGTTAATCTGAAAGCAGGGCTTTTGAAGGCAAGATCAAAACTAGCTGGCAGTTTCTGCTAAGCAAAATGGGAGGAGGGGAGAGAAAAGTAAATAACTGAGACTGAAAGAAGGGGATGAAACACCTTGAGCCTGAGCGCCTCTGATATTAGACGTTTATTGAAAGTTAGGAAAAGTGATGATTTTGTAGAGGTGGTTATGACCTATGTGTTTTGTGGAAGTTAGTTATAAAAGACTAGGTAATATAGTGTATTTTAGAGCAGTCCTCTGAAGCCACCTTGAGAGACATTTTTTCCTGACACCTTTTCTCCCCGATGAGTGAGTAACTGGCCACTGTGAACCTGCTGTTAATAACTCAATACCGCTCCAGATGTCAGGTAAATATCTGGGATGTTCTAAACCTATTGCTTATGTCTGTGTTTGCTTAAATCTAATAAACTGCTGTTTTAGATATAGAGCATGTTTACTTGCATTAATCTTTTATCAGACGGATTTGCTGTGCTCCCATTGATTTATTCCTGGCACCGCTGGGAGTGAAATAGTTATGTTACCACTGCTGTGGGTTCTGAAAACCCTAGGCAGGGCCGGCACTTCCATTTAGGCGACCTAGGCAGTCGCCTAGGGCGCCAGGATTTGGCGGGGGTGGCATTTTGCTGGGAGGGCGGCAGGCGGCTCTGGTGGACTTCCCGCAGGCGTGCCTGCGGAGGGTCCGCTGGTCCCGCGGCTCCAGTGGAGTATCCGCAGGCACGCCTGCGGCAGGTCCACCGGAGCTGCGGGACCAGTGGATCCTCCGCAGGGACCCCTGCGGGAGGTCCACTGGAGCCGCGGGACCAGCGGGGAAATGGGTAGAGCCGGCCTTGCGCCTAGGGCGCCAAAAACCCTGGCGCCGCCCCTGACCCTGGGTAACACCCTGCCTTCCCCAAAACATTCCTCAGTGCCTAAAAACTAATCAGTCATGTCCGTGGAAGCCAAAACCCTTCCAAATTGGATGACAAGTTACATTATTTTTCTCCCAGCCAGACTCCCAGCTACCTATACTGCAGATGAAAGCCTACCACCACCACCACCCCCGCTCATCTGTTTAACACAACTGGATTCCTTACTCCCAGGGGGACTTTCTAGGATTAGGAGAGAAATTACCTTCCTCTCCCCCCTGTATCAGACCCACTTACAAAAGGCTAAAGGTGGGGTTTACAGTGCTTGTGAAACTAAGGGATTCACAGTGCATCCAAGCAAGTGCTCCTTTTAATAAGTTTCTTAACTAGGACACATGATCTCAGGGTCCAAGTTAACCCTCAGATAAACTGCATGCTGCTGTTTTTGTAAAGGGACCATTCAGCCTTACAAGAATAACATTTTAGTCACAGAACTGCAGGTTGGGGAATCTACTACTTTATTCAATTGCATCTCACCAAACTAAGTGTTGGGGGAAACTTTCCCTCCCAAAACAGGAAGTGAGGGAAGGCTGGAGTATGGCTCCATTGTCTAGTACTCTGGATAACTCGGTTAACTCTATGATGACCATTTCACTGCAAATTTGCAGGCTCCACAATCAAAAACACCTATGACGAGAGGGTATTCCTTGGACTATTGAACTATGGGAAGTTTGTAGTTAACCTCCATGCTTAACCCATTATTAAACTGCTACCTATGAAAGAAATCTGGGTCTGGACCACAGAATGTGACATCTTGGAAAACACAATTAAAATCTCTGCCCCTCACCTTCTCCTACTACTAGAATGAGGGCAATAACACTGACCAACCTCAAAGGAGTGGTGAGGGGATTGCACTAAATTAGGTTTATTAAGTGCCACCTAAGTGCAAAGTGTTGTTAAGGCCAGTCACTGGGAGAACGGGGCACAGACGGCAGGAATTCATGGCTCCTGGCCCTGTGTGTATTCCTCTGCTCCATATTGTCTGTAAATATAGGTACAACATTTACTAATCTCCATCCCTGTGGCCTAGTATCTGGTTTTAAAGACAGAGCATTATAGTGGGGCAGTAGCATTCCTAGTCTAGGTTAAGAATCTTCCTGTGCTGCAGGGCCTCTTCCCCGTGGGATAGCCTGCAAAGTGAAGTAGGGAGGCAGGGACTCCCCTTCATTCCCTTGCTGCCTCCAGCCAGTAGACGTGCTCCTCACAGCCCATCGGTACCAACTTCCTTCCTCACAATGGCCCCACCAACCCTACTGGTGGCATGAAGAGAGCAGGAAGAGACCAAAGCTGGTAGCTGAGTGGCACTGAGGTGTTCCTAGGAAGCCTCCTTGAGGCCCCCCACACATGCAGGTGCCCCACAATCATGCCATTCTCCCTACCAGCACTTCCTCAAAAGACAAGGGAAATTCACTGCCCAAAAACGTCATTAACGTAGTTAAGTTTGACTGATCATAGCAGAATGCTAAATGCAGGGCCGGCTCCAGGCACCAGCTGAGCAAGCTGGTGCTTGGGGCGGCAGATTCTAGGGGGCGGCTTTCGCCCAATCCTAGGGTGGCACGGCCGCTTTTTGTTTTTGTTTGTTTGCTGCTCTGGCCGCCCTGTAGGGGGCGGAGGAGGGGAGCGCCCTGCAGCAAACTCGGCAGGGCAGCCCGCGTCCTTCCCTCCCCGCCGACCGGAGCAGCGCGGAGCCCTCCTGCAGGCGGCGCAGTGGTCGGGGCCATGGGATGAGTGCCCCGCTGAAGCGCTGGCCACCCCCCCCCCCCCGTCTAGCCCCCTCCCCCCCACTAGACCAGGCGCGCACTCTGCAGCACAGGGAGTCCCCCTGCACCCTGGCTCCGGCCGCCCTGTGGGGTTTTTTGTTTTTGTTTTTCCCCTGCTTTGCCAGCCGTGCCGTTGTCCCTCCCCCTACCCCCACTTTGCTGCTCGAGCCACGCCATGTTTTTGTTTTGTGTCCCCCCACGCCTTTGCCTCGTCGCAGGTTTTTTTTTTTCCTCCTGCTTTGCCGCTCCAGCCATGCTATGTTTTTTTGTTTCCCCCACCCAGGCTTTACCGCTCCTGCTGTGCTGCAGGTTTCCCCCCCACCCCGCTTTGCCGTTCCAGCTGTGCCCTTTTTTTGTTCCTCCCACCCTGCTTTGCCGCTTTAGCTGTACCATGGTTTTTTTTCTTTTTTTTTCACCTGCTTTGCTGCTCCAGCCGCACCATTTTTTTTGTTTTTGTTGCTCCCCCTTCCCCCTGCTTTACTGCTCCGGCCGCACGGTGCTTTTTTGTTGTTGTTGTTGTCCCCCGCTTTACAGTTCCAGCCACGCCGTTTTTTGTTCCCCCCATCCCACTTTGCCGCGCTGTGTGGTTTTTTTGTTTGTTTTTTTTGCTTGGGGCGGCAAAAAAGCCAGAGCCGGCCCTGGCTAAATGCACTTTTACGTAACTCTCTGATATCCCAGAAATACACAGGTAATGTCCACAGAAACTCTGCCCTGCAACCTTAACTCTGCACCCCCTGAAGCTGCAATAGTCACTGGGGATATACTGTGAGTAGGTTGCAGACAGGGCTGCCCCATAACAAGCAGACCTGAAGAATGATGAACAAAATCTGCCATTGTGCATTGTGTCCAACAGAATTATATTCACTCATTCCCCTGCATGCACTACCCATCCCTGTGTTATGTGTAGCTGTATTGGATGAGGAACGATTCACTGCAGCCGGTGCCACAGCTCACACTGTCATACAAGGATGGTGTAGATGTGTCAAGAGGACCAGGGATCTCTTGTCTCTGTGCTGAGGTGTGCTGGTTGTCTGAGCAGAGGGCCACAATGGTATATGGTTGCCATAGGGATTTGTAGCATTTTGGTTCAGGACATCACAGGACTCGCTAAGGGGTAGATGAAAGTCATGTCCGAGAGGGAATCCTTAGGTAAAGGGTGAAGGGGCGGTAATTCCTGGAAACTAAGGTGGTTTGTGCAGATTAGGCTAAGTGGTTGAGTGCAGGCCAGGCCCAGCTACCTGTTTTTCACTGAGGCCAACCTAAACCTGGCTGTTGCCTTGAGGAAGATATAATATAATAGTTTCTCCTTTAGTACTGATGAGCTCTGTCCCCACTGTGGTCCATGTCTTCTGGAAGGATAGCTGTCATAAACAGATAGTTAAGGGTTAATGCCTCTTTTACCTGTAAAGGGTTAAGAAGTTCATCTAGCCTGGCTGACACCTGACCAGAGGAACCAATGGGGGAACAAGATGTTTCAAAAGGAAGGAGGGAAGTTTCCTTTGTTTAGAGTCAGTTTCAGTTTTCAGCCAGAGTGAAAAAGATCGAGGAAGCAGCCTCTTATCAGAGTAGTAAGTTTTGGAAAGGGATAAATAGGTTTATGTTTATTTTCTTTGTAACTTGTCTTGGTACCATTAAGGGAATTATCAAAATTTGGATATTCTTGTGTGTATTAAGATTTTTGCCCAGGGGAACATCCTCTGTGTTTCGAATCTGTTGTCTGTGAGAGTAGCTGGTATGCTAATCTCTCCCAGAGGGTTTTCTTTTACCTTTCTTTTCTTTAATTAAAAGCCTTTTTCTTAATACCTGATTGATTTTTTCCTTGTTTTTTAGATCCAAGGGGGTTGGATCTGGATCCACCAGGAGTTGGTGGGAGAAAGGAGGGGGATGGTTAATTTCTCCTTGTTTTAAGATCCAAGGGGTTTGGATCTGTGTTCACCAGGGAATTGGTGAAGAGTCTCTCAAGGCTATCCAGGGAAGGGAATTAGTGCTTGGGAGTGGTGGCAGCGATACCAAATCTAAGCTGGTAATTAAGCTTAGAAGTGTCCATGCAGGTCCCCACATCTGTACCCTAAAGTTCAGAGTGGGGAAGGAACCTTGACAATAGCATGCTATGATTAATGATTCGGGGTGGATTGGTGCTCAAAGTGGACAGTGTTAAGGTTGTGGAATGAGCTTACCTCTTCATTTCCCAATTTTCAGGGGTTAAGTATAGATGCACTTGACATTCTAGAAGGGTACAAGGTACTGCCAGTCAACCTTAACTCTGTGTTCACAGGGTGTTGGGGCAAATGATATTATTGCAAGCAGCTCACCTACTGCATTCTTAAATTCAAATGGCAGTGGGTCAAAGCCCACTACAAAGCTTTTAGAGTGTGGCAGCAGGTTCCATGCAACCAGTTAGCGTGCACCAGGCTAGTTCACTGTACAGTCACACCCTGGCTTGCCGCACACTAAGTCGCAATGCAGACAAGCCCTGGGGCAAGTCAGGAGGTGACCTCCCTTATACAGGCTGAGACAATGACTTCATCCTCATGCAAACATACTCAGTCACCCCACAACGGACATGGCTTTTCAAGGCAGTTCCATAGCTTGATGCCCGAGGTGCTGTATCCCACAAGAGGCCTTCAAAGAGAAATGGATGATCTCCTCATTAATTCACCAGTCCTGACCCAAATCCTCAACACGGCAGACTCCTGAGTGCACACTTTGCACTGGGCCTGATTCCATACAAGGACTTCAAAAATCCTCTTACCATATCAGGAAGAGATCGCAACTAACTAATCAGTAATTTCCAAATCCAGTTGGTGGATCCATCCTCTGAGGTTTTATCAGGGGTTCCTATTGTTGGGACCAGCAAGGCTAGCGATTGCTACAGATGCCAGCCTGCATGGCTGGGGGCATAGGGAATGTGGTCTGACTCGGAAAAGATGTATAAGCTGATCAGAACTAAGGGCAATCAGGTGAGCCCTCCTTCATACCCAGCAGTCAGTATCATGTTCTTAGCATCATCTACAAAACAACTGATGGGGCAAAGTGGGGACAGGTGTGCAGGACTGGAACTATGAGAATAGCAGGTGGGGTAGCAAACTTATGCAGTCAAGTTGTATGAATGGCAGGGTAGAGATTTTTTTCTGGTAACTTGTTTTGCTTTATGCCTAGAAAGATTAGGGGGTGCTGAAATATCCTTGCTCTCTTATCGTGGTAGCATCATGATCCTAGCATGCCTATTTACACTACCTTCTGCAGTCTCAATAAGACAATCACTGGGGGAACTGAGGTTTCAGCAGCTTTGCTGGTTCAGCAACTTTGGGCTAAACCTACCCCTGAAATGTGAATGAGAGCTGAATGTGCAGGAATCATTAATGTTTGTTTATCTCGTACAGCCAGTTGAGAACAGTTCCCAGGGTGAAGGGTTTCCCCTAGACTCAGAAGAGTGTGGGCATCCTCCACCACATAGCATGAGGAGAGCAAGGTCTGGTCCTGGGTTGTCTGGTGCAGCTGTGTTTGATTGCTGTAAAACCATTTCAGTGTTACCGTTCTGATAGGCATAAGCTAAAGGAACCAGCTGTTGCTTACTGTAGTTTCTGCAGTTTGCAGTTAGGATGTTTCAGTCCCTCACACAGCAGCCTCACTCCACTATCTTCCAGTTTGTTCCTCCACAGGTCCAGCTCTGTCAGGGTCTTGTTGGCTCTGAGAGCAGAGGAGAGAGCCCCACAACAAGCAGCTGTGAGTCCGCAGTCCACCAACCTGGATTTAGAGATAGAGAACAGTGGCTTATCTTTGATATCATAGGTGCTGAGTTTTCTTTTTCCCTGAGGGTTCTCCACCACTGCTCTGCCCCAAGGCCCTACCTCCTCCCGAAAGAACCTTCCTCATTCCACCTCTTCCTGGCCCCACTACACCCATTCCCCTGAGGCCCCGCCCTCACTCTGCCTCTTCCTACCCCACTCTAACCTCTCCACTGAGGCCCCATCCACCCGCCACTCACTGCTCTCCACTCTCCCCCAAGAGCCTCACCTAGCCGCCAAACAGCTGATCAGCAACTGCCGCCAAACAGCTGTGGCTGGTGGCCGCTGAGCACCCACTATTTTTTTTTCAATGGCTGCTCCAGCCCTGGAACACATGGAGTCGGCGCCTATGGGTGCTCCAGCCCCAAAGCACCCACAGAGTTGGTGCCTATGTTTGACATAATCACTATATTGTGGGAGTGCAGGGAGAGATTGCAGCAATGAGCATTGGGAACAAAAATTTGAAAGGCCGGTTGTGAGGATTCACTGGTGTAACTCTAGAGCTAATCCACTGCCATTAATAGAGACACACTTGAAAGTACAGAACTGAGGACCCCTTATGTCAGTTACCCTGTATTGCACCAGTGAATGTTCTGTTGAACTGAAGGGACTGGGTACACTGTGGGTGTCTTTTCAGTAGGTTGGGGTAATCTGAACAAAATGCAGATGGGTGTATCTGGGAAATAGTTCACTGTGCTTCGTGGATAGCACTCTGGTTCCCTTCTGATTACCGGTAAGCAGATGGAGCTGTTATTTCGGTATAAGCTCTCCTGCCCCAAAATATTCCTCAGGGGTAAAGACCATTTATTAACTATCCCTAGTGTGAACAGAAACCTTTCAACCCAGAAGCCAGACTGCCTGATTGTTCTGACACCAAACACCCATATTGTTGATGATCCGGGACCTTTGCATCCTCTCTGCCTACCAAAGAGGGACTGGAATCCCTTGTCCCAAACCACCTTCCAGACCTCTCAATATCTGTGGTAACACATCTCAGTGATAACTCATTCAAGCAAGAGGGCATTGTCACCTGCCCCATGTCAGCTAGCAGGAGGCTGTGTTGTCACATCAATGGAAAACTTTTCCAAGTCAATGGAAAACCAACAAAGACCATGACAAATGATCAAAACCACTCGGAGGTGAAAAGGACCATTACAGCAGGCATGGGATTGCCCTGGCTATGAATAAAGACAAACCACTGTTTTCAGTATAACAGAGTGTAGGGATGGGGTTGCATTCATGAATGTTTGGATCTTAGTTCTTGGAAACCAGCTAGTTCTGCAATTCACTCAAGCTGGGGTAAAGTCAACTTTATGAGATAGGAAAGGTAACTATTAATTAGTGTACATCCAGGTTTGCATTTTATGATTTTGTTTTATATTGTAACTATTTGTTTCCACTGCTCTCTATTATTTCTCTATCCTCTCTTAAATAAATCTTCTCTTTTTTTATTATAAATGGTCACAAGCGCTGTGTGGTTTTACAGGGTTTAAGCTGAAACTGGTAAATTGGGGTACACTGCACCTTCGGGTGCAGAGGATCTGGAATTTCTGTTACCACAGGCTGGATATTAGAGGGGAACAATTCAAAGGGACACCAGGGGTGGGGTTAGGGTTAGGATACAGCTTGTGTGGAAGTGGAAGTTAACATGAAGTTAGGATTAGGAGACAGCTTGAGTGGCTGAAGGGCTGGCAGTGTCAGTGAACTGAGACCCAGCCACCACCAGCAAGGCCACCTCTCATTAGGGGTGGAGGGTAACAAGTCCTGGGTATCCTGAGAATTGCCACAAACCTCCAAACCAGGTGATGAATGACAGAAGCAACTGACATGTGACAAGGGCTGGAGAGTAGACTACCTGTTATGTTACATCATGATTGAACAGATCAATGATTTTTAACTATAAAATCTGTTTTTAAGGATGTTTTCTCCCTGCATGAATTAAATAAAACAGGGCTTTAAAAAGAAAACTAGAAGAACAAGGAGTGATCCTGTGTAACCACAAGGAGCCCTTCCTGAGGCAGGAGCAAGAGTTGGGTCAGAAATTTTCAGATCCACTGAAATGGATCAATACTTACCGCAGTCTCTGCAGCTTGCAATTTGGATGCTTCAGACCTTCACACAGCAGCTGCGCTCCTGTGTCTCCCAGTTCATTATCACTCAGTTCCAGGTCTGTCAGGAACGGGTTGGCACTGAGCACAGAGGAGAGGTCCCCACAACAAGCACCTGCAAGTTCACAACACCTCAATCTGCAGGAGACAGGTGCACAGATTAGAAAATTAGCATGTCTGGCTAAATCCTTTTGCTGCTGTCAGTGGGTTCCTAGAAACATTGTTTTAGAAGATGTCATTCTAGAGGAGGGGTAGTAGGTGCTGAGAACCTAAACATGCTGAAGAGACAGATTTTTAACAGATGTTAGGATGCATAAAGAATGGGACAGGAAATATCACTGAAAATATTATAGTACTGTGATGGGGTGTCTACCCCACACAGGATGGGAAAGGGTTACAGTGGCCAGGTAGGACTATTAACTCCACAGGCTGCACCTGGAGGGAGAGCCAGGGAGCAGGGAATTCATGGCTAGCAGGCTCAGCTGGCAGGAATAGGTGGGGCCTCCAAAGCCAAGGAGCTGGTAACAGACAGCTGCTGGGAAAGGGCAGTCGCTCCCTGGGAAGAAGGAGGAGGGTTTGGAGCTGGCACACCGAGTAAGGAGGGGAACCAGAAGTTGCAGGAAGCAGTCCATGGAAGAAGCAGTGAGGGCTGGAAGAGGAAAGCCCAGAACTTTTGGGATGAGGGTCTCTGGACTGGAACCCGGAGTAGTGGGTGGGCCCGGGTTCCGCTACCAGCCACTGAGGGCGTGGCATAGACTGGCAGGGCAGTGAACAGGAAGACTGCCTGGGTCACCATGGGAGTGACAGAGAATTGAAGGATTGTATCCCAAAAGCAGGAGTGCTGAGTGACCTGGCCAGAGGGCTGAGTCACAAAGAGGACACTGCAGTTCCTGGGACAAGAGAGGAGCTGCAAAGATGGTGTAACGGTGAGCAAACCACAGAAGGGGGCGTCCACCTTAACAGCTAATCCCTGGGGTGAGCAGGAGGAGGTGCCACACAAGCGGTGAATGGTGCACCCCATGACAGGAACACTGCGTGCAGAACTGGAGGGGGTTCCAAGAAGAGTGGTGAGAATGACCAAGCCCCTGAGGTCCCTTCCAACCCTAATATTCTATGAAAATATCCTGTAAAACTTGAACAGAAGTTATGGAATTGAGATAAAGGTTATTGAATTAAGTTAAACATCACTGAATTTGGGGTAACCTCTTTGCAGTTCACTGTATTTCAAATGCAAAATGTTTATGTGCTACTGTGAGATTGTATGGAACTTCTTTAGCAGAAAGACAAGATTAATGCAATCTCTGGAAGGTATGAGGAAATTCATGTGTATTCATCCAAAAAGACCACTGAAGTGGATTTCCTTAGGAAATACCTTGAGGTGAGGGGAATACAAATTCTCCTCCTCTGAAAGCCAACCTTTTGAAGATATGGCCTGGGGAGAGAGACCCTTTTGTATACTAACTACTTGCTTCTGGAAATTCTAGTTCAAAGACCCCTGAACTGTAGGAAAAGGGAACTGAGCATGTTATGAGCATGCTTGTTCTGAACTGAAGCTCTAATGAACTTGTAAACACAATGAGACCTGGAGGAGGGGTATTAAAAGACTGCACTTGCCAGAGGCCCTGTGAGAGTTGGGATGAACTCTGCTAAGCTTATTAGCAGGCATGTTGGTTCTTTTATAGTTTTAAAGTTTTCTCTCTAATGCTTTGTACCTTAGGAATAAAGTAGGCTTGCTTAGAAAGAATTGTGTGGTAACTTATATCTGTAGCAATTATACTCTTATCCATCTCTGAAGAGAAGGCAGGTGTTCTACGGCAACCTATCTGTGCTGGGAATGACACAGTAAAGTCAGCGAACTGTCCAGCCTGGGAATACCCTAGTCAGAAGGAAGAGAGACCTGTGTCTCAGTCCAAGAGCGGTAACAGCTGAGGAGCTGAAAGCCAAGAGTGGGTGCCCTTAAAGACCCGCTGAGGGGAAACACCGATGCAGTCGCCCTGCCCTGCGACAGGACCGAGCACCTCAGCACTGAGATCTGTAGGTTGTGTCAGTGGCGATGAATAAGAGTTTCTTTTTGCCACAGGGGTTGTCAGCAGTCTGGAGGCACAGGTGACAGAGTAGTTGCCAGGGTTCAGCCAGGGGCACATGGAGGCAATGGCTCAGAAGGGATCCAAAGGACAAGGAGTTGCATATGTCCCCTTTCTTTCACTGTTCATGAACATTTTTGAACGGTCTTGGTTTTCTCCTAAGGCAGAATGGGAAAGTTTCTGAAGTTTCAAACATTTTTGTGGGACAGGGAAACTGTTTCCCAGCCAGCCAGCATCAGGTTAACAGGTGTTAGTTACAGAAACCAGCTGTTATTTACCTTATTTTGTGCAGTTTGCATTTGGGATGTGTCAGTCCTTCGCACAGCAGCTGCACTCCTGGATCTCTCAGTTTATTGTGTCCCAGGTCTAGCTCTATAAGACTCTGGTTAGTTCTGAGAGCAGAAGAGAGATCCCTGCAACCATCAGCTGTGATATGACAATACCACAACCTGTAGGAGAAAGATACATACAGAGAGTCAAATGACTGGTTGTTTATCCTCCCCTCCCTGTTAGTTGGAGTCTAGAAAAGGATTGTTTAATTTGGAACTGTAGTGTTACAGTCGGAGTTTAAAGGGGGTAACATTTAACTTTAAAAAGAGGAACTACACAAGAATGAGGATAAGGGGATCAATGGCTAATATTTCCTCATAACTTTTGAATGGGAAAGTAAAGGCTGCCCCTAATAACCATGGCTTCTACATCCTGTTGCCTCCCATGATACTGAAGACAGGCTATCCCTGGGGAATATTACCATCCCCTGGTCTCCACGGATAGGAAACTGGACAGGAAACTAAAAACAACCCAAGGTGATGTGGGGAGCAAAAAGAAAACACAGTGCGAATAAAGTGAGACACAGGAGGTAGCAGTCAGAAAATGAGGGGGGCATGGGAAGGGGGGTAACCAGGTCAAGGGCTGGAATGGTGCGATGGGGCTCTAAAAGCCCCAGGCCTGGTGGGGGGAGAAACCTGATGACCCTCCCACAATCCCTGACACAGGAGGCTTGTTCTGGGGTGGGGCTAAAGGGCTGGAGGAGAGTGGCCTTAGCCTGTGCCATCAGCCAGGGCTTTCCACTGCTACAGAGCAGCCCCTGGCAGGGGGAGCTGTAAATCAAAGCAGCCCTCAGAACTGTCTAGTTTTACACTGGGGCCATTCAGCCCCCAGAGCAGCTCAGAACCTAGGATTTGTATAGGCATCTTAAAGCCATGTTAGCCCAGTGCATCGCCCCTCCTCCAGACACAACAATAAATCTCATTCTCGGGGTTGTCCGTATTGGGAGTGTGAACCTGGAAGGCACCATTGTGTGAATTTCCATGTGTATCTGTTATGGCCCTTATCCTGCACCCCACAAGGGGCATGTGTGGAAAGCTGAAGGAAAGCAGGGGGTTGAGCGTGGCTGCATTTCCAATGGGCCAGGGAACCTCGGCTTTAGAGAGAAACATGTCGCTGGGCTATAGTCAGGCTCACTCTCCTTCTCTGGCCCAATGACTATTTAAATATTTACACAAAGAGGAATGGCTCCAACAGGAGAGACCGAGCGCTCCACATAACAAATATCCTGTAGCCCAGTGGTTAGAGCAGCCTCTTGAGAGCTAGGAGACCCCTGTCCAAATCCTTTCAGACTGAGGGGGAATTAAACCTGAGTCTCCCACATCCCAGGTGAGTGGTCTAACCACTGGGCTAAAAATTATAAGGGAAGTAGTAGCACTACCACCAACACCACATTGTATCAGGCCCCCCAGGGATGACAGACCAGCAAATGCTTATCTTCCCTTAGATTGTGAATCGTGCTGGGGCTTAGACCTGAGACAGGCATCCACGCACCTAGAGTGAGGCTGCAGGACACATGTCCAGAGGCAGAAACTTGGCTGTAGAAACTTTTCTTGTAGAAATGTAGGTGCCAAGTGAGTTTAGGCACCTATAGGGTTAGGTGACAGCCAAGTGGGCAGTTTGTGGATTGCAGTGGGGCCTAAATCTGGGGTTTAGGTGCCTAATTCTCTTTGCAGATCTGGGCCTGTGTGAAGCTGTTCCTTCCCTGAGGCCTAAGGGAAAGGGGAAAGCCAGCCTGCCTTCGAGAACATGGAGGGAACTAAGAATTGTTACGAACAAGGGCCATTTGGAGGCCTTCTTAAAGGGCCCACGCTTTTGTGCTTGGGTTTGGTCTTCCCCTTCTCAGCTCCTGTATAGGGTTGTATTTAAAAGGATGAGATTATGCTTCAGCTTTCATTGTAATAATAATATTTAATTTCTTTATTAAGATAAATACTTATTCCTCAAGTTCAGAGGAGTTTGGAAGTCGTACTCCAGTTTAGGGCCCTCTTTAGATATAACTTCCATATTCAAAACATTAGGGGCCATCAAGGTGTTGGTAGCCACTGACACTTCCGGTCTTGGAGGGACACTTAGTTTTCATCCTCTCCACAAACCTGCAGGGAGCTCACATCATACACCATCCCCACACCCTGCTGAGTTCTTTACAGAAAGGAAACTAATCAATACTTGCCGCAGTTTCTGCAGGTTGCAGGCTGGATGTTTCAGTCCCTCGCACAACAGCCTCAGTCCAGAATCTCCCAGGTTGTTCCCCTCCAGGTTCAACTCTGTCAGGGTTGGTTTGGTACTGAGAACAGAGGAGAGATCCCTGCAACAAGCTGCTGTGAGACCACAACTCTCCAAGCTGCAGGAGACAGAGATAAACAGGGAAGAAAATGAGCACTTCTCTCTGCCCAGTTCCTTCAGTGAGGACCAATGGGAATAAAGATTCCTTTATTCTGGGAATAAAATCACAGATCTGGAGTAGTGGATGCTGAGGACCACATGACCATGTGGTGTTTTTGAATCCATGGGCATCTGTAGTTCTCATTGATCCTGTGTTCCATATACAAATGTTATTCTAAGATAAAGTTCCCAAATTCCATCCCCTTTCCCAGGGAAGATCAGACTGATCCTGGGACTGTCCATGATCAGATCTAAATGCCAGACCAGCCTCTCTGATCTCTGATGATAACCTTTGTTCAGGCAGCTCTGACTGCTGCGCAGTATGTAGCCTTTGAACATATGGAAGGGCACAAGCTCATACTCACATTTCAGAAAACCAGGAACTACTCAGCTAAGATTCCTGTGCCCCATTTGGAACTGGACAGGCAACCCCCAAATGTCAGAAATCCCATACATTTCCCCAAGGAAAAGGAACGCATTTTTTAAACAGCACATACACAAGGCTTACACTTCATACCCTGGCACAGAGGCCCTGCAAGTACACCCGTAAGAGTTAATATGGCACAATTATTTTCCTTGCACCCTGCTTCCAAAATATGAGCACAAAGCCTTCTTGATCCTGGGTCCTTGGATGACAGAGGCACTTGTCAGAAGCATCTTCTCTGGCTGTTCAAAACAAGCTGAAAATCTGTCTCCTTTGCCTCCCACCTAGCAGCAAGGTTCTCACACACTGGGAAAAGTTCAACAAGCGCTTCTTATTACACGAAAAAGGGGTGAGTTTCTAAAGATCTGAGCATCATGGACCTTGCCTTGACACCCCAAATTAATGTTAGTGAACCTGCCAAACTGGATCACCAGGCTGTGCAGGATCATGAAGAGAAAGTTGAAAATTTGGTGATGGGAAGCAAATTAAATAGACACCTAAATCCTATCCATGGCCCCAATACAATTTGGGAAACATAAGTGTTTAGATCTATCAGTTACTTCCTGCACGTGGACCAACCTTATGACCCAGGCAGCAAAAACCCTTCGAATAGCCACACGCACATCAATTAGAACAGCTCCACCTGTGCATTTTCCAGCATCACATTGGTGAGCCACACACTGGTAGCAATTGGAGGTGGTAGGCTTCCAGATGGTGATTGTCACGTGCTTCTCCACACTAAAGGGCAGAGTCATACCGTCTCTGATGCTGCAGCTCCAATGTGAACTCTGCACAGACTTACAGCAAAGTGGTCTTCTGAATCCTGAAGTTCTGAAGCCACCGCTGATCACCCTGGGCCTGAAGCCCTATCCTGTCCCACCAGTTCTGGCATACACATATGCTGTATTTTACTCCCAAAGTAAACATTTGTTTTGGATTTTAAAAAATCCGCAAAAGTTTCAAAAGTCTTTTGCAAAAATGAATTTAAAAAGGAATCAGGAGAGAGGAATTAAAAAAAAAAAAACAGTTAAACCGTCTCAGACAGGAGAGAATTCTACCAAGCAATCAGGACCATGCCAATGCTTAAATGTATACAGGAACAATTCCAAAGGACTGGAAGTATTTCTGATTATTTGGAGGGGAACAGCACTCTCTATTTCGTGTCTTGCCTTCTAGGCCAGTATTGTTCATGTTCACAAAACGACTGGTGATAATTATGGGCTATCTGCACTGTCCACTTACTTGAACACTTGGCTGATCAAGGACATAGTTGTGGAGGGTATCAAAATCACTTGGGTTCACACTAAATTGCCCCAAATCTCCACTTGTCCCCAGAAGACAATTAGAGTGGGTAGGAACTTTGCAAGACATGGCTCAACTCAAAGCCTTCCTGTTACATGCCAATATTCAAGACACCACCGGTCCAGAAGAGAGGATGAAAAAAAGCCAACAGGTGACTTGCTAGAAATGTTGGGTCTGAAGCCTGCAATGGAATCTATAGTACCCAGGGCACATCTCCACATGAGATAACCTCACTAGCTCTTCAAATCTCTGTGCAAGCAAATGGTTCAGGCACTCTCTCATCACATCCGGGTAACAGACAAGCTGTGGACTTCTCTGGTTTGGTGCCCATCTAGGGACAAAGGGGACAATCGGGAATGGATTTCCAAAACCCTCCTGTCCAAATCACAGTGACCAGAGAAACATCCAGCCGGGGACAGGGAGCCGATATAGAAGGACTCCAAACCCAGGAAGCTTGGTTTGTCCAAGAACAACTGCTCATAGATGTTCTCGAGATGCAAACAGTCCTCTAACCACTAAGGACCTTCAAAGACCTGGGTTGAAATCCTGGCCCCATGGAAGTCAGTGGCAAAACCTTCATGAACATAAGTGAATCCAGGGTTTAATCCCTTAGTATCCCCAAAGGGGGTCCTGATTCCAATGGAGATACAAGCAGGAGGCACCTGACAGCGAGTCATGCGCTGGGAAGCCCTGCAGGAGTGAGAGCAGGCTCTGCCCCACCAGGCATTCTTAGCCATCACATACATGGCAGGGAAGGAGAACACAATCATAGATAGAGCAAGCCAATACATGATAAATCCTCAAGAGTGGTCTGTGACCAGGGAATGACAGATCAGAAATACCTGTAATGTTCAGTGGAAAGGGTTTCTGGAGTATGAGCAAACAGGTTCACATGGACCCTTTATTTGCCCCCCACAAAAACAGCCTGACTAATTTCTTCACCTGGGTCTATCCTAAAGACTAACTCCATCCAGGAGCATTCAGAAACTATTTCTGCCTGTCATGACCTACGCAGCCCCTTATCATCCAGTTCATATGGGGTTTGACACTTTTGAACCCTCCCAGGGGCTGCTAACAGGGAGTTTCACAAGGGAGTTCTCCAGGTGAAGGAGGAGCTAATACAGCATCTGTGGGGTAAGTGACTGTCTGTAGTGTGTGTTTGTGTTTGGGGGTTACTTGCTGTGTGCTGAGCTTGTGTTTGTCAGTCTGTTTGTTTGTTTGGTTGTTTGAGGGACCATGTGCTCTGGCTGGCAGTTGGAGGCAGGTTTGAAAGCTCGAAGCCTCTGGTAATTGGCTGAGCCTTAATCAGTGGGCGGGGCATTCACTCAGGCCAGGGCTTTATAAAGCCGCGCACAAGCGACCAGGGGCTGCTAACAGGGAGTTTCGCAAGGGAGTTCAGAAGGGGAGTGGGAAGGGAGTGGGAGCCCCTCGCCGGCCGTAACCCCTTCCCCGTGCCCCCCCCCTAAAACCTATAAACCTAACCACATTCCAAAACCCCTTCCTGTAAACCACCCTTCCACTAACTAGGAGACAATGCAGGCAGAAGCCCAGCAGCAGAGTGGGGGCTATCCAGTTTATTGCACTGAGTGTTGCATGTATGATTACCTGCCCTGTGGGCGGGTGGCGTATGTGTGCAGTCGGTGCAAGGAGCTCCTGGCCCTCAGAGACCATGTATGGACTTTGGAGGCCAGGGTGGCGGAACTGGAGGAGCTAAGAGAGGCAGAGAGGTATGTTGATGAGGCTTTCCGGGACACTGTAGAATTGTCCCACCTCCGCTCAGACAGCTCCTGTGCTGTTGAGGAGGAAGAACGGCCCAGGGAAGTAGAGCAGTCAATGGGAGCAGAGGGAAACCTTCCCGTAGTTGGGACCCTCCTTCCAGATGGTGCTGGGGTTGCCTCTCGCACTGAGGTTGCCTCTCCGGGAGAGGGAACTCCAGTTTCTAGGAAAAGGCAGGTGTTAGTAATGGGAGATTCGATCATTAGAAATGTAGATAGCTGGGTCTGTGATGACCGGGAGAACCGTATGGTGACTTGCCTGCCTGGTGCGAAGGTTGCGGATCTCTCGAGGCATCTAGATAGACTTATGTGTAGTGCTGGGGAGGAGCCGGTGGTCGTGGTACATGTAGGTACCAATGACATAGGGAAGGGTAGGAGAGATGTCCTGGAAGCCAAATTTAGGCTGCTAGGGAAGAGACTGAAATCCAGGACCTCTATGGTGGCATTTTCAGAAATGCTCCCAGTTACACGCACAGGGCCAGGTAGGCAGGCAGAGCTTCAGAGTCTCAATGCGTGGATGAGACGATGGTATAGAGAGGAGGGGTTCACGTTCATTAGGAACTGGGGAAACTTCTGGGATGGGAGGAGCCTATACAGGAGAGATGGGCTCCACCTAAACCAAAGTGGAACCAGACTGCTGGCACTAAACATTAAAAAGGTTGTAGAGCAGTTTTTAAACTAGGAGATGGGGGAAAGCTGACTGCTGCAGAGGAGCGTGTGGATCGGACACAGACTTCTCTTAGGGGAGAGTCTGATGATAGAGAATCTCCAGGTTATAGTCAGGAGCAGAGGACTGAGAAGTATAATGTAAGGGCCGGATCAGATGATAAACAGTCACATAAAAAAGAATCTGGCACATCAAAAAAGGCAGGCTAATAAACAGGGACAAGTTTTTAAAGTGCTTGTACACAAATGCCAGAAGTCTAAATAATAAGATGGGTGAACTAGAGTGCCTTGTGATAAAGGAGGATATAGATATAATAGGCATCACAGAAACTTGGTGGACTGAGAGCAATCAATGGGACACAATAATTCCGGGGTACAAAATATATCGGAAGGACAGAACAGGCCGTGCAGGGGGAGGGGTGGCACTATATGTGAAAGAAAGTGTAGATTCAAATGAAGTAAAAATCTTAAGCGAATCCACATGTTCCATAGAGTCTCTACGGATAGAAATTTCATGCTCTAGTAAAAATATAACATTAGGGATCTATTATCGACCACCTGACCAGGACAGTAATAGTGATGATGAAATGCTAAGGGAAATTAGAGAGGCTATCAAAATTAAGAACCCAATAATAGTGGGGGATTTCAATTATCCCCATATTGACTGGGAACATTTCACTTCAGGACGAAATGACTGCTTCATGGAGCTGCTGGTACGGGAACCCACAAGGGGAGAGGCAACTCTACATTTAATCCTGAGTGGAGCGCAGGAGCTGGTCCAAGAGGTAACTATAGCAGGGCCGCTTGGAAATAGTGACCATAATACAATAGCATTCAACATCCCTGTGGTGGGAAGAACACCTCAACTGCCCAACACTGTGGCATTTAATTTCAAAAGGGGGAACTATACAAAAATGAGGGGGTTAGTTAGACAAAACTTAAAAGGTACAGTGACTAAAGTGAAATCCCTGCAAGTTGCATGGGCCCTTTTTAAAGACACCATAATAGAGGCCCAACTTCAATGTATACCCCAAATTAAGAAAAACAGTAAAAGAACTAAAAAAGAGCCACCGTGGCTTAACAACCATGTAAAAGAAGCAGTGTGAGATAAAAAGACTTCCTTTAAAAAGTGGAAGTCAAATCCTAGTGAGGCAAATAGAAAGGAGCACAAACACTGCCAGCTTAAGTGCAAGAGTGTAATAAGAAAAGCCAAAGAGGAGTTTGAAGAATGGCTAGCCAAAAACTCCAAAGGTATTAACAAAATGTTTTTTAAGTACATCAGAAGCAGGAAGCCTGCTAAACAACCAGTGGGGCCCCTTGACGATCGAAATACAAAAGGAGCGCTTAAAGACGATAAAGTCATTGTGGAGAAACTAAATGGATTCTTTGCTTCAGTCTTCACGGCTGAGGATGTTAGGGAGATTCCCAAACTTGAGCTGGCTTTTGTAGGTGACAAATCTGAGGAACTGTCACAGATTGAAGTGTCACTAGAGGAGGTTTTGGAATTAATTGATAAACTCAACATTAACAAGTCACCGGGACCAAATGGCATTCACCCAAGAGTTCTGAAAGAACTCAAATGTGAAGTTGCAGAACTATTAACTAAGGTTTGTAACCTATCCTTTAAATTGGCTTAGGTACCCAATGACTGGAAGTTAGCTAATGTAACGCCAATATTTAAAAAGGGCTCTAGAGGTGATCCCGGCAATTACAGACTGGTAAGTCTAACGTCGGTACCGGGCAAATTAGTCGAAAAAATAGTTAAGAATAAAATTGTCAGACACATAGAAAAACATAAACTGTTGAGCAATAGTCAACATGGTTTCTGTAAAGGGAAATCATGTCTTACTAACATATTAGAGTTCTTTGAAGGGGTCAACAAACATGTGGACAAGGGGGATCCGGTGGACATAGTGTACTTAGATTTCCAGAAAGCCTTTGACAAGGTCCCTCACCAAAGGCTCTTACATAAATTAAGCTGTCATGGGATAAAAGGGAAGGTCCTTTCATGAATCGAGAACTGGTTAAAGGACAGGGAACAAAGGGTAGGAATTAATGGTAAATTCTCAGAATGGAGAGGGGTAACTAGTGGTGTTCCCCAAGGGTCAGTCCTAGGACCAATCCTATTCAATTTATTCATAAATGATCTGGAGAAAGGGGTAAATAGTGAGGTGGCAAAGTTTGCAGATGATACTAAACTACTCAAGATAGTTAAGACCAAAGCAGATTGTGAAGAACTTCAAAAAGATCTCTCAAAACTAAGTGATTGGGCAACAAAATGGCAAATGAAATTGAATGTGGATAAATGTAAAGTAATGCACATTGGAAAAAATAACCCCAACTATACATACAACATGACGGGGGCTAATTTAGCTACAACGAGTCAGGAAAAAGATCTTGGCGTCATCGTGGATAGTTCTCTAAAGATGTCCACGCAGTGTGCAGAGGCGGTCAAAAAAACAAACAGGATGTTAGAAATCATTAAAAAGGGGATAGAAAATAAGAATGAGAATTATTTATTGCCCTTATATAAATCCATGGTACGCCCACATCTCGAATACTGTGTACAGATGTGGTCTCCTCACCTCAAAAAAGATATTCTAGCACTAGAAAAGGTTCAGAAAAGGGCAACTAAAATGATTAGGGGTTTAGAGAGGGTCCCATACGAGGAAAGATTAAAGAGGCTAGGACTCTTCAGCTTGGAAAAGAGAAGACTAAGGGGGGACATGATAGAGGTATATAAAATCATGAGTGATGTTGAGAAAGTGGATAAGGAAAAGTTATTTACTTATTCCCATAATACAAGAACTGGGGTCACCAAATGAAATTAATAGGCAGCAGGTTTAAAACAAATAAAAGGAAGTTCTTCTTCACGCAGCGCACAGTCAACTTGTGGAACTCCTTACCTGAGGAGGTTGTGAAGGCTAGGACTATAACAATGTTTAAAAGGGGACTGGATAAATTCATGGTGGCTAAGTCCATAAATGGCTATTAGCCAGGATGGGTAAGAATGGTGTCCCTAGCCTCTGTTCGTCAGAGGATGGAGATGGATGGCAGGAGAGAGATCACTTGATCATTGCCTGTTAGGTTCATTCCCTCTGGGGCACCTGGCATTGGCCACTGTCGGTAGACAGATACTGGGCTAGATGGACCTTTGGTCTGACCCGGTACGGCCTTTCTTATGTTCTTATGTTCATTAAGTAGCTTCCTGCATTAGCTCCAGGCTGTAGCGACTGACCCACCTTACCCCATATTGCAAAGCTATGGTGACAATACATACTGAGATTCCTCCCGTGGGGGGTCTTGAACTTCTACCTTTATGAGCCACATTATGCTTGGTAAAGACAGATGATGTGGAACCAGAAATTAGTGCATCAAAATTGGTGTGTTGGGTATTAGGCCTAGTTGGTGGACAAAATAATGAGGGAATGGGCTACTCCACTCATCACTCCCTTTTTGGTTCCTTAAAGAAAGAGACTTTGGGGGGAAAAATGAATAGAAGAACAGATGGAGGCTATTGGAGTGAGTTTCACCATCATGGCTGACATGCCCACCATCTCCCGGAACCCTGGACCTTCTTTGTCCTAATCCCGAGGGATAGTCTGACCAGCCTGGGCCAGACAGAGGGGTCCCAATGACATCACCAGCCAGACAAGCTCCAGCTGAATGCCAGACACCACTTGCAATAAAATGGAATTGGACTTTAACAACAACAGCTCCAGCCCATCTCCGCTAACTTCTCTTTTCCCCAGAGGACAGTTATTACCATCTTTGATACCATCTAAGAGACTGTCGAACAAGAGTTCTTTTCCTTCTAAAAACTCTCTCCAATTAAAGGGAAAGGGGAAAAGGGATGTTGCTAAAATGAAAGTCTGATTTAATACTTTACACCTCCAATGTTTTAACTATTTTCCTCTCTTCTTTATCTTTAATAAAAGGCTAAAAGGAAATTTAATGGTGTGTTGCCATGGTACTAAGCAGGCTAAGGTGCCCACATACCAAATCCCAGGCCTTGTTCAACTCTGTTTAGTGTTGGACAGTGACTAGGTTGTGTTAATACTTTTGGCCCATATATTTCATCTAAATTAACAGAACAGCTGCTTGCCTGTCATATGACTCATCTGGAAGAATGTGGTAAATCCTCTTTTCAAGGCTAAGAGACAAGGGGGGCCCTATCCTGGGAAGGAGCGATGCTGAGAAGGACTTTGGCATCATGTTGAATAATCAGCTGAACATAAGCTCCCAGTGCAATGAAGTGGCCAAAAGGGCATTACTTATCACCCTTCCATGCCAGTTATAATGCTTCTGATACTGTACCCACAGCAGTTATAGTGAGGAGAGCCTCATGACATTCAGGCTGTCTCCCTACCCAAGACTGAAACTCACCTGTGCTCAGCAGGGGCTCACTTAACCAATCAAGGGGAAGTGAAAAGGTTAGGTAAGAATCATGCATATAGGCCTGCTTTGTTATTTTAATCCAGTTTCTCTGCATACTGTATTCCTTGTAAATATTAATGTGGTTTTAAAAGGCTAAGCAGCGTCACCGCATTCACCTTCTGGTTAACAAAGCTCCCAAGAGGGCAAGTCTCTGGAGGCAGGGAGCCTAAGCCCATTTGGACCTGCTAAGGGAGCCATGGTGAAAAACAGGGCTACTGAAATCCAGAGACACAGTCTCAGGGCATGTCTATACTTGCCATTTAAAGTGGAAAAAGTCCCTTTATTGTGCAAAAAACTGGGAGCATCTACACTTGCCAAAGACGTTTTTCAGTGAAACTCAGAAATTTCACTGCAAAAAGAAAAGCACCTCCACGAGAGGCATACAGCTCTTACTGGTTATGCTTTTGCAGTGATGTGTAAGTGAAGACACGTTCTTCCTGTATAACAGCTTGCAGCCTCCTCAGGATATCCCAGAGTGCCTACCTGACCACTCTAGCCAGCACTTCCGCTGCTTTGATGCCAGGTAAACAGATGTCCGCCTCCCTTTGTA
This sequence comes from Mauremys reevesii, assembly GCF_016161935.1. NCBI lineage: Eukaryota > Metazoa > Chordata > Testudines > Geoemydidae > Mauremys > Mauremys reevesii. Next base: position 242,219 of record NW_024100880.1, on the reverse strand, counting down.
AAGCCCCAGGAACTTTGAAACTCCCCTTCCTTTTTTATGTCCAGGTGACAATGCCTGCTCCAGAGAGCAAAGGATCCCGATTGCAGCAATGCTGAGCTACTGGAGCTGACTAGTGTTTGAGGAAAGGGGGGTGTACAGGGACCCAAGATGCCCTGCAATCACCCCTCCCACCTTTCCTGGAGAGCTGCACTGTGGGATAGCTGCCCTCAGGGCGCTGCTCTCATCAGTGATGAAGTTCTGACACCTGTGACCCTAAGTTAATACACAAACCAGCGCTTTTCTTTAACCGTTTCCCTATCACTGGTGAAACTGACAGCACAAAAACTGCAAATGTAGACATAGCCTCAGAGTGTGCCCTGTGATCTATTACATCACTCCTTTACTAAAGCCACTCCCAGGGTCCTCATGAGATGGAGATGGTGAAGATGAGAGTGCATTAAAAGAGGAAAGAGAATGAAAAAGAGAAAAGATGACAGAGAGGTGGGTAGGAGAGAGAGAGAAAAAAAGAGAGTAAACAACTCCCCTTCCCACCCAAATCAGGGAGAAATTAGATTAATTGAGGATACATGAACAAGTACTTTAGAAATATCCAAGATAGTCTCTCTAGGCTCCTCTTTGCAGACCGCACACAATTCCCTCATGCCATACTCCTGTGAGCCTGGTGCCAAACATATTTGTGGGCCCCCATGAGTGAAGTGGCGCATGGCACGGGGAGGTTGGTCCCCAGAGCGAGGGCATGGTATGACAGGGCACTATTTACAAACCAGCAGTTGCCAGACGCATAGTGGCCTGCCAGCATGCTCCTTCCCCTCAGGGGCAGGCCATGCCATGCCACACATCCCCCCTGCCCAATACTGGAACCCCCCATTCCCTAAGACCAGAGCCCCCCAGACCCTCTATGCCCATCACCCCCCCGATCCTGCCACAAATGCCCAGTGCCCCCCTCCCCACAGCCCACAACTGCCCAGCACCCCACACAGAACCCCCACTCCCTACTGCCCCAACACACACAGATCTTCCCCATCCCCTAACTCTCCAGAGACCCCCTCCCTGCCTCCCAGCTGCACTCACTGGCCCCCTGGAAGGCGACTGCACCTGCCGGGCTGGGGAATTACTCCAGCCCCTCGGGAGTGGTGCAATCAGCCAGACCAGGGCCTGTCCCAGACGGGATCCCTCAGGACCCACTTGCCTGGAGGGGCCCATCCAAGCCCCCCACACTGTCCCCACCCTCACAACCAGCCAAGACTGGCCAGGCTTCTGCACCAGTCCCAGGCGGCTCAGCTCCAAGGAGACAGGTAGGGCCCCGCAGGTGACGGAAAGCAGAGACTGCCCCGAGCCAGAGGTACACTGGGGTCTGGCCAGGTGGCAGAGAGGACCCGGCGGGTGGGGCCAGAGGGTGAAGAGGCGGGCAGGCCGAGAGGAGCGGGGCTGGTGGGGTCTCAGGGCACAGTGCAAGCAGAGCAGGTCGGGGCCCTTTCTGAGAAATGGGCCTGGCTCCATGGAGCCACTGTAAACCCGGCACTGCTTACCCCTGTCTCTTCACCTCACTTATTGATATGGTAATTGGCTTAAGTGGCATTGAACTACTAGGCTGACATTAAGCCAACTCCACACATACTAACTAGAAATTTAAACAAATTCTTAAGCACCAGATGAAGCTATACAGTTGCTACAGCAGCCATGGCAAGGAGAGCTGCACTGATGTAGAGATTCTCAGATAACAGCAATAGCAAAGGAATTTTTAAAAGAGAGGAATTGTTTCTTACTGTAGTCTCTTTAATTTACAGTTTGGATCCTTCAGCGCTTGACAGAGCAGGTAAATAGAAGAATACTTCAGAACATCCTGATGCTGTTCCCTAAAAACAAAAGAATAGAAATTGTCTATGTTGTTCTCTGGAAACAGATTTTATTTCTATTTCCAGAACATTTAAGTAGCCTCCTAGCTGGTGTAATCATACACGATTTATGAATTACGCTGCAGTTTCTATTAATTGTAAATCCTCCACAAACAAAAATAAAGCGGATACCAAAAGATGTTCCTTAAATGCACATAGTCAAATAGGACAGGTGCAACTAAGTAACCCATTCTTTTTTTTTTTGAACTAGTGGAACTCTGGTGCTTTGAGCATTCAAATACAATTCTAAGCGTTCACACAAATGCCAGTGTCTCTAGTGGTTACATGCTTTTGTACTGGTCAATAGTTGTTTTTATCATTTCTGGAGATGATCATTTTTTACCAAGATTGTTGATTTTAATTTACCTGCAAAGATAAACACTGATAATATGAGCATTGGCTTAATGTTTTTACTATGAAAACTAACATTCAGTATTGTATAATTGGTGTTTCACTTTCTGAAATGACATCCCCACATGTAACCAGAAATGATGGCTTATTAGTTTCTGACACCAAAAGGTATAAGAGGGGAAGTTAATTTTAAGGCAAGAATATTTTGTTTTTATCTGATACTGACAGATATTTTAGATCATATGTAGCAATGAATGCTTTTAAAACACTAACTTTAGCTTTAACCATATTTTACTGCATGTGGGTAAGAGGTTTCCAGTGAGAACACTTCTTCTTTATTATTTTAACATGCTACATTATGGTGGGGTACTATTGACACTGGGCTTAAGGCAGAATCCCTGATACTGTAGAGTTCATTTAAGCATTAAACTTTAATTTTTAAGAAATGTCTTAAAACTGGCAATAAGCAAAACATAGAAATTAAGACTGACACAGTATTTTGGATTTATCTGACTCATGCTGTAATGCAAAACCTTATCTGTGACCTCAGCAACCATGGTGTGTGTGAATGAAGCAGCTAGAGTCAAGGTTGCTGGAAGAGATGTGAAAAAATCTCTAAGGGGGAAGCACAAGGCAGGAGTTGAGGGTCTGCATTACAGCATTAATCAATGAATGTGGGGAGTGCGGTGTGCGTCTGTAACTCCTTGAAGAATGTGGGGAGTGCGGTGTGTGTCTCCTCTTCTCTCTGATGGGTGTCAATGTCTCATTGGTAGTGAATAATTGGAGCTGTGTGCTGCAATGTGGGGTAGACCTTCCCTTTAACTGGGTATTCCCTGTCTCTTAAGGTTTTGGGTTGGTGGTAGCAATGTGCCTTTGAGCAACATCACCTCTTTTTAATGACGTTTGCCATTTTAATTTTATTTTAATACCAAAGAACTATTAAAGCAAACAGATTTCCACATTTTGCAGCACTGCAGAACTACATGCTGATTTTTATTTAAGCCTGGTCTACACAGATTTTGTACTAACATAACCATTTTGGCTAGGGATGTAATTTTTTTTTTTAACCAAACTACTTATGCTGGTAGTGGTACAAACCCTTGTGAGAATGCTGGTACAGTAATGTAAAGGTGCCTTATACAGGTGTACCTTATTCTCTTTTTCTTATGGGAATAAACTCTATTGATATAGGTATCTTTATACCAGTATAACTGCATCCAGACTAGGTGGGTTAGCTCACTACCTGTCCACACTGGCAAGGCACGTAGAGCGCTCTGACTCCGCAGCTAGAGCAATCCTGGTAATCCACCTTGGCGAGTGGAGTAACATTTGATGCGCACCGGCTGAAATGCCCAGGCATCAGTGTGAACGAGGTATTGCATTACTGCGCTCTGATCAGCCTCCGGAAATGTCCCATAATCCCCTTATGTCAAGTGGCCACTCTTGTCTTTGTTTTGGAATCGCTGCAAGAATGCGGATATGCGAATATGCCCTTTCAAAGCTCCGTTTCTGACAGCTGGCACGCTTATATGCTCCAGGAGCGAGGCAGGGAGAGGGGGATCTGCTGCTGTGTGAACTCACAAGACAGCATGCTGACATGCTCTCAGCCACCCAAAAACCCACTCTCTCTCTCCCCACATACGCACAACACACTCCCTGTCACACTCCACACACACACTCATTTGAAAAGCATGTTGCAACCACTTGCATGCTGGGATAGCTACCACAATGCACTGCTCTCTGTGGCCATTGCAAGAGCTGCTAATGTGGCCACACCGGTGCACTTGCAGCTGTCAGTGTGGACAGACTGCAGCGCTTTCCCTACTGCGCTCTACGAAGGCTGGTTTAACTCAAACCGCTCTACATCTGCAAGTGTAGCAAAGCCCTCAGAACCATTAGCAATTATCTTTCAGAACTCTGGGAGGACACGTGAGGTCCCAGAAGACTGGAGAAGGGCAAATACAGTACTTATCTTTAAAAAGGGGAAGAAAGAGGACCCAGGGAATTATAGACTAGTCAGCCTAACTTTGATACCTGGAAAAATACTGGATCAAATTATAAAACTATCAGTTTATAAGTACTTTGAGGAGAATAAGGTGATAAATAATGCATAATGTGGATTGGTCAAGAACAAGTCATGCTAAACCAATCTAATTTACTTCTTTGATGGGGTAACCAGCCCAGTGGTGGGGAAAGCAGTAAATGTGATATATTGGGACTTCACTAAGGCTTCTGACACAGTCCCACATGATATTCTGATTAGCAAACTAGGGAAATGTGGTCTAGATTAAATTACGATAAGATGAAAAACGTACTAAAATGGAAGTTATCAATAGTTTGCTGTCAAATTGGGAGGCTATCTCAAGTGAAAATCTCAAGTGAGGTTCCACAGGGAGTATGGTGCTATTCAATATTTTTATTAATCACTTGAATGATGGAGTGGAAAGTATGCTTATAAAATCCGTGGATGACATCACACTGGGAGGGGCTGCAAGCACTTCAGAGAACAGGATTAGAATTCGAAATAACCTTGATAAATTGTAGGTTTGAAATCAATACAAATGACATTCAGTACATACAAGTGCAAAATACTGCACTTAGGAAGGAAAAAAATCAAACAGACAACAACAAAATGGAGAACAACTGGGTAAGCAGTAGAACTGCAGAAAAGGACCTGGGGTTGTAGTGGATCACAAACTGAATATGAGTCAACTGTGTGATGCTGTTGTGAAAAATGCTATTATCATTCTGGGATGTATTAACAGGAGTGTTATATGTAAGACATTGGATGTAACTATTCTGCTCTATTTAGCACTGGTGAGACCTCAGCTGGAGTACTGTGTCCAGTTCTGGGCGCCACACTCTAAGAAAGATGTGGACAAGTTGGAGACAGTACAGAGAAAAACAACAAAAATGATAAGAAGTTTAAAAAACCTGACCTATGAGGAAAGGTTGAAAGAATTGGGCATGTTTAGCCTAGAAAAGAGGAGGCTGAAGGGGACATGATAACAGTCTTCAAATATTTAAAAAATTGTTGTTAAGGGGACAGTGATCAGTTGTTCTCTATGCCCACCAAGGGTAGGACAAGAAGTAATAGGCTTAGTTTGCAGCAAGGAAGATTTAGATTGGATATTAGGAAAAAATGTCAGCTAAAGATAGATAAGCACTGGATCAGGTTACCTAGAGAAGTTGTGGTTTCCCTTTTTTTGGAGGTTTTTAAGATCTGTCAGGGATGGTTTCGGTTTACTTGGTCCTGTCTCAGCATGGGAGGATGGACTAGATGACCTCTTGAGGTGCCTTCTAGCCCTACAATTTCTATGATTCTATGTAAAAAGGCATCAGTCACATCTGTTGTGTTTTACAAGGGAAACATTGTTTCTCTGCCATTCACTGAGTATAGGTGGCACTTTCTATCTTTTACATTCAGTGAGTTCAGTGAAATTAAGAATGAGAAGATAGTTTGAGTTAGGCTAAAGAGAATGTGAAAAAGCCCACGAGTTATTTTTGCTCCCTTTATTGAGAAGTTTTTACATTGAGGATGTGGAAGCAGGTTCTGTATCCTTGTGATTTGCTGGCTCCCTGATGAAGGGCTTTGAAAAGTCAAGCAAGGTAAGGATACAGAACCTGCTTCCACATCCTCAATGAGGAGCTCTCTAACTTCCTTTTTCAATTGCTGACACAAAGCACATTCCCCTCCCCTGAATTCTTTAGTCTCAGCTGCTTCCCCATTCCTGTCTCATACACATAAAATGACAGAAAACTTTCCAGTAATGGAGAGAACAGAGAAGACCAAGCAATCATTATAATTATTATAAGAGATAATATCCTGGTAGTTTGAACCTGAGGAAGCTCCATAACTATTTCATTAGCTTGCTGAAATATTAGAATTGCTTTGTGGTGGGTGATTCAACCATATATTAGTTATCAAGATGTACGGGAAAATAACATTTATTCTATTAAAGAAATTGAAAAATGTTGAGCTCTGGTAATACTTACTGATATAACCCATTTGTTGGTGTTGGAAGTTCTTCCTCGTGGTCTTCAAACATAAATTCACAGCAATTCACATAAAGTGACTCCAGCTTATGACAATTCTTTATACAAAATGAAAGAACCATTTGATCCATTTGGGTAAATTTATTTCGATTTAACTTTACTTCAGTGAAATCCAGTGCACTTTTCACAAACTTTTGTTCTTGGATCTCATACAAACAGTGAAACACGTCATGCTCGTACATCTCCACATCATACTCAGTGGGACTAAAAGGGAATAAATCCGTTTGTTGTTTTGCTTGAACCCACTTCAGTAAATCTGGTTTAATTTTAGGTGAAATTTTACAGCCAATTATTTTCTCTGTGTCCTTCATTCTTTCTTCATTTAAGAGCCCAAACAGGAATCGCACAGTTAACATTAAATAATTTCTAGAGTTTCCATAGTTTTCTAATAATGTTTTTACATCTTTCTTGGGAGTCCCTGAATCATTTCTTGTTTCTTCATCCTTCTCCAAGACATAAAATAAAGCTGCAAAAAACTCCTGAAAACTTAAGTGAATGAAGCTATAGACACGCACACAATCAATGTCTTTTTGAAATACGTTCTCATTCAAAAGAGGGGAAGAGAGTCTCTCTGATCTAAGCCATAGTTCTTGATTTCTTCTTCCTCAAACAGTATCTTTTGTTTCCAGATTCCATCAGCAGCCAAGGAGCAAAGTCCCCTCAGATTAGCTTGCATCTGTTGCTTCATATTGCTTCTTAGAGGTTTTACTAAACTGGAAAGGTAGAGTATATACACTCCAGTGGTTGTTTTTGAAGTCTGTGCAAGATCCTCACCTTTTTCTAGCTGCTGTTTCACAACAGTGCAGATGATCCAACATACGATGGGGACAAAGCACATGGTGAAGAGAATTTCATTTCCTCTCACAAATCGTAAAGCTTGTCTTGCTTGGTTTTCATTTTGAAAGAACTTGTGGAAATATTCTCTCCTTTCAGCTTCAGAAAATCCCAGGATCTCTGCATACCGGGACCACTCCAAACACTGTCCCAGTTTCTCCAGGGCAATTGGCCTTGTAGTGATTATCAAATAACTTTCAGGAAGAACTGTTTTCCTAAATAAACTGCTCAGTATGATATCCACTGGCTTCTTCTCCCAGGGGTCAGAGCACAGGTTATCTTCTGACTGGTCAAAAGGAAATCTCAGTTCATCAAAACCATCAATTAAGAACAGAAGTTTTTCTGGCTTCACCAAAATCTTTCTAATCGGTGCATTTGTATTAGAACAATTTTTAAAAATCAGGTCAGCCACACTTCCCTGCTCAGTAAGTAGGTTCATTTCCCGACAATTTATGTAGAAAACAAAGTCAAACATTTCCTTATAGAGTTCTCCAGCTGCCCAATCGCACATGATCTTTCTTGCTGTCATTGTTTTTCCAATCCCTGCAGCTCCCAGCAGCACAACAATTTGTGGTGTTTGTCCTTCTTTATCAGGTTTAAATAGGGTGTCTATAGTAATTACAGAACTAGCTTGTTTAGTCATGATTTTTGCATGTCTCCGCCCCATGGCCATTATTTCATGTTCCTTCTCATTTTCATGACGAGGTTTGTCTAGAATAGTCAGCTTTGTGTATCTTGTGTTTAGAATCACATTCTCACCAAGACGACTGTTCATGTCTTTTATTACTCTGTACTTCTTAAAAACATCTTCTTTATACTTCTTCCTATAACCTGAACCAGTAACATGGGACATTAGAAATATTGAACTGAAAGTTAAGAAAAAAGGTTTATTAATCTGTTACAACAAAATTACTACAATAGTAAAGGTACCCAGCACTGATGTTGCACCTTTACCTATAAATTGGATCCTGAAATCACTTGATTATGTGCCTGGCCCTGAACCCTTACAGGGGTGGGGAACCTTTTTTCTATCAGGGGCCACTGACCCACAGAAAAAATCAGCCATGGGCCACCCACAGCCCTGTGGGGAGTGGGGGAGGGGAAGGCATGGAGGCTCGGGGCTTCACCTAGGCCGCGCCCGCAGGTGCCACCTCCGCAACTCCCATTGGCTACAGTTCTCAGTCAATGTGAGCTGTGGAGCCAGCACTAGGAGTGGGGGCAGGGCAGGAAGCTTTCCTGATCACCTAGGGGCCACAGGGACATGCTGGTCACTGCCAGGAGCTGCGTGAAGCCAACCAGACTTCTGGCAACCCAGTGGCTTCTGGCCCATAGTGCGGAGACTTGCCACGGGCCAGATTAAATGAAGCAGCAGCCTGGATCTGGCCCACAGACCATAGGTTCCCCGCCCTGCCTTGCTCAAATAATTCATCCCACTAAAATTATTCATGTGCATAGACTGTAGGCATCACTTCACCCCTCACACAAATGCAATCACCACTTGGGGGAAACCTGGCAACCATTTATCAATTCACAGCAACACTATACAAGTTATGACACAAAGTGGAAGAGACTGTCATATGCAACTGAAACAATTCTGAGAATTTAGGTGGAACGAATGTAACTTCACAAATTAGAATGTGCCTAGGGCATTTAAGTTGGAAAGAGAAACTGTCATAGGATTCTTAATGATCAAAGTTGAGTACTTCTAGTTATCTTCCTATTTAATTCTGAGCTGAAATAATGCTCCTCGTAGTAGTGTCCTCCAGGGAGATGTTGTACACACATATGTTATAAGTTGCCCGAGGTAACAAAAGTCCCACTCGGCCCATTACATAACATTATTTGTAAAAGTCACCAAGATTTAAAACAGAGTGACTGGTTCAAAGGGTCTACAAGGCTCCTGGTAAAGTCATGGGTAGGCATGACAATGGGCTGAGAGAGTCTAAAAATGGGAGGAAACGTTTATAGTCAAAAACACCAAAATGCATTTTGATTGGTTAATTTTGATGGAATGAGGTAGACAGCCTGTTTGGACACAATTTGTGTGGTAGGAGTCACTCAACAGAAGAGCAGGACATGTGGATTGTAAGTTGAGAGCTTTACCATTATGGCCACCATCCCCACCATCACCTGGGATCCACCATGACACTGTTGGGCCTTCATCCTCCTGATCCTGAAAGATGTTCTGACCAGAATGAGTCCCAGACAGGTATCCAAATGACATCACCATCTCCACTGGCTTTTGCCAATTCATGAACTTCACCTGGGATGTGAACTGAGACCCACCCTCTCATAGGATTTCAGAGCCTGGGATCCAGCCCAAGCCCAAACTCCTACACTGCAGTTTTTAGCCCTGCATCCTGAGACCCACAAGCCTGAGTCAGCTGACATGCGCCAGTATAGACACACCCTCTGAGACCACAGAGGCAGCTAAACACAATGTCTTAAACAGCCAGACACTGGTAAGAGTTTGCTGGATCTCAGAGTGGGTGATCAGACCATGTGCTGGACCTGTGATCCCCAGCAGAGAGGCTGCCAGGGAAAGTCAGCACCAGAGAGAGAGGGGCTGCATTTTCTCTTTGCTCCGCTTTTCCCTCCATTGGTCTGAGTGGAAACAAGACTGGACATCAGCAATTACAGCTGCACCACCATAAGGGCATTTCCTGGGGACTGATGCCAGCGGCTGCCCACTACAAACTAGGGAATTTTCTTTGGCTAGAGTGCTATTGCCGTTGTCACTATTACAGTCTTCACTTTGTTGCCTTTGGGAACCGGTAACATTAGTGTCGTATATCTGGAAAGGCGTTTGTAAAGGCTATGTTAAGACAGGTCAGTTTCTGTGTTTCACAGGGACAGTTCCAGGAAAGCATCCAACCAAATAAGCACAAGGCCACCACACCGGGGTAACTTCCCATGCAGATATCACATACCTTTAGCCGACAACTCTGATGTTTTTTTTATTTGGACGCCAATCTGAAAGGGAAAGTACTTGTAAATAACACAGTAAGAATGTTTTGTGCATTCCAAGACAAGTGCATTTATATTCTATATAGACCCACCCAAGGACTGAATGATACCATTGCATCTCACGCTAAATGTAATCGCTGAGGAGAGCACGGCTACCAGCAGTCATTTTACTCAGTGCAGTTTTTGAAATATAGTAAAGGACGCTCTATTTCTCTGATTGTGATGGAGTGTTCACTCCACACTTGCACTGAAAGGGTTAGTGCAGTGAGAACAGGGCTAATTAGCCCAACAAGTCACAGCTGAGGGGAATCAGGTGGCCAAGCAATCCCCTGACTGAAAGAGGGAGCCCAGCTGGAGAGGAAGTAGCTGTGCTGGGACTATAAAGACAGGAAATTGGAAACAGGAGAGCTGCGTGAGCCGAGGGACGTGCTGGCCACCACTTCCCGCAGCCCCCATTGGCCTGGAGCGGCGAACCGCAGCCAGTGGGAGCTGCGATCGGCCTAACCTGCGGATGCGGCAGGTAAACAAACTGGCCCAGACCGCTGGGGGCTTTCCCTGAACAAGCAGTGGACCGGCTTTGAGAAGCACTGAACTATATGATTTTTTTTTAAAGTTCTATAGGCAACCCAGAATAGCTTGCATAAAATAGCCACTGCCATTGTCAAGTATCTGTTAATAAACTAAGTTAGGAACAAAGTAGCCTCTTTCCACCCCTCAAATATAGACTTACTATTGTGTGTGTTCTGGTAGGATCTAGAGCCCCAATCAGTGAGCAGGGCCCCACTGTACTAGGTCCTGTGCTCACATATAACAAGACCATCTCTGCCTGACAGAGCTCACAGTCTAAAGCAAGTAACTGCCCCCTGCATTGCGCTCTGGAGGCTTCTAAACTCTCCCCCTGGGGGACTGTCCAGGGCACTGAATTTCAAAGGCCTCTAGGGAGAGCCCCACTGCCAGCCCTGGAGCTTCCGTCCCAGGGACTCTGGGCAGAACCAGCCCAGCTGAGCTCCACTGTCACCGTGGGGTACAGGGGAGAGGAACAGGAATGACTGAAGCTACATCTGCACTGGAAAGTTCAAAGTGCTGCCCAGGGCTGGCTACAGGCACCAGCTCAGCAAGCAGGTGCTTGGGGCGGACAAGGGGAAGGGGCGATACGTCGGGCTCTTCGGCAACAATTTGGCGGCGGGTCCCTCAGTCCCTCTCAGAGGAAAGGACTTGCCACTGAATAGCTGCTGAAGAAGAAAGAGGCACAGTGGAGTTGCCTCCGATCATGATCATGGCTTCCCACCCCCCACCGCTTGGGGCGGCAAAAACCCTGGAGCCGGCCCTGGTGCTGGCGCGGGAGTGCTCCCATGCCAGTGATTTGAAGTGTGAATGTGGTCACGTGTGAGCTCTCCCAGCGCTCCTGGTAATCCACCTCCACAAGGGGATTAGCTCCGAGCGCTCCGAGCCAGTCTATGCTAATGCTTTAAAGCGCTCCAACTTGCTGCGCTCGGTGGGCAGGGGGGTGATTTTTCACACCCGAGCCAGCAAGTTAGAGCGCTATAAAATGTCAGTGTAGACAAGCATGGGTGCCAACTTATATGGGCTCTTGGAGCTAAAGCCCCAGGAATATTCATAATCAGGGGCTCTGCTCCACCAATATTTGGAAATATTAGATTTTCCCCCCTTCCCAGAGTTTCCCTGCCTGAATGTAAAGAGAGCCCACAGTTGCTGCTGCTGCCGGTAGCCTAAGGGCTGCAGCATTAGCATAAGAGGAATGTGCTAAGCTACACCACCATTTTGGGCCCCACCAAAAATTATACGAACCTGCCGCCTATGTAGACAAGCCCTAACAGGGTTTGAGTTCAGCTCCACCACAGAGCACATGGATTCTAACACTGCTCCACTAAAGCAGGGATTCTCAACCTTTTTCCTTCTGAGCACCTTCCCCCTCCCCGCCCCTGCCCCGACACCATGGTATAAAAACTCCAAGGCCCACCTGTGCTACAACAACTGTTTTTCTGCATATAGAAGGCAGGGCCGGCATTAGGAGGTAGCAAGCAGGGCAATTGCCCAGTGCTCCATACCACAGGGGGCCCCACAAAGCAAAGCTCAGGATTCAACATCAGCCCCAGTTGGAGGGGCTCAGGGCCCGAGGCTTCAGCCTTGCGATACGGCTTCAGCTTTCTGTCCTGGGCACCAGCAAGTCTAATGCCAACCCTGCTTGGCAGCCCCCCTGAAACCTGCTCACAGCCCCCCAGGAGGCCCCGGACTCCTGGTTGAGAACCACTGCACTAAATAGTGGCTCTCCAATGGCACTGGCTCTTACGCTGTTGTGGGACACTGAAAGGCAAGCTGGGGCCTTTGGAACTGCAGCTCTCCAGGTTTGCAAGCTATTTGACTGTATTTTACTGAATTTGTCTTTAATTAAAAAATATTCTTGATGATAAAGTTTGTTCCCACAACCCCAGAAATGTCTCATGGGGCCAAGCAGCTGTTTGGTGATAATATACTGGGTCAGGTTCTCTTCTGTAATCAGTTTCTAATTACAGATCTTTAATTCTCTTCCCCAGGCCCTGCATAGGTTAGAGCAGCCTGGGGGCAGTTCTAACTTACGCCAACTGCCAGTGATTCCCAGGGATTGGGCCACCAGCTGGGTATGCACCCCAGTCACTCCTCCTCCCCACCTCTCTGTCCAGGACACTTCTTCTGCACCACCAGGTTATGTCTACACACACTGGGGACTTCCCCACACTAGGCATCTTCTCAGATGGAGAGTTACAGGCTGACTGGCTCCCCTTGTGCCATCTGAGTGGTGAAAAGGGGGTGGAGCAGGTCAGAGAAACTGCCCCACTCTTGGCATCTCTGCTGAGGCCCCCTAACTTCCTGCTGGGATTTAGAATTTGTCATTCCTGCCATCAGCCTGTTTCTCCTTCTGCTGCTGCTGCCGCTGCCTTCGGGCAGATTCTGGGGGGAAACCTGCAAGTTTTACAGTAACTTCCTTACCTTTTCCTCCTCCTTCTCTGAGTTTAGAAGCAGAATCTCTGAGATTGATCTGTGTGAAAATGTCCATAGTTATATCTACTGCAGCCTCTCCACCATAGAATGCCATCAGGAGGTTCTTGGTATCTATCCTGTCGGCATTCTCCAGCCGACCTCGGGGGATGTTACCTTTCCCCTCAAAGTCAGAGTGCAAGAGTTTGTCTTTAAATCTTTTGAAATTTTCATGAGAGAGGTTGTCGAGGGCATGCACGAGCAGCTCACTAATTCTGCTGCTTCTATTTTCCATCACTGGGTACCAGGAAATGAAACTTATATACAATGCAAACTCCCATTAACATGATATAATATTTTTCCCAAGTAGAAAAGGAAAGAAGTGTAGTCTGGAGGTGGCAGTAGGTCAATGAGGTTCATAACTCCTTGATGCTTTTCCTCACACGACTCACTCGACAGTTCATGTTGTGTCTCCATGCCTCAGTTTCTCCATCTGTAAAATAGGGATAATCCTACTCATCTCATACCCAGGCAGTTACATTAGCTGTGAAATAAGAGATTTGGACATCATGATGCATCCGTAGTAAAACCTCAGTCAAACTTTTGTTACTGTAGCCAAATTGTTCTATGCATTCAGGGCCAAATTCTGCCATCTTTACTCATGTTGGTTTCAGTGGAATTACTTCTAGATAAGACATACTCAAGGTGAGTAGGCAGGGTGGAATTCAGACCTAACAAAGTAAACCAAATTTTGGTGAACGATTCATCCCAAATCTCTAAACTTCTTCCTACATTTGTGGACAAAGGAAAGTTTGACAGATCCCTGAAAAGCCACTGACAGAAAGTATGACATGCTTAACTCAATAAAAATTATCCCCATGCACCTAATTACAACTAGAGACTTGGGATCACAGATGTAAAAACAGCCTCCAGTTTTCTACCTGCAGCCAGCGACAGATGCAATTCTGAGTGTGCAAATCACTGTGGCCACAACAGATGTCAGGCTCTGAGCCTGCAAAGGGAAGGATGGGTCAACTCTTGCACCCACACAGATTCATTGGTGGGATGGTGGCCTCGGAAGATTTACTAACTGATGGTGCCTGCAAATCAGAAAGACTTCTAAATGCCAACACTGGAGTCCAGGATTATTTGATGTCTCAATACAGAGCCTCCAATGGATTAGGGGGGCAAAGCTGGAAGTCTGTTTTAAAAAAATGCCCTTAAATAGAATTTTCAGCAGAGTTGCAAAAGAATCATTAATTTAGTCACCAATAACTAGAAGCCATAATAAAAATGAAAAGAAAAAAACAAAAATTGTTTAACAACCAAAAATTAAGATGCTAAAATGGGGGAAACACTGTACTCCGCAACCCGGTGAGATTGACAGCACTTTCACTTTCTACATCCGGGCTCCGCATTTACTCTTTAAAATCAGCCCTCCCCCTTTCCCAGTGAAAAAAAGGTGTTCTTAAACTGGAATTAAGGTTTCAAATACGCATTAATACATATTAGTAGAACACTTTCCAATTTTTTCCCTTTTAGAACCACAAAAGGGAAAGTTACATTTAAGAGAGAATTCCGGGCACATCCTGCAGCAGGGAGATGCACAAGCACCCGAACGGGGTCGCTGAGCTGCACCCTTCCAGCACTAACCCACTGCAGAGACTGGGAGGACCCAGGCCACACACCCCGCCCGCACTGCCCCACACGCAGCATAGGAATCGATGTACCCACTGATGCAAGTGGGCCCGGGCCGCCCCGCCCCGCGGCGATATGTAGCGGGTGCGTGGCAGCGCACAGTCCCCCGCCCCCCCCAGAGCTGCCGCGGCTCCGCGCACACGGCGGGGCTGGGAGCGCGGCGGCCGCCGGAGGAAGCTGCTGCTGCTGCTGTTCTGCCCCTTTCCCCCAGCCCCGCACGCAGGCGCGGCAGCTCCCGTGGAGGGGGGCGGGGCTGGGGGTTCTGCTCCTTTCCCCGCCGGGGGGGCACGGCCAGGGGGAAAGGAGCAGAACATCCGCAGCTCCCTCCGGCTGCCCTAGCGCTCCCAGCCCCACCCCCAGGTAACATGGGGAGGGGAAGAGAGTGGGGGGTCCTGGGCCGCGAGGGGGGTGGAGTCACGTGGGGAAGTCACGTGCCCCCTAGCTGGTGTGCCCGCCCCCTCGCATACTGGTTAGAACTTTTGTTTACCTACATCCCTATGTGTATCATCCATCCACACACCAGGGGAGGCTCCAGGCCCCAGCACGCCAAGCGCGTGCTTGGGGCGGTATGCCATGGGGGGGGCACTCTGCCAGTCGCCGGGAGGGCGGCAGGCGGCTCTGGTGGACCTCTCGCAGGTGTGCCTGTGGGAGGTCCACTGGAACAGCGACATGCCCCCCTGCTTGGGGCAGTGAAATGTCTAGAGCCGCCCCTGCCTCCCCCCCCCCAGATATACACACACACACACAGTGTCTGTGCGTCTAGTCAGTGCCCTCCAACTGCCCTTCTGTCCCCAACAGCAAAACTGACAGGCTGCATCATATACCAGGGATACACACATTGATGGATGCTACAAAGACCTATCAATTAACATCCCACCTATCTGTAAACTTGGGGGGGAATAGCTTAGTGGTTTGAGCATTGGCCTGCTAAATCCAACTGTGAGTTCAATTCTTGAGGGGGCCACTTAAGGAACTGGGGTAAAAAACAAACTCAAAAAACTGTCTGGGGATTTGCCCTGCTTTGAGCAGGGGATTAGATTAGATGATCTCCTGAGGTCCCTTCCAACCCTAATATTCATTGCCAGACACTGACAACTGTACAGCCCATTCAACCCTTTACTATCTACTTTGGGCAGTGACTCCCTGGAACTGTGGCAATATTCAATCACCTTCAATTTATGGTCAGGTTTTGAACACTCTGCTAGATTGAACAGTGGGATACTGTTTAATTAATTCTATACTGGCCTGGACTTGGGTTAGAACACACACATGAAACTAGCTTATTCAATTTTTCCTATTTTTAACTCTCATTGGGCCAGAAACCCTCTACCTGAACTCACCAGCCCTCCATAAACAAATTGAAGATTATTCCTGCACCCCACCCCTGGGGGTGTATACCCCCTGAATTTCCCCAACACCCCCCACCCATTTTTGTGAACTAGTTACATGCCAATTTAGTGATTGTTTGGAAATCTGAATTAAAATTGAAACATTAATACACACTTTAAAAGCATATACCGTGTATAAGATATGAGTGTCTGAAAAAGTATAGTAGATTTGAAAAGTATGAACATAGACTAGTTTCCTTATACAGCTGTTGTTTTTTATGACAACGTCAGTGCATTAATTTTGGTGATGTTGGCCAACCTAATAATTTCACATTATGATTTGTAAGCAAAGTCAAAATGAGCTCTCCCTGACAGCTAGTGATGAGCTGGGGGAAAGGCTTCAGGACCAGATAGTATTTACATTCACATCTAATCTACCTAGGTATCGAGCAAACAGCTGTGTTGCCCAAGTGATAGATTTTGGCTGGGGTTGGGTTACAAATTATTTGAATGCGGGGGCAGGGCAGAATGAACTGTTCTTATTGTATGACTAAAGAGCAGTAGAACTGTACTTAACCTGTACTGATTGCGGGCATCAAGAGGGAGGGTGGGGACAGGTGTTTTGCTTGATGGTCTGTCTGAGTCATAAGTACTATTTGACCTGCCCCTCTGCACTGTTTAAAGACGGAGCTGATTAGGCTCCATAGATAGTCTTTTGTTTTGTTAAGTGACCACTACAGCTGAAATCACTGATAATCAGGTCTAAGTGTTTAGTCCTGCTGTGGGGACAGTGTTCCTGTGGGTACAGTGTTTTTGTGTAAGAGATGGCCCAGACTGCACTAGGAGTGACGTTTCCCCACTAAGAGCTCAGCTGAAATCACTGAGAGCTGGATGGAACCTCAAAAGACCAACTCACAGAGGTCACAATGGCAGGTGGCGGCAGAAGGTGACGGCGCAGGGCCATTGGCAACAGAGTGATGGAGTGAACGGTGGCACAACAAACAACAGTGGCCAGAGCGAACAGTGAACAGCTGGAGGAACAAGCAAGGTGCCTTCTTGTCACTCACCTGGGAGGTGTATTCACGTGAAATTACCTCTGAACTCTGAGTCTCCACTGACCAAGGACAACACCAATGAGTGGGGTGAGGTGGAGGGAAAAATGAGGGGCACGTTAAATAAACATTTGTTTGTTGGACTATATTTCAGTGACTTTGCTCCAAGATGCTAGATTTGTGACTGGGAATGGAAATTTATATAAATGCCTTTCCTAGTAGGCCAAGATTTTTAAAATGCATTATTTGCCAAGGTTGTTATCTCACATCGTTGCTATCTTGAGAGGTCATTATTTGGGGAGTTTCTGCACTAAACATTATTTTTATTATAATTAATTTTTACATAAGAATGGTCATACTGGGTCAGATCAGTGGTCCATATAGCCTGGGTATCCCGTCTCCCGACTGTGGTCAAGGCCAGGTCCTTCAGAGGGAATGAACAGAACAGGTAATCAAGTGATCCATCCTCTGTTGCCCATTCCAAGCTTCTGGCAACAGGCTAGGAACACTCAGAGCATGGTATTGCATCCCTCCCCATCCCGGCTAATAGCTACTGATGGACATATTCTCCAGGAATTTATCTGGTTCTTTTTTTAATCCTGTTATAGTTTTAGTCTTCACTCCATCCCCTGGCAAAGAGTTCCACAGGTTGACTTTATGTTGTGTGAAGAAATACTTCCTTTTATTTTTTTAAAACCTGCTGCCTATTAATTTCATTGGGTGACTGCTAGTTCTTGTGTTATTTGAAGGATTAAATAACATTTCCTTATTCACTTTCTTCACACCAGTCAAGATTTTATAGCCTCCCTGTCATAATCCCCCCTTAGTCATCTCTTTTCTAAACTGAAAATTCCCGGTCATTTTAACCTCTCCTCCTGTTTCATACCCCTAATCATTTTAATTGCCCATCTCTGTACCTTTTCCAATTCCAATATATCTTTTTTGGGATAGGGTGACCAGATCTGCACACAGTATTCAAGGTGTGCACGTAGTATGGATTTATATAGAGGCAATATGATATTTTCTGTCTTATTATCTATCCCTTTCTTAATGATTCCCAGCATTCCGTTTGCTTTGTTGACTGCCGCTGCACACTGAGTGGTTATTTTCAGAGAACCATCCACAATGACTCCAACATCTCTTTCTTGATTGTTAACAGCTAATTTAGACTCCATCATTTTGTATGTAAAATTGAGATTATGTTTTTCAATGTGCATTATGTTGCATTTATTAACATTTAATTTCATCTGCCATTTTGTTGCCCAGTTTTGTGAGATCCCTTTGTAACTCTTCACAGTCTGCTTTGGACTTAACTATCTTCAATAGTTTTGTATTGTCTGCAAATGTTGCCACCTCACGGTTTACCCATTTTTCCAGATCACTTGTGAATATGTTGAACAGTAATGGTCCCGACCCCTCAAGTATACCACTATTTATCTCTCTCCATTCTGAAAACTGATAATTTATTCCTACCCTTTGTATCCCATCTTTTAACCAGTTACTGATCCATGAGAGGACTTCTCTCTTATCCCCTGATGGCTTACTTTTCAAAAGTCAGTTTAAATTAAATACATTTTTCTTTAAATTATATTTTTTGGACTGTGCACCTGGTGCACCTCTTGCAAAAAAGCTTACGAAGAAGGATAGCTTTCCAATGCTATAACTAGTAAAAGTGGAGGAGCTTGGTTTGTCAGACCGATCAGCAAAGCCAATGCTGACAAACTACGTGAAAAGGCAGCAAAACACCAGGTCTCTGGACTGCATCAACATGCAGAAAGCCTTATAAGCCCACTTTCAAAGCCAATTTTAGAAGTGCTTAATGAGGTATGAGGACACCCAAGAAAAACCTTAAGAAGAAGCCTTAGCCGGGAGGACAGAACAGTCAGCCTCAACACCTTAGAGCAGACAGAAGCAGCATAAGAATGTAGGAACAGCCATACTGGGTCAGACCAAAGGTCCATCTAGCCCAGTATCCTGCCTTCTGACAGTGGCAGGGGGGAGAGATAGCTCAGTGGTTTGAGCATTGGCCTGCTAAACCCAGGGTTGTGAGTTCAATCCTTGAGGAGGCCACTTAGGGATCTGGGGCAAAAATTGGTCCTGCTAGTAAAGGCAGGGGGCTGGACTCAATGACCTTTCAAGGTCCCTTCCAGTTCTAGGAGATTGGTATATCTCCAATTATTACCTTTTAGTGCCAGGTGCCCCAGAGGAAATGACCAGAATAGGTAATCATCAAGTAATCCATTGCCCATTCCCAGCTTCTGACAATCAGACACTAGGGACACCATCCCTGCCCATCCCAGCTAACAGCCGTTGATGGACCATCCTCCATGAATTTATCTAATTATTTTTTGAACCCTGTTAAAGTCTTGGCCTTCACAAAATCCTCTGGCAAGGAGTTCCACAGGTTGACTGTGTGTTATATGAAGAAGTACTTCCTTTTGTTTGTTTTAAACCTGCTGCCTATTCATTTCATTTGGTGACCCCTAGTTCTTGTGTTATGGGAAGGGGTAAATAATTCTTTCTTATTTACTTTCTCTATACCAGTAATGATTTTATAGAGCTCTATCATATCTCCCCTTAGTTGTCTCTTTTCCAAGCTGAAAATCCCACTCTTATTAATATCTCCTCATATGGCAGCCGTTCCGTATACCTAATCATTATTGTTGCCTTTTCTGAATCTTTTCCAATTTCAATATATCCTTTTTGAGATGAGGAGACCACATCTGCATGCAAATGACAGAGATGAGAAGCACTTCTTTCCTAAATAAACTGCTCAGTATGATTTCCACTGGCTGCTTCTCACAGGGATCAGAGCACAGATTACTTGTTGGTTGATTAAAGGAAAATCTCAGTTCATCAAAACCATCAATTATGAACAGGAGTTTTTCTGGAGTCATCAGAATCTCTTTAGTTGGTGCATTTTGATCAGGGCAATTCTTTAAAATTAAATCTTCAACACTTCTCTGCTCTCTGACAGAGTTATTTTCCCTACAATTTATGTAGAAAACATAATCAAACCTGCTCTGATACAGTTCTTCATTTTCCCAGTCCAACATGATCTTTCTTGCTGTCAGTGTTTTTCCAATCCCTGCAGCTCCCTGCAGCACAACAATTTGTGGTGATTGTCCCTTTCCATCAGATTCAAATAAATCGCCTATGGTAATAGGAGTAACATACTTAGTCATGATTTCTGCATGTTTCCATCCCAAGGCCATTATTTCATGTTCTCTCTGCATTTCATGACGATGTTCATTTGTAATGATCAATTTGTGTATCTGCTGTTTAGCTTCACATTCTCACCAAAACAGGCATTCATGTCTTTTATTTTGTTGCATTTGCTTTTTATATGTTCTCTATACTTCACCCTGTAAGCTGAGTTTGTGACATGAAGCATTAGATATTGTAATGTTACAATACAGCTATTTAAACAATACTGGTACCGTAAATTTAGAGTGCACTTTTCTTCAAAAAGTATCCCCACATAAATTAACTATGGTTCCAGTCCTTACTCACATCAGTGATCCCATGTGAGAGAAAAGGCTCAGACCTTCTATGCATATTATATAAATAAAAGAATCACTTTATAAGTTACTGAAATGTGGGCACCTCTATGGTGAAACCTGTCAGGTGTTTAACAGTGAACAATGGTACTTTATAACAAACTAAGGCATGAAGGCATGGAGAATGACATGTATAACTGAAACAGTAATGGGAATTTAGGTGCAAAGAATATAACTAAAGTATAACCTAAAATTTGTGCAGGGCCCAGAGGTTTAAAAAAGTGCCATAGCACCTTCAGTGACCACAAATGCTGACCTCCAGTTATTTCGACTCATTTAAAAGATGGCATCCCTAGCAAGATAGTGTCTTCCAGCATCATGCTGCTGCACTTGATCAGTACTGCCTCTGAGACAAGAGCTTCACCTACTCACCAGCACCATGTTCTGCAGCACCTGATTCTTTCCTGGAGATCTCCCCATTCATTTCCTTATCCTCCATCCCACCCTGCTTAACCTGTGTGATCTGATGAGACTGCTCTCTGAGACTTATTATTTCTACTAGTAAACCCAATGTCTGGCTGATCTAGCCTAATGCTGGTAATCACTGGTAATTATGCAGCACAATTTTGTTAGAATGTCACAATACCATTTGCTGATCTTTCAAGTGTTTGCTGAGGACCCAAAGCTGAAAGAGAAATTTCACATGAATGTTAGGGTATGTCTACACTACTCACTAGATCGGTGGGCTGCGAACGATCCAGCGGGGATCGATTTATCATGTCTAGTCTAGATACGATGATGGGAGAGGGCTTGGGGGTTGATAGACGCAATAAATCGATCCTGAGCCCTCTTCCGTCGACTCCTGTACTCTGGCGCTGTGAGAGGCACAGGCAGAGTCGACAGGGGAGCAGCAGCAGTCAACTCACCATGGTGAAGACACTACGGTAAGTCAATTTAAGTACATCAACTTTAGCTATGTTATTCACTTAGCTGAAGTTGCATAACTTAGATCAATCTCCCCTGCCCCTAGTGTAGACCAGGGTTTAGTGTAACAAAAATCACAGAGTATCATGCAGTTCCGGACATTGGGACAAGTCATTCATTCAGGGTTCTCTGCAGTAATAAGCTCCCTAGAAAACCCATGGCTGAGGCAGGCAGAGAGAATTTTTTTGGAGACACTAGTTCAGTGATCTGTTAAAAATGGCCATCAGAAGCAATGTTCTTTAAATAATAAAAAAAAATTAAAACAAACAAACAAACAAACAACCACTAGAGTAGCCACTTATGGTATGTCTACACAACAAAGCAAGCCTGGGCTCAAGTCTAACCCCCTTTGGGTCCACACACCAATTGTGCTAACCTAGAGCTCAGATCTAGGGTCCCTGGACCTGGCAGGGCTGGAGGGTCTGAGCCCATGTTAAGTTGGAACCTAGGATTCAAGTCCTATTGCTTTGGCTTGACTTGGGTCTTGGAAACCCTCTGGGTGTATCCCAGAGATCCTGGTGGCAGAGGAGCAGCACTGCAGGCAGCCAGCCCAGCAGCCATTCCTGCCTGGCCAAACACGATCCCTGGGCCTGCTCCTCTCGCAGCCGCAGCAGCTCCTGCTCTGGCTCCTCCTCACTGCTGCACAGAGCTTCCTAGAACCAAGGAGCAAAGCCGCCAGGCGGGAGGCAGCTCCCAGCCACTGGGATGCTGGGAGTCATCCCTCTCCTGGCCATGCTGAGCCGGGATCCCTGCTGCTCCCCTCCCTGCCTGTCTCTGGCTTTGCAGGTCCTTTTTATATGGCCTTCCTATGCCCTGATTGGCTGCTTCCCCTTCAGCCACTCTAGGCTGCTTGAAGGACTCCTCTACTACTCCTTTCCTGGGACAAGAGTGGCAGAAGCCTGAGGCCTCCAGCAAGGGGGCCTCTGGACCTGGTCCACCCCATCATACTCATATGGTAGAGGCAGCTTTGGCTCCAGCTCTTCCTTGTTGCTATGCAGAGCTTGCCAGGAACAAAGCTGAGAGGTGGGAGACAGCTCCCAGCTACCAGGATGTTCGGCATTATCCCTCTTCTGGCTGTGCTGAGCCGGGAACTCTGCTGCTCCCCTTCCCTGCGGGGCAGCCACTTGGTCCCACTCTACTCTCTGTTCCTTGCTCCCAGGCCCCTACTGCCCTTCCTGGGGCTCTGTGTGCAGAGATGCCTGGGCAGTGTGCACTGTGAGGGCAATGGGTGGGACCCAGCTCCAAAACATCCCTACAGACTCCAGGGATCTTTTATCTCTGCCTCTGGGGTGCGGTGGGGGCAGGGATAAAGGATCCTTGGGGGGTGCTGGAGCACACTGCACCCCAAGCCCTGGGAAAACACTGCAGCACTCCATAGCTGGCAGCAGCCAGCCTGGGGCGGGAGTGTTTTTTTCCTATGATACTGTCATCTTATGTCAAACTTCAAAACAGACAAAAATAAATTAACAAAATAGCTTCATCGAACAGGCCATTTTTTAAAATTAAGAATTGCAAAGTTTCATTAAATAGTTTGACAGCCCTGGAGACTGACGTCCTAATTATCCACAGAACAGGAGCACATGGGAATTTTCCTGCCAGTGTGACTCAGCCTAGAGGTGCAGAGCCCAACTCTCAGATTAGATCGTAGTTCAGTATAAAGCCTTCACAAGATGCACTCATTCTACTGAGAGCCACCAAAGGAGCTAGTTATGCAGTTGATGTACTCGTGTGTCCTTATGGGCACCTGAATCTCATCAATAGCATCATCACAGTTAAGAAACAGGGTGGGCATTAGATTTTTCCCACAGTGCAACACATTCATAGGGCTAGAGTGCTGACAGTAGGATGGGGGGCACCAGGCACTCTGGGATCGGGTTACTTTGACTCAGGTCTGTGCACTGCAGTGTGGAGACTAGAACCCTAGGTTTAAGCACAGGTCAGAAAATCCTTAACCTAGGGTTAAAATGCAATGTAGGTGTTCAAACCGTTCCCTGACATGGGTCCCTGACTCAAATCCCACTAACCCTAGGCTTACATTTCTCTGTAGACCTAGCCATAGTGTCTTTCGTAATGATATATGAGCACTGAGATCTGCTAATAAAAAGCCCTATATTAGAGTTGGGTATTATTATAAAAAACAAACAATCTGAAAGGGTTGGAAGCAAACCTACAAAGAACAAAACAAAAAATGTTAACAAAGTGGGGTTTTTCTTCTTTAAAAAAACAAAATAGAAATTTCATTACTGCTTCATTTAGTCATCCCTGGTTGTGGCAGGGGTCTCACCACAAGCCCAGATAAGAGGTGTAGAAGCTTTCTCAGCCCAATAATTAAAGGGGCAGATGTTCTGAAGATATTTTTTCTCGTAACTGTATATCAGAAGCTTGAGTTGAACAAAAAACACGTTAAACACTCAAGTCTTCTTTATATATAATACAGCAGGACAATTTTTTTTTAAAAAACAAACCTTTCCTCCCACCCCACAGGTAAGCAGTTCAGGAGAGTAAATGTATTATGACACTTCCCAAACTTATTTTTGGGCTGTCACACAGCATGAGGAATTTAATCCCAAAATAATATTTTTATAGAACTGAAAACAGGGAGCCTGATTCTCCACTGCCCTGCACCTTTTGTATCCATTTGCACCTGTGCAAAGTGCCCCACATCACCAGTCTTGATATGGCCCATTTGTGCCTCTTTGATGATGCAGGAGGGCCATACAGCCATTGTAAGCAGCCTCCTGTGGATTTCCACTGTGTGGTGGAATCCTTAGGGAGAAGGACAGGGAAGGCCTATGTAACTAGCAGTACCCACTGCACGTTGTGGACATTAGTGTAGGAGCTGTGCTGGAGACATAGCTGGGTGTGTGCCTTGCCAGCTGCCTGAATGGATCCTCATGGCTCCACTGCCAGAATGGGATATTGTAAAACCATCTTCGTCTTCCTGCCATCAGCTGCACCGGGTGCTGCTCTCACACAGATGAGGATTGAGCCCCATGAGTGCAAAGGGTCTTGCAAAAAGCTTCCAATTGAGAAATCTCCACTCAGTTTATACTGAATGTAGCATTGGACATCCACCGAGTGCTCATTTTACACAGAGATTAATGACTATGCAAAGTATAAAGCAGTTTAGAATCAGGCCCATTAGTGTGCTCCTAACAACACATCATCCTGGAATGTTGTGTGGCTAACACAATACTATTATTCCTGGATGCAGCCTGGGGCCTTCAGAACTGCAGCTCTCCAGGTTTGCTGGCTACTTAATAACTCAGTTAGAGGAATAAAATACCCTCTCTCCCCATCTCGAAAATAAAGACAAACAAATATGTTGTCTGTTTGTATTGCACTGAATATGTGTCTTTATTTAAAAATAGCTATGAAGATAAAGTTCCTGCCTGGAACCCCAGAAAGGTTTCATGGGGCCATTCAGCTGTTTGGGGATGTAACCCTTCTGCCAGGCCGAATTGATAGCAGCAAGGGCCGGGTTCAATACATAGGGGTCCCTTCCCTACAACGTAATGCAAAACCAGCTTGAGCCCCCACCCAGTGACCTGGGAAAATCTTACACACATCCCTGGGCGCCTCAAAGAGGCAATACTTCCCCTCTCGCAAGCAGAGAGTCTCGGTGTAG
Organism: Mauremys reevesii; assembly: GCF_016161935.1. Lineage (NCBI taxonomy): Eukaryota > Metazoa > Chordata > Testudines > Geoemydidae > Mauremys > Mauremys reevesii. Next base: position 216,950 of record NW_024100880.1, on the reverse strand, counting down.
CAGAAAAGGTTGAATTACATGAGATAAACAACAAGCATTAAATTGGGAAAACACCTTAACTAGAGTTCATAGATCAAACCATGAGCAAAGATCCACCCCAGGAAATTGGGCCATGTCCTTCTCCCTGGGCTCTTGAGTCCAGCAACCCCCAAATCACCCACAGTCCCAAAAGTCCCACAATCCAAAAGTCTCTGTCCCGGGTCAGTGCAGCCCCAGAGTTTGAGAGTCTCTCTGCAGAGGTCCCCCTCCCCAGCCTGGGTAGAAAGGTGCACCTTACGTGGTCCGGGGCCAACTGTCCTGCCTCTCCATGGGGTTCTGCTTCCACCAGCCGTCCCGTGATCCGCTCCAGCCGTCCCCGCAAACTGCTCAGCTCCACTCACTCCGTGGCTCCACAAACTGCTCCACTCCATTCTGCCAGCTGCTCTGCTCCACAGTATTGCTTCAGGCTCCCCCACTAGTTAGCACAATACTCAGTGCTTTCAGCTCAGCAATTCCAGCTCTTTAGTGATTTCAGCTCTTAGTGATTTCAGCTCACAGTAGGGGAGCCCCAGTGCCAGTGCACCATTAGCCCAAAGTGAATTCAGCTCAGTAACCTGTATCTAGATTCTTAAGGGAATCAAAAATCAACTCTGATATTCCACAGTGGAGAGAGGCATAGGTGGAACTGGTGCTTCTGGCTCACACAAGGCACCTGCACCACCAGGTACAGATACCTGTCCCCAGCCTTTCTCAATTCACTGGGTTTTGGAACCCATGTCTCTTGTCTAGCAAGTGTTATTTAGTTGATAATGAAACCCTTTATCATAAAACAGTTTTGTAGTTCCTCATTTACTTAATCAGGGTGACAGCATTTTATTCCTCCTGCCCCAATAACAAAGAAATTGGGGATCCCACAGCTGTGAAAATAACCATCCCAGGCTGCTGTGGGCTATGCTAGGTGGAGTGGGTGTGCCAATGCAAATGCCTGAAATTCCTTTCCCCACTCCTCATAATTTACCACCAGATGTCAGGTTAGAGCTCATCCTGACTCTGCTTACAGGGATAACATACTGAGCCACGCTCTCTGCTGTGATCAGCTTTTAGTTACAGATCCTTGATTCTCTGACCCAGCCCTAGCACAGGCTAGAGCAGCCTGGGGGCTGTTCTACTTGTGCCAGCTGCTGCTGGTCCTCAAAGAATGGTGCTGCAACTGGGGATGCACTCCAGTAACTCCTCCTCCCGACCCCTCTCTGTCCATGACACTCCCTCTGCACCGCTCTGTTGGCTCTACACCCACTGGGGACTCCCCCACACTGGGGATTTCCTCAGATGGAGAGTTACAGGCTGACTCTGTTCCCCTTCTTCCAACTGAGTGGTGAAAAGGGAATGGAGCAGGTGAGAGAATCTGGGCCACTCTGGGCATCTCTGCTCTGAATCCCCCTGGTTCCCTACTGGAATTTAGAACTTGTCATTCCTGCCATCAGCCTATTTCTCCTTCTGCTCCTGCTGCTGCCACCCTGGAGCAGATTCTTGGAGCAGGTTCCCAGGTTTTACAGTAACTTTAGGTCTCTTACCTTTCTCTCTTTCTTCTCTAAGTTTTGCAGCAGAATCTCTGAGACTGATCTGAGTGAAAATGTCTATGGTTACATCTACTGCAGCGTCTTCACCATAGAATTCCATCAGGAGGTTCTTAGTATGTATCCTGTTGTCATTCTCCAGCCAACCTCGGGGGATGTTACCTTTCCCCTCAAAGTCAGAGTGTGCTAGTTTGTCTTTAAACCTTTCAAAATTTTCCTGAGGAAGGTTGTCGAGGGCACTTAAAAGCAGGTCACTGATTTTCAGTTTTTGGTTTTCCATCTTTGAAAACTCGGGGGAGGTCCAGGAAGATTGGAAAAAGGCAAATATAGTGCCCATATTTTAAATGAAGAAGGAGAACCCAGTGAACTACAGACTGGTCAGCATCACTTCAGTCCCCAGCAAAATCATGCAGCAGGTACTCAAGGAATCCATTTTGAAGCACTTGGAGGAGAAGAAGGAACAGTCAACATGGATTCACCAAGGGCAAGTCATGCCTGTCCAACCTGATTGCCTTCTATGATGAGAAAACTGGCTCTGTGGATATGGGGAAAGCAGTGGACATGATATATCTTGACTTTAGCAAAGCTTTTGATACGGTCTCCCACAGTATTCTTGCCAGCAAGTTAAAGAAGTATGGATTGGATGAATGGACTGTAAGGTGGATAGAAAGCTGGCTAGATTATCAGGCTCAACGGGTAGTGATCAATGGCTCAATCTCTAGTTGGCAGCCAGTAATAAGCAGAGTGCTCCAGGGATCGGTCCTAGGGTCGGTTTTGTTCAATATCTTTATTAATGATCTGGATGATGGGATGGATTGTGCCCTCAGCAAATTTGCAGATGACACTAAACTGTGGGGAGAGGTAGATATGCTGGAGGGTAGGGATAGAGTCCAGAGTGACCTAGACTAATTGGAGAATTGAGACAAAAGAAATCTGATGAGGTTCAACAAGGACAAGTGCAGAGTCCTACACACAGGATGGAAGAATCCCATCCACTGCTACAGGCTGGGGACCAACTGGTTAAGAAGCAGTGCTGCAGAAAAGGACCTGGGGATTACAGTGGATGAGACGCTGGATATGAGTCAGCAGTGTGCTCTTGTTGCCAAGAAGGCCAACAGCATATTGGGCTACATTAGAAGGAGCATTGCAAGCAGATAGAGGGAAGTGATTATTCCCCTCTCTTCAGCACTGGTGAGGACACATCTGGAATACTGCGTCCAGTTTTGGGCCCCCCACTACAGAAAGGATGTGGACAAATTGGAGAGAGTCCAGTGGAGGGCAACGAAAATTATTAGGAGGCTAGAGCACATGATTTACAAGGAGAGGCTGAGGGAACTTGGCTTATTTAATCTGCAGAAGAGAAGAATGAGGAGGGATTTGATAGGAGCCTTCAACTACCTGAAGTGGGGTTCCAAAGAAGATGGAGATAGACTGTTCTCAGTGGTGGGAGATTACTGAACAAGGAGCAATGGTCTCAAGTTGCAGTTGGAGAGCTCTAGGCTACATACTAGGAAACACTTTTTCACTAGGAGGGTGGTGAAGCACTGGAACGGGTTACCTAGGGAGGTGGTGGAATCGCCATCCTTAGAGGTTTTTAAGGCCTGGCTTGACAAAGCCCTGGCAAGGATAATTTAGTTGGTGTTGGTCCTGCTTTGAGCAGAGGGTTGGACTAGATGACCTCCTGAGGTCTCTTCCAACCCTAATATTCTATGATTCTATCACCAAGTATCAGGAAGCAAAAATAAAATACAAAGTAAATCGTTGTTAATAATTAATATAGAATAATTGCAATATTTCCCAGGTAGAGGAAAGAAATATAACCTTGGGGTTCATAACTCCTCAGTGCTTTGCCTCACAAAGGATTCACTGGACTTTGTCTCTCTGTGCCTCAGTTTCCCCATTTGTAAAGTAGGGATAATCATAGTGCTTTACCACACAGGGGCGTTATATGGCTTAGTTAATGTCTGTGAATCCTGTTGAGGATCTAGGATGAAAAGTGGTATAATAATATTTGTCATCCAAATGGACTTGACAACAGAGAGATGGGACCCCCCCTAATTTAAAATATTTCAGAAAACAACCAAATACAATCTGGAATCTGTACATCACAGTCCTGGAGTATGAGGACCTGTGTTCTGAGACCCGCTGTTAGCTTTACATGGCCTCAGGAGGGTTCTGGATATCAGAGCAGCAAGGTGAAGGGTAGCAATGGTAACTTCTGAAACACTGACTAGAGCCCATTTTGACAGGTCCCACAACCGTATAAACTGTAACATGTTCAGATTAGAAGTAGCCTATCCCCAGAGAACTATGTATTTACCATTAGCTGGACAGCTATTAGAAACAACAGCTGGTAACACTCAGCTGATTTGTTCTCTCAGCCTTCTCAATGCTCAAACACAGGCACCCAGAGAATCTAGAAAGAGGAAGAGGAAACAATTGGCTCAAAGTTTATTTCTGCAGTAAAGAAAACATAACACATCTCCAGTTAAAGCTGAATTTAGAGCTTCAGAGCTCTCTGAATTTCTATAGCAGCCCTCATATTTTTTTTTCAGCCTTCTGAGGACTAATTACACACACACACAAATCTTTTTGTCTGTTTTTTTATTCTTCCTGAAAGCTTGCCTTTTGGACACACCCCTTGGGCTTCAGCAGTTTGCACAACTGTTTTCTGCAACTAATGATGTAACAAACTCCAGCAGAGAAATGAGAAGAATGGGCATAAGGAATCCATTGGATGGTCACAGTAGGGTGACCAGATCACACAGGTGAAATATTGGGACGTGGAGGGGTGGGGGAGGGCGACAGAGCAAAAAAAAATGGCCGCCGGAGCTCCATGCTCCCTCCTCCCCCGCACCAGCTTGCCTCCGCTCCATCTCCATCTCCACCTCCACCTCCCCCCTCCCTCCAGTGCTTGCGCCACCATGGGGGGGGGGGAGAAGGAATGCGGTGTGCTTGGGGAAGAGGTGGGGTCAGAGCAAGGATTTGGGGAGGGATCCAATGGGGGAAGGAGGGGGCGGAGTCGGGGCAGAGGGGGGCAAGCCCCCTCCGGGCTCTGCTCCGCCTGTGAGCGGAGGCAAAATATTGGGACAATTCGCGTCCCAACCTACCTTTGGTGGGGACGTGGGACAAATAAGCAAATATCAGGATAGTCCTGATAAAATTGGGACGTCTGGTCACCCTAGGTCACAGAATGGGGCTTCTGCCTGGTATGATAGCAGAATTCTGATCCTCCCCTGGGGTAAGTCAGCACAGCTCTACTGACATCAATGGAGGCACCCTCATGTACACAAGCTGAGGATCTGGCCAAGGGACTGCTGCGCCCTGAAAAGGACAGAGGGGCTGGGAAGAACGCCAAGTCACCTGTACATAGGTCCCTACATGAGGGGCTTCCAAGGGGGACTGGATTTGCTCACATCATAGACTCATAGACTTTAAGGTCAGAAGGAACCATTATGATCATCTAGTCTGACCTCCTGCACAACACAGGCCACACAATCTCACCCAACCACTCCTGTAGCAAACCCTTAGCCTATGTCTGAGTTACTGAAGTCCTCAAATTGTAGTTTGAAGACCTCAAGCTGCAGAGAATCCTCCAGCAAGTGACCAGTGCCCCATGCTGCATAGGAAGGTGAAAAACCTCCAGGGCCTCTGCCAATCTGCCCTGGAGGAAAATTCCTTCCCAACCCCAAATATTGCGATCAGTTAAACCCTGAGCATGTGGGCAAGACTCACCAGCTAGCACCCAGGAAAGAATTCTCTGTAGTAACTCAGATCCCACCCCATCTAACATCCCATCACAGACCACTGGGCATACTTACCTGCTGATAATCAAATGAATTGCCAAAATTAGGCTATCCCATCATACCATCCCCTCCATAAACTTATCAAGCTTAGTCTTGAAGCCAGATATGTCTTTTGCCCCCACTACTCCCCTTGGAAGGCTGTTCCAGAACTTCACTCCTCTAATGGTTAGAAACCTTCATCTAATTTCAAGTCTAAACTTCCTAGTGTCCAGTTTATATCCATTTGTTCTTGTGTCCACATTGGTACTAAGCTTAAATAATTCCTCTCCCTCCCTAATATTTATCCCTCTGATATATTTATAAAGAACAATCATATCCCCCCTCAGCCTTCTTTTGGTTAGGCTAAACAAGCCAAGCTCTTTGAGTCTCCTTTCATAAGATAGGTTTTCCATTCCTCGTGTAGGGATATTAAAGAAGGTTTATATCAAACATGGTTTATATGAGAAATGATTTATTGATTTATTGTTAATTGATACTTTATAACTTAAGGTTTATGTTAGAAGCAAATTTGTGATTCCCAACATTTAGCCTCTAACCTGCAAGCCACCAGCTTGTCTGTGTAAAGCCTGCTCAAAGAGATACTTGGTATAAAACTTGTTTAATTATCTCTAAGTAAGCCAAAACAGTAGCTGTTATAGTGTATAGATAGAGACTCCCACCCTCTGTAAGTTTTCATCTCACTTTATCTTTGCTTGTTAAAAGACAGGGAGTCTCACATAAATTGGTAACACCCCAAAAGGTAAAGAGACAGTGAAATAGATGTAATTAAGATAGAGAATGTATGTGAATGAGTGCCTAGTTTAAACAATGAATGAATGGTTAGGGAGTTACCAGTCTAAAGAATTCAGTGTTGGCTGAAGAAGGTGTCAAATGGGATCAACCAGATGATCCCCCGGAGGGCAAACTGGAATCCACCCACCACACCTCAAAGGAAGGAAAAACAAAACATCCAATAACATGGAGCCAGCCACCTGTTGATTGATTTAGCAACAGCAAAATGAAGCAACTCTCATGGACTGACATAGGAATAAATTCCTATAAAACTGGACTCTAAAGACTAAGGACTTTGAGTCTATGGTTCTGCTGCCAGCCTCCAGGAGCATCAGATGCATCTGACACAGACTCGGCTCCATCCTCATGACCAAGATACCTGGCCAGTAACTTGGCATGAGCAACATCTAGGCTGGTAACTATAACATCTATACAGAACCTGAATGAATGATTGTGTGAATGAATATATGTGTGTGTGTGTGTATGTATAAGGAATAAGTAGTAATAAAAATAAGTAGGAAAACGTTGTCTTTTGTTTTGTTATGGTATTTACAATAAATGTGGCATCTTTGCCTTATCCTTCTTAATAAGATCCTGCTGGTTTTTATTATATTGGTATAACACTCGGATCATCCTAGTAGCCCTTCTCTGTACCAGTTCCAGTTTCTTAAACATAGGAGACCAGAACTGCACACAGTACTCCAGATGAGGCCTCACCAGTGCCTTTTATAATGGTACTAACACCTCCTTATCTTTGCTGGAAATACCTCGCCTGATGCATCCTAAAACTGCATTAGCTTTTTTAACGGCCATATCACATTGGCGGCTCCTAGTCATCCTATGATCAACAAATACTCCGAGGTCCTTCTCCTCCTCTGTTACTTCTAACTGATGTGTCCCCAATTTATAACTAAAATTCTTGTTGTTAATCCCTAAATGCATGACCTTGCACTTTTCACTGTTAAATTTCATCATATTACTATTACTCCAATTTACAAGGTCATCCAGATCTTCCTATATGATATCCCGGTCCTTCTCTGTGTTAGCAATACCTCCCAGCTTTGTGTTATCTGCAAACTTTATTAGCACATTTCCACTTTTTGTGCCAAGGTCAGTAATAAAAAGATTAAATAAGATTGGTCCCAAAACCGATCCCTGAGGAACTCCACTAGTAACCTTCTTCCAGCCTGACAGTTCACCTTTCAGTACGACCTGTTGTAGTCTCCCCTTTAACCAGTTCCTTATCCACCTTTCAATTTTCATATTGATCCCCATCTTTTCCAATTTAACTAGTAATTCCCCATGTGGAACCGTATCAAATGCCTTACTGAAATCAAGGTAAATTAGATCCACTGCGTTTCCTTTGTCTAAAAATCTGTTACCTTCTCAAAGAAGGAGATCAGGTTGGTTTGGCATGATCTACCTTTTGTAAAACCATGTTGTATTTTGTCCCAATTACCATTGACCTCAATGACCTTAACTACTTTCTCCTTCAAAATTTTTTCCAAGACCTTACATACTACAGATGTCAAACTAACAGGCCTATAGTTACCAGGATCGCTTTTTTTCCCTTTCTTAAAAATAGGAACTATGTTAGCAATTCTCCAGTCGTACGGTACAACCCCTGAGTTTACTGATTCATTAAAAATACTTGCTAATGGGCTTGCAATTTCATGTGCCAGTTCCTTTAATATTCTTGGATGAAGATTATCTGGGCCCTCCGATTTAGTCCCATTAAGATGTTCGAGTTTGGCTTCTACCTCGGATGTGGTAATATCTACCTCCATATCCTCATTCCCATTTGTCATCCTACCATTATCCCTAAGCGCCTCATTAAAGACTGAGGCAAAGTATTTGTTTAGATATTGGGCCATGCCTAGATTATCCTTAACCTCCATTCCATCCTCAGTGTTTAGCAGTCCCACTTCTTCTTTCTTTGTTTTGTTCTTATTTATCGTCGGACCGCCGCATATATTCCAGGCCAAAAAAACCTCTGCAGAATCCGATCCAGGGTTTTATCTTCCCCTAGATGTCCCCCGAACAGATGGCTGTGGGCTAGCTCCATCACGCCCCTCTGATGTTTCTGTGGTACTAGGAGCTGTTCCACAACTTGCTCTTGGATACGGACTACTCTGTACAGCAGATCCTTCTTGATCATATAATACGGCCCTGGGCCCTTGGCTCTCCCTTCCACAGGGACCCCATTCACCTCAACTACTTCCTTGCGAATGTTCTGGTATACTGGATCATTGGCCTGATCCTGTCCAAAAATCTCTAACGAAGGTCCAATTTGCCCAAACTCAGGGGGTTCTATTTCTCCCTCCCCCTCACTGGAGGTCCCTGGGGAACTGGGCCCGGCTACCGGCTCTCCAACCTCCTGCCTAGTCCCCTTGTCAGTCGGGCGCACTCTCTCCCCTATGAGTATAGGCTTCTGGTTCTGGGTCAAGATTCTCGTTCCCCTCCTCTTATCTGCCCTCCTTTCTCGCTGAGTCTCCCTGGTCTTCCCAGGAGGCGAGAATAAATCCTGGGCAAATTCTTGGAAGGCTGGGGGGTTGCTAACTACTGAATCCACCCCATTGCTCTCTGGGGTGTTCTCTTCTTCTGACTCCTCTCCAGGAAGTAGACCGCCAAACCCTGGGAAGTCTCGTCCTATGAGGACTGGGTAGGGGAGTTTCGGGACCACCCCCACCCTCACCTTCGTGGGGTTTCCTCGGACCTCTATTTTCACCGGGATGGTCGGGTAGTAATTGACATCCCCATGGACACAGGATATTCCTGTGCGCTTGGCCCGGGATAGTTGATCATACCCGACTCGCTTTCCCGAGTCCAGCGTGACTGCACTTCCGGAGTCTACTAATGCGGTGGTCTTTATACCATTCATTTTAACTTGCCTAGTATATCTATGAGGGACCATCGCTACCCCTACTAGACTTATTAGGTCACATGGCTCTTCTAGATTTCCCAGGTCGCATTGCATGGGCTCCTCTAGGTTTGGGCATTGGGCAGCTATATGCCCTATCTCTCCACATGCATAGCATCGGTACCCTCCTCGGGGCAGCCCCTTATTTTTTGGGCTGTGAGGCCTTACCTCCTGAGTCTTTCTCTCCCAGTCCGCAAGTCCCTCCGAGTACTCTGGCCGCTCTTCGTCCTCCTTCTTCCCTGCCATAGTTCGGCCTGGAGCTACGGCAACTCAGGCCCTTGGTACATAGACTTGTCTCCTATCCTGGCGCCTCCCTTCCCCAACGGTCCGAGAGAGTTCCTGTGCTGCTAGACGTCTCTCTACGAGGACAACTAGCTCATCTTAGGAGGAGGGATAGTTCTGACTGACCCATCCTCGTATGTCGGGCGGTAGCCCTCTCATGTACCTATCCACAACTATGGTTTCCACGACTTCCTCCGGCCGGCGGGTCTCGGGGCATAGCCACTTCTGGGCCAGATGGATCAGGTCGAACAGCTGGGACCTCGGGGCTTTGTTGGCTCGGTATTTCCACTCATGGAACCTCTGCGCCCTTATAGCTGTCGTCAGGCCAGTCCTCGCCAGGATCTCCGCCTTTAGCTGGGAGTAATCTGAAGCTGCTTCTGTTGTCATATCAAAATATGCTTTCTGTGCCTCCCCACACAGAAAAGGTGCCAGGATACTGGCCCACTGGTCTTGGGGCCAGGCCTCCCGCCGGGCCGTCCTCTCAAACGCAAGGAGATATGCCTCCACGTCATCATCCATCGTCATCTTCTGTAAGTAGCGGCTTGCGTGCAGGGGCCGAGTCCCATGGGGGCCGTGCGTTAGGGTGGTCAGGGCCTTTAGCTGGTTCACAACCTCATGCAAGGTGGCTCGATCCTGAGCTGCCTGGTTCATCAGGAGTTGATTTGTCTCCTGCTGCATTCGCACCGCCTCCTGCTGGGCAGCCATCTGCACCCTAGTAGCTTCTTGTTGGGCCGCAGTGGCCTGCACCAATGCCTTCACTACATCTTCCATTTTTTTGGGGGGGTGCTTTACCCGGCCCCGAGACGGTTTGCCACAAAGTCTCACTCAAATCCCACTTCTGACACCACGTGTGGCAAAGTACCTTCTCAGCCTCCCCAGCCTCTGCTGTTTTTAGCCCTGGGGAGACAGGCTTGGGTAATTGCAGTCCCCCGTAGGACTCAGGGGAAGTCTGTTCCCTGTCTTCCCACCAGCCTTATTTAAAGTAATTTTTTCCTGCCTTGTGGGAGAGCGTACTGCTGCTCCTCCTGGGGAGGCTTGCTGCTCCAACACTCCTGGCAGCCAGGCTCCTTCTCTCTCTCTGCTTCCCCCCCTCCTTCCTCCCAAGAAGGGGTTTAAAAAGGTCTCAGGCAGCCCCAAGTTGGAATCACCTGGTCCTAATTACCTTCAGGTAGCTCCCCCTCAGCTGATTCTAATTTGCTACCTTGGTAACCCTTTCTCAGCTGAACCTGACTGACCTGTAGTTGTCTCTCAGTTGATAAGGAGGAGGGCCTTTTAACCCTCTGGGACTGACTCATACCCCCCCCCCCCCTTGCAACTGTCTGTCCTGAGTTTATCACAGTAGGGACTGTCCAGTTTGGCCGATGTACATAGCAGAGGGGCATTGCTGGCATATGATGGCGTATATTACATTGGTGGACGTGCAGGTGAATGAACCGGTGATGATCAGCGCTGTCCCTACACAGTTGTATGAAGACAGCTGTAACTCCCAGCGCTGCACATCTGTAAGTGTATCCATGCCCTAAAAGAACTAACTAGGGAGCCAATCCTGGAGGCCTCACTAAGGGAAAATGTATGTGTATATTCCATTGTTGCCCCCAGTCCCTGCAAACATTCTTCCAAAAGGGAGGCATTACAGGTTGCCTGGTAGGTTTGGTGAATATCACGGAGACGGGCTATTTCCCTCATCACTCATGACTGCTCCCACTCCAGCTCGCTGGAGGGAAGGAAGAGGAAGATGGAATATGCAAGCGCTCCTCCCTTCTTCACATTTAGGGGTGGGATGGCTGGTTCAGTCATCCCTTCACTTGGGGAAGCAGGGAAGAACATTTCGCCCTTCATACCATTACAGCTCCTACTCTGGCTGCTGCACCTCACTTACTTTCTTCTTCTAACACAGCTCCAGAGATCTTTCAAGACATTTTGGAACCAGAGCGAATGGAATATGTTATTCTCCATGCTGGCTTTAATACAAATATATAAACAAACTATACAAATATATAAACCTGCAAACATATGCCGCCCATTTCAGGAGGGAGCAGAGAGCTTGCTACACCCATATATTCATTTGTCTATCTGCAGTGAAGATTCTGGCTTTCTCCGTAAAACTCGACTGACTGTAATATGATCTTAGCTCAATACAAATATCATGCACTGTGGACTCACCTTGAGGCACTGGAGAGAGCTTAGTTAGGCAGAATTTGAGATTTTTTTCCATCCAGAAATAGAGGACACTGGTTCTCTGCAATCTGCTGTGATCAGAGCATAGTTTAACTTTTGCATGTGGCCCCTGCGTTTCCTGTCTCTTCAAAAGCAGTCACTGTTAGAACTAGCCCTGTCCCCTGTGGGGGAAAAAACACTCTTAAATTTAAGCTAATGCATTGACAGTTGATGTCCAGAATAACTGGTGGTCTTGCAAACATTCACATTCCCCTCTCCTCCCCCCGGTGTCCACACAACCTTCTGTTCTCATTGGTCTTATTTTTAAAAGTGAAAGCAGAAGACCGGAAGTCCGAAGCGCAGGCAACGCAATGTTTACTGGGGTTAGTTCCTTAGCCAGCAATAGCTCTACAGACCGGTAGTCAGTTGCCCAGTGTTCTGTTCCCAGCTCTGATACCACAGAGACTTTACCCATGTCCCCATTCCCCAGCTCTGACTCCGCAGAGCCTGTGTCCCTGTTCCCCATTCCCACCTCCTCTTTCTTAGCAGGCCCAAATATACCTGAAGTACACGCCCCTAATTCCACCCCTTACAACTTATGGTCATGTTCCCATTCGGAGGCGCATGAGTTTGGGGTCTTTGTCCCACCTCTTCTGTATCCCATGGGAGGGGTAAGGAGTGAGGTCATGTTCTGGCCAAAGCCAGGATTTCCTTTGGCTTTTAGTGTTTCTTATCCCTGCCCCCCATTCCCCCGTGCCCCTCCTAACTGGTTGCTTGACTTTGGCTTGAGAGAAAAGCCAGGCAGCCTTCCAGTGTCTGCTCATGTATTATACTCCCACCATACCCTGTAACACTTTTTACTCCATCTCTTATCGCTTTTCACTGCATCTGCTTGTGGGCAGATGTAACACATAGTGTCTTTGTTCACACACATTAGTATAAGATATATGAGTATCAAAAGGTCAAACCCAAAATTCTCTCTCAGGCTAACAAAGAGGCCTATATGCCAACATCCCACCCCCTTTTGTTTTTCTTCTGTGTTCCACCTGCCCAGATATCCCGGGAGAAGCATGGGACATATGGTGGCACATTTCCTGATAGGGTCATGGGTCATGATGGAATGGGTCAGTGCTCCGTTTGCCCCACTTCCCCCTGTGCAGTATAGTGTCCTGCACCTTCCCTCGTATGCCCATGCTGCACAGATATTCCAGTTTGTGTGTCAGACTTCCCATAGTGATGGGCCCAAAAAGGTTGGGTCCAGGTTATCTGGTACACTTCAGTGGAGGACTTGGTGTATTACTTATATGTTACAATTAGTGGTTGTGCTCTGTGAGTATGTGCCCCCTGTAACCGTCGCAGTGTACATTGCAGGATTAGTATACTCAATAATAGGCCAACAGCCATAACAATTCTCAGTAACATGGAGAACGCTGACCATTGTAATATAGTCCAACATCCAGGCCACCACCAAAAACACTGCTTCTCCTCCTTAGACAGGGTTAAGATTTTTAATGCCATTCTGGAGAATTTACTTTAAATGTGTCCAGTTGTTGGCAGTTGCAGTGTTCATGTGTTTTTGTCCATATTATGAGTCCACTGGATATTCACAGAGAAATGAGGCATTGTCTAAGTCAGCTTGACTACTTGGTATGGAATTAGGTAATATGTGCCAGTTTGATTATTTACAGCAATGAGTTCCAATGATGCATTCATGCATCGTAGTTCCAATGGCAGCGTATGGATATGTGTAACTTGGTCATGTGCTGGAGTAATTGAACCCCCTAGTATTGTGTACATTCCCAGCAAAATACCCCATGCCCTATATACATCACCCTTGATCACCCCCATTTTTCAAAAGGCCATTGGTTCTGCCCCTCCATGGACACTGGAAGGGACATACTTAAATATTTTTATGGACTGTGATGGTGTCAGGCCGGATGGCTACAGGAGAGTGATCCTGTTGGTATCCAGGAAGTGGGTGGGCTTTGCCCGCCTACTGCTAAAGAACCTCCCCCAAGCCTAAGGGGAGGATCCGCAGGTCTGTGATACCAAATAATTGTGGGGGACAACTAATGAAAGAACAGAAACGCAGGGCTAAATGAAGGGAACCTGACAGGGACACTGAGCAGAGAACCCCGGACAGTGCCCACTGCTCCTCAAAGGCATCAAGGGAGCCCACAGAAGCCACCCAGAGGAATTCTGCCTGGATGTGTGAATGGACGGAGGAGCGGAAATAGGCCCCACATTTGCAGGAAATCCCGTCAGCCAACCTTCTGTCCCTGGTTTTGTAGATGGCCATTTTGGCCAGGGCTAGAAGGAGGTTGACAAGGAGATCCCACGACTTTGTGGGGCCATGGATGGGGAGCACATAAATGAACAGGTGAGAGGAAAAGTGCAACCAAAAACGTAATAATATATCCAAGAGCAGCTGGAATAGGGACGGCAACCTGGCACATTCCAGATGCATATGCACCAGGGTCTCCCTTACGCCGCAGAAGAGGCAGGTGTCCGGGACGGGGGTAAACCATGCCAAGTACATGCCCATGTTCATGGCCCTATGAAGGAGCCACCAACTGATATCCCCGGCAGGCCTCGGGACCAGGGCGGAATATAAGCTGGCCCACCGGGGCTCCTCTCCCTCTAGAGGTGGCACTTTGTGTTGGGGCGGGACACGAGGGTGAGGAAGTGAAGGGTGTGCAGCATAAGCATGTATAGATGTTTCCTTTGTGCGGTCTGGAAACGAACCGGCTGCAAGTCATGCAGCTGGCTCACGTCGAAGGGGCTGGGGGGCCAGCTGGGTCCACGGGGCAGGGTCCCGTCAAAAAGGTCTGAAGGGCCAGGGTGGAGGGTGCCCTCATGCAGGACCCTGTTGAGGTATGCCCGAGCAGTGAGCGGTAAAGTGCCTCTCACCTCCTGAAGTACACACTGGGGAGTTCGAGGCCTGGGGATCCAGCCAGTCTCCCCGGTCATAGTCAAGACGTCTCCGACTTTGGTGACTTCTGCCAGGACCAACCTCTGGCGCACCACGAGGGACTCCATCACCTGCACATGGAGCTGGGGCTGCAGCAGGGCTCCGCGAGGAGATCTGCCCTCTCGGTGGCTGCCATGGACCTCGTTGCTGAGAGCAATTTCCAGGTCCAGAAGAGGTCCTGGTAGAAGACCAGCAGCCCGGAGAGATCTTGTGGAAGACCTCTTGGATGGAGATAAAGGAGCTGCCGGTTGTATCGGAGCCCTCGGAAGCAGCGCAGGGAGGTGTGCTCCAGTACTCTCCATGCCGGACTATCTGCATCATACAGGAGCCTCTGCAGGGCCTGGAGGTGGAAGACATGGACTTGAGTGTGTAAGAACTTCAGGCCCTGCCCTCCCTCCTCCAGGGGCAGAGACCCAGTGCACTCCTGGCTAAAAGAACTTCAGAATCACCATCCGGAGTTTGGCCAGGAAGCCCGGGGTCGGGACCAGGTGTTGAGCCGGTACCAGAGCATACACAGGACTAATAGATTGAGCACCAGTATCCTCCATCAACCTGCCCTCTAAACTGTGCCAGTTCTCCAGCGGAGACGGATGCATGGCAGAAATGTAAATGCCGAAATAGCGCAGCGGACCCTCTCTCCACCAGATGGCCTGAAGCATGGGTGGGAAGGAGCTCACCTGCCACTCGTCCCTGACCACCAGGCCAGAGGTCTTGACCCAGCTGACCCAGGCAGAGGAGGCTGCCGAGTAAATGGCCTGGCAAGCTTCAATCTGCGCCAAGTCGCCAAGGTCCTGGACCATGAGGAGCATGTCATCGGTGTACACCAACAGGATCAGTCGCAGCGCTAGCTCTCGGTACACCAACCCCATCAGCCTCCAGCGAAGGAGACAGAGGAAGGGCTCGATCGCCAGAGTGTACTGCTGGCCCGAGAGGGGGCACCCTGCCGCACTCCGCGCCCAAAGCTGACCGGCACGGTCAGGATCCAGTTGAGCCTGACCAGACACTCTGCGGAAGCGTACAGCACCTGGAGATAACCCACAAACTGGGGTCCAAAGCCAAACGCTCGCAGAGTGCTCAGGAGGTACCCATGGTCCATCCTGTTGAACTCCTTCTCCTGATCCATGGACAGGAGGACGAACGACAGACCATCCCTACACCCAAGCTCCAAGAGGTCCTGGACCAGATAGAGGTTATCAAAGATGGTGCTGCCTGGAACGTTGTAGGTCTGGTCTCGGTGGACCATAGACCCTAGCCGCAGGGAGATGGCCTTCATTGTGACTTTGTAGTCCATGCTGAGGAGTGAGATGGGAGGCCAATTTCATAAGTCACGGAGGTCCCCCTTCTTCGGCAATAAGGCAAGCACGGCTCACCTGCACGAAAGAGGGAGGACCTTGCTCTGCAAGGACTCGGCCCAGACAGTGACTAGGTCTGGGCCGAGGATGTCCCAGAACACACAGTAGAACTCCACGGTCATCCCGTCCATGCCTGGAGATTTGTTGGTGGGCATATAGCGGAGGGCTTCTGAGAACTCGGCCAGAGAGAGAGGCAGCTCTAACCAGTCATGGTCGCCAGCACTGACCGTTAGGAGTCCGTCCCAGAGCTCTCTGCAAGCGTTAGGATCAGTTGGATCCAGGGAGAAAAGGTGTGCGTAGAAGGCCCTGGCCCTGCTGCACATCTCCACCGGATCCGTGAGGGGGAGCCATCCTCTGCCAGGAGGCAGGTGATGTGCTTCTTGGCCTCCTTCTTTTTCTCCAGAGCATAGAAGAAGCGGGAGCCATGATCCATCTCATGAAGGAGGCAGATGCGGGATCGAACAAAGGCACCCCAGGCCCGATGGTCCTTGAGGGCCTGGAGCTCCTTCCGCTTCTCCCGGCATGCTCTGCGGAGGGATGGATCCCCGGGGCTGGCAGCCAGACACCTCTCCAGCTCTAAGACCTCCCGTTCCAACTGCTCTATCACTGCATCCCTCCATCGGCTGGTGCCCCGGGTGTAGTCGTGGCAGAAGAGCCGGGAGCGCACCTTCCCCAAGTCCCACCACCGCCGCGCCGAGGGAAAGGTGCGCCTCTTCCCTCGCCAGGCCAGCCAAAACTCCCGGAAGGATGCCACAAAGCCCGCATCCTCCAATAAGCTGTTATTGGTGTGCCAATAGGCCGGCCCCGGCCTCTCTGCGCACAGAGAGGCCATCATGGTGGCAAGATGGTGATCTGAAAATGGGGCTGGCCAAATGCTGGAGGAGTGGCCCCGTGAAAGGTGGAAACGTGACAGTAAATGTGGTCCAACTGGGAGTGGCACAACCGATGGGCCTCCACCCGGACGAAGGTGAACGTCAGAACGTCATCTGGGCGGTGGTTGTGCCAGACATCCACCAGAGAGTGATGTTCGATGATCTCCCAGAGGACATCCATGGCGGCCGGGCTCTGCTTGGTCCCCGAGCAATCCCGCTCCTCGAGGCTGGTGTTAAAGTCCACACCCAGGTCCAGGCACTCGGAAGGATCTAAGGAGCCGAGGAAGGAAGATGCCTGCTGATAGAAATGCAACTGCTCCGGGCCCGATGTCAGGGCACAAACGTTGATGAAATTGACCACAAGCTTCTCCATGCGGATCCGGAGGTGCAGCAGACGACCCGGCACAGCCTCGGCAAACCCCAGCACCTCGGGCTGTAGGTCAGGAGAGAACAAGGTCATCACTTGGCCGTATGAACTGTGAAGTGGCTAAAATAGACCCTGCCTCCCCATTCCAGCCACCAGCTAGCTTTGGCAGCTGGACCTGTATGGGTCTCCTGCAGGAAAATCACAGTATCTCCGAAGGAAGGAGAGCACTTGGCATCTGCAGAGACTCATCCTACAGCCCTGGGTGTTCAGTGGAGCAAAGATGACAAGGGCCATGAGGAGGGCTGTGGGGGGATCCTCACGGGCAGGGGACCCCCATTGGGCCACGCAGCAAACTGTGACCTACCCCATAAGTGAGCAAGGAGTCACAGAAGCCACAGACCCGCTGGTAGGCTGCAGCGGTCTGCTTCCCGGTCCTTTTACCTTCCCCCATAGGGGCCCTGGCAGCCCGGAGGATCTGATGAAAATCCCCCCATCACTGGAGTACAAGCTGTACCTTGTTGCAGGAGCTATGGACGTCCTTGAGAAACTCCTGCAGCTCCTCTCTCAGCATATGGGGGGCGTCACCGATCTATGGTTTTCCCCTGGTGGGGTCCCTGTCAAAGCCCCATGGCCCACTGAGACAGGCAGGCAGGAGGCAAACCCCTGACGTGGCGCCTGATGGGCCAGCGCCATGTGGCCCGCTTTGATCCCCCGTTCAATGGGGGGCAGCGGACGGAAGATAGCAGCCCCTAGTGGGTCAGGACAGGGAAACACAAAAGCTGCTCGCTGGGGGTCATCCTCTGGGAAAGGGAAGGAGACACCCCTGGGGCGGCAATAGTATCACAGGAGGTGGAGGGGATAGGGATGGGGTTGACTTCAGGGTCAGGGCAGGAATCAGAAATAGGGGCAGGGCCAGGGGGCAGGAATAGGGACAGGGAAAGGAGCGATAGCGGAACCGGGGTCCCCAGTGGCTGGGCTCGTGCTCTAAGGCAGGTGGTATGGCCACAGCATCCGTAGGTGGAGAATCAATTATAGGACCCCCACCCAGGAAGGAGGTCAGCTGCCCTGCAACTATGAGGAATTCCCCTGGTGAGTTGAGTCCTGGCCGCATGGCACTGGCCGTTGCCTCAATAAGCTTGGCGGCCACTATCGGGATGCCATCCACTGCCGGGTTTGTGGAAGAGTCCAGGGGCTCCTTGGAGGAGGGAGCAGATGTAATGGTTTGGGGGGCAGAGCACAGGGAAAGGGGGGCTGGGGTGAGGTCTCCCAGATTGAGGTCCGCTGGCAGAGGGTCGTCCTACCCCTGGGTGACCGAGGTCAGATCCTGGGCCTTGATCTCCTCGTAGATGAAGGGGAGATCGCGTTCCACCACTCTGGGGTTCTCCCCACCAGGGCCCGAAACGATGCTGGCCTCGGGGCTTGCAGGGGCTTCAGATGGTAAGGGGGCAGGAGGGGCTCCATCAGAGGCCTCTATGGGAAGGAACTCTGGAGGAGGAGTGGTGTTATCCTCCGGTGCTGCCATGTTGTCCCCAGCCGGCACCATTGAATGGGAGTTGCCAGGGGGCAGGGCAGAAAGCTCGGTGTCGGTACCCCCCTTCCTGTTCTTCCAGAGAGCCTCCGCATCAGATGGAAGGCGCAGAGCTCGAGCCTTCTGCTTGCCCGGCTTCCCCTGCGCTAGGGTCCAGCCCTCTATGGCATTATCAGGGGACTGGCTACAGGGGTCAGGTCTGGGGGCAGGGGTGATGGTTCAGGGAGGCAATGGTGGGGCAGCACAGGGGAGGGAAGATACCCCCTGGGGTGGGCCCTCTCCTATGCCTGGCAGTATCCCTGCTGCATCCTCCTCCACAGGCCCCACCAGACTGCAAGCAGCAGAGGCAGGACTCACCCGCTCATCTGGGCGTGCTGGGGGAGGTACCCATGGGCCAGAGTGGGAGCAGTGGTGGACTGGCAAGGAGGAGGGGCAGCTCCGGGCACCGGGCAGCAGGGTCACTAGTGATGATGGGGCTGGCACCCTGCCTGGGCTCAGGGGTCCCAGAAGCTCCTCTATGCCAGGCCAAAGGGCAGTCCCTCCGGACATGTCCCATCACCCGGCAGAGGTAGCACCAGGCTTCCCCCATAGAATAATGCACCCAGTAGTGGGCCCCCTGGTAGGGGACCAGGAAGGACTCCTCAAGCACCTCTCCATCGCATGCTGCTGGCGGCAGTTGAAGCTGCACTTGCCGGCAGAACGAGAGGATGTGACAGAGGGCGGGGTCTTTGCAGCCCAGTGGCAGAGCGCTGATAGCAGAGATTGGTCTCTTCAGGGTAGAAAGGATGAGTAGCAGGACAGCATTAGGCAGGAAGGGAGGGATGGTGTTCAGGAATAACTGGATGCCCAGGTCTTCCAACGGCTCCAGGGGGATGAACAGCCCCTCCCAGGCCCTTCTCCACTGCCTCCTTGGTGGCAGCCTCTGATGCTATGAAAGAAGACCACCCTCCCATACAATTTGAAGGCCGCCACGATGTCCGTGGGCCCCACCACCCTCGCCACATGGGGCGAGGCAGGCACCAGGAGGCAACGGATGCTGTGCCTCCTGGTCAAGGTGGGGAAGGGGCCCCAGCCGCTATAGATGGTAGTGGAGACTGTGGTCGGGAGAGATGACATAGCAGTGGGTGGGGGGGCACCCACAGAGCTGGTGGAAGGAGCAGCGGGGAGGGACTGCAGCAGTGGGAGCAGCCCATCATGGAGGGCCCGGTCTTTTTAGTGGGGCCTTTACCCTTCTTCCTTCCCTGGCCTTTCCCGACAGCTGGTGGGGGGCTCCAGAGAGAGCCAGCTCAGATGGAGGGCTCGAGCTGCTTGCCCGGCTTCCCCCGGCCCCCCCCTCCGCTAGGTCCAGCCTCTATGGGGGGATCAGGAGGGGTCTGGGGGGGGGGGGGGGGGTGAGCAGGGGGGGAGGCAGGGGGTGGGTGGGGGGGGGGGGGGGAAGAGGGGGGTGGGGGCCCCTGCCTGGGCAGTATCTGTATCCCTCCTCCTCCCTCCTCCCACAGGCCCCCCCAGACAGCAAGCAGCAGAGACAGGCTCGCTCCTCTGGGCGTGCTGGGGGGAGGGGGGGCCCATGTGAGGAGTGGTGGTGGGACTGCAAGGAGAGGGGCAGCTCCTCCTTGCCAGTCCAATCAGATGGGGCAAGGGATGTGGCAGCAGTGGAGGTCTCCCCGGTACTTGCCACTGCCGGTGCTCCAGTGGGGGCGATAGCAGGTGGTTTGGCAGTGGCGGTTGAGGTAGAGTCTGGCGGGGGTGGTGGTGGATGCGGGGCCAGGTAGAGGAGGGGCAGTGGGGTCTGCTTGAGGGGGTCTCTCCCGCTGTGTCCCCCACCATAATGAGAGCAGGGAAGGACAAACACTGGAGGGGGTAGGGAAAGGAGGCAAGGGGAGTGAGGGCCCCCCGCTCCAGCGCTTGTTGCTGTGGACATGACCACCACCACCATCTGAGCGGGGTCCCTCCTGCCTGGCTACCAGACAACCACGTGGAGCTGCTGTGTTTGCTAAATATTCCTTGAGTCAGAGATGTCGAAAGTAGGAGTTTAGGTCACGACCAGGGCCAGCTCCAGACCCCAGCGCGCCAAGCGCGCACTTGGGGCGGCGTGCCGCGGAAGGGCGGCAGGTGGCTTCGGTGGACCTCCCGCAGGCATGCCTGTGGAGGGTCCGCTGGTCCCGCAGCTCCGGTGGACCTCCCGCAGACGTGCCTGCAGAGGGTCCGCTGGTCCCGCGGCTTTGGTGGAGCAGCCGCAGGCGTGCCCTCCGCAGGCAAGCCACCGAACGCAGCCTGCCTGCCATGCTTGGGGCGGTGAAATGCCTAAAGCTGCCTCTGTTGCTGTATAGGATGTTGATCAGGTTGTTCCGCAGTTTCTTTGAGAATGTGTGGCACAATCTGTCAGCATAGTCTGTGTGGTATGTAGATTGTAATGGATTTTTTAAAAGACTGGGAGTGGATGGGTTATTTCACAAAGTAAAACTATTTCCCCATGCTTTTTCCCCCCCACCCCACTGTTATTCATAGCTTCCGGTCAACTGTTGGAAATGGGACATCCTGATTATCACTACAAAAGGTTTTTTTCCCTCCTGCTGATAATAGCCCACCTTAACTGATTACTCTCGTTATAGTTGATATTCAAACACCCATTTTTTCATGTTCTCTGTGTATATATATATCTACCTGCTATATTTTCCACTGCAGGCATCCGATGAAGTGGGTTTTAGCCCACAAAAGCTTATGCTCAAATACATGTGTTAGTCTCTAAGGTTCCACAAGTACTCCCCGTTCTTTTTGCTGATACAGGCAAACATGGCTACCACTCTGAAGCCTAGGATTAGTGGGACCTGAGTCACCTGACCTATGTCTGGAAACCCTGAGCTTAAGCATCTACTCTTCATTTTAACACGGGGTTAAAGTTTTTTTGATCTGTGTTTGAACCTAGGACTCTGGCACCCACACTGCAGTGCACAGATCAAAGTCAAAGTAACCCTCCCCCTCCAGTGTCAACACTTCAGCCCTACGAATGTGCTGCACTCAACTTACTGCCCACCTTGGTTCTTAACTGTCATGGTGCTGTTGATGGGACTCAGATGCTCATAAGGACACACGAGCACAGAAACTGCATAATTAGCTCCTTTGGTGGCTGTCTCAGTAGAATGACTGCAGTGTGTGAAGATACTCAACTGCCATCTAATCAGAGAGTTGGACTCTCCACCACACAACCCAGGGAGGGCAGGGGGAGCCCATGAGAAAGGAACAGAGAATGGACCATGAGGCTGCCTTGCAATGGGGAAGGAGCATCAGGGCTCTCAGCTCAGCATGGCTGGAGGAGGGATGACCCCGAACATCCTGGCAGCCACAGTCACTGATTTTATTTCTCCTGGTGGATGCTCCCCCCCCACTCCCCGCCCAACGGGGCCCACCCTGGCAAGTGATCAGTGGCCAGTCCTAGGGCTCGGAACCGCTATGGCTGGTGGGTGCTGAGCACCATCTATTTTTTTTCTGTGGGTGCTTGAGTCCCGGAGCACCCATGGAGCCAATGCCTATGATGGCACCTGGGAGCTGCCTCCCACCTGTCAGCATTGCTCTGTGTTTCAGGAAAGCTCTGCAGAGAATAGAAGCTTTTTTAATATGCAAACTCTGTATCTCCTTTAGGGATAACCCAGGCTAATAAGATGGGGATCTCTAACTTATTCCTAGAAACCTCACCCTCAGAGTCCAAGCAGCATAGCAATAAAGTTATTTCTCATGAAGGATTTTTATTCCCGCTTTCCCAGCTCAGCTGATGGAAGGAATCACTTGCAAAACAAATCTTCATGGGGAGGAAGGAGAATAAAACAACAAAGTATTTTGTTCCCTTTAGTCATAGAATTGTATGACTGGAAGGGACCTCAAGTGTATGACTGGAAGGTCATCTACTCCAGTGCCCTACTCTCCAGACAGGGCTAAGGACTAGACCATTTCTGACAGGCTTCTGTCTAAACTGTCCTTAAAAATGTCCACTAACAGAGTTTTCATAACCTCGCTAGGCAGTTTGTTCCAGTGCTTAACCACCCTGACAGTTAAGAAGTGTTTCTTAATGTCCAACCTAAACTGCTCTTGCTGCCATTTAAGTACATTGCTTCTTGCCCTATCCTGTGATTAAGGAGAACAATTTTTCTCCCTCCTCCTTGTAACAACCTATTATGCACTTGAAAACTGTTAAGTCCCCTTTTACTGTCTTCTTCTCCAGACTAAACAAACCCAATGTTTTCAATCATTCCTTACAGGTGAGGCTAAGATTTAGTCATGGGCATTTTTAGTAAAAGTCATGGACAGGTAATGGGCAATAAACAAAAATTCATGGCCCTGTGACCTGTCTATGACTTGTACTATATACTGCTGACTAAATTGTTGGTGTTCTGGGAGGCATCAGGGGCACAGCTGCTGCTCTGGAAGGGGACCTCCAAGGTGCCCGCTGGTGCTGGCTGGTGCAGAAGATAGCCCTGCCAACTCAGGACTCCCACTGACGCTACTGGCAGGGGACAGCTTCGCTAGCCCAGGACCATCACCAATGCTGCTGGAGAGGGGTGGCCCGGGACTGCGGCAGTCACTGCTGGTGGAGGACAGCCCAGGACTGTTGCCGCTGCTGCTGGTGGGGGATGGCCCAGGACCGCCGCTCTTGCAGGGGCTGGGAGGGGATGCTGTGGCTGAGGTCAGTTGCATCTGCTGGTTGCAGAAGTCTCAGAGGTCCCGGAAAGCCATGGAATACTCTAGTCTCTCCTTTTTCCCTGGTATAATTGCCCATGCTCCCCCTCAGATTTCGACCCTTCTCCCAGGTATCCATGTTTTTTACTTACTTGTGGACTTTTGTCTCCTAACCCCATGGAACCTAATTTAAAGCCTGCCTCACTAGGTTAGCCAGTCTGTAGCCAAAGATACTCTTCCTTTCCTTGGTAGGTGGATCCCGTTTCTGTTCAACAGTCCTTCTTCCTGGAACAGGATCCCATGGTCAAGGAAGTCGAAGTTCTCCTGGCAACCCCCTATACACAGCCATGCATGCACATCCAGGATGCATCTGTCTCTACCCTACCCTTTGCCAGAAGGATCAAAGAGTGTACCACCTGTGTCACCAACTCCTTCACTTACTCCCAGATCCCTGTAGTCACTTCTGATGGGCTCAATGTCCTAATTCGCAGTATCATTAGTGCCCACATGGATGAGTAGCATGGGGTAGTAGTCAAAGGGATGGATGATCCTCAACAATCCCTTCGTAACACCTCAGATACAGGCCCCGGCAGGCCTCATGCCTCCCGAGATGCCACGTCAGACTGACAGATGGGTGCCTCTGTCCCTCTCTGAAGGAAGTCACTGATGACCACTACCCTAGGTTTCCTCTTGGGAGAGGTGGCCATAATTCTCCCAGCCTTGGGAGAACAGATCTTCTCCTCTTCCACCTTTTGGGGGTGATTCCTCATCCCTCATTGCCAGAGCAACATAATGGTTCTTCATCACTATGGTCAGTGGGCTGGGAGCACGGGTGGAGCACTGCCAAAAGTAATCATTAGCCAGTGTCCTCCCTCTGACTGACTTGTATCTTCCTCCTCCAGTGGTGTGACATCCATCCTTTTTAGGTGGACAGCTTCCTCAGCCTTGGAGGTCTCTGTGACATTCCACCCCATAAGTCTTTATAGGATACAGATATTATAAGTGAGATTATGTGAGTTGCCGCATGCACTGACATCTAAAGTACACATGGAAACTAGTCATTTGCAGGCTGAGCTGACTGTTGCAACAGTGGCACACAATTTTGCACCATTTCTACTAGGGAATGATTTCTTTAATGTGGCGGAATCTGTCCCAGGACTGGTTAGCAGTGCGAAGGAATCTTGCGCTAAAAGACCTGGAGGGCGGCATGAAATCACATGGACTGCTGAGGAAATAGGAGGGTGTCTCTTAGATTCCTCTGTAGCAGTAAAGAATGCAGCTCTGGGGGCAGGAATGGTTGTAGCCAGTTCCTGTAGCCCCAGGGCTCAAGGTAAGTTCCAGAGAGAGGGGCTGGATGAAACCAGCTCCTGTTCCATAATAATCTGCCCACGGGAGGGGAATGTTCCACCTTGTAGCAGGGGGGACACCCCAGCTACTGACTGCCAGGAAGTTGCAGATCAGCAGGGGCCAGGGCCTGCCCTGGGGTACATAGAGATGTGTCCTGAAGGTGGAAGTTGAGATTCTGTGACCGCTGTGGTGGCAACAGACCCCCAAGGACTCTGTAGCTGGAAGCAAGCCCAACCTGAGTGAAATGGGGGGAATTTTGCTGGCCAGTGAAGGGTCTGTCAACATGGGCGCCAACTTATATGGGCTCTTGGAGCTAAAGCCCCAGTAATATTCATAATCAGGGGCTCTGCTCCACCAATATTTGGAGCTAGATTTTTCCCCCTCCCCGGAGCTTCCCTGCCTGAATGTAAAGAGAGCGCACAGCGCGTCTCTCTCTCTCCTTTGCTGCTGCTGCTGTAGCCTAAGGGCTGCAACATTAGCATAAGAGGAATGCATTGCTAACTACTGCTGAAGCACTCAGGAGGGGGAGGGGAGTGGAGGGGGCCTCCCCTCTCCTGCCCCTACCTGGAGGAGACACAAACGGGCCAGGAGACAGACATCATTCACCTTAGCAGCTGCTGGGGCTTCCGTGAGTGTTTGACCCTATGATTTTGTATTATGTTTGAGTGTTTGACCCTATGATTCCCCCCCTGCTCCAGCCCCAGTCCCAGCCCCTACTCTTACCCCCAGTGAGGCACAGCAGGCTGCACAGGGGAGGCAGGAAGCCACATGTGAAGGCAATGCCCCCTCCCCCAGCACCCACCAACCCACCCGCCACAGGAGGGATGGGAGAGGGAGGCTTCCTAGACCTGAGCAGCTGGGGCTTGGGTGAATTTTATGACACCCTGCTCCCCCACCCCATAGCCAGCCACCACCCTGCCTACCCCACTTCTGCCCCATGCTGGGCAAGGGGCAGCCCCATCCCCCATCCACAGTGAAGTTATGGTGAGGGGCAGCAACATGGAAGGCCACCTGTGCCCCCCCCCCAGTACCCATCATAGGGGAGGGGAGTGAGCTTTCTGGACCTGAGAGGGGTTCTAGGAGCATGTGCAGAGTGTGTGTGCCATGGGGGGCAGGAGGGGTCCCTCCCCTGGAGCTTGCTGCTGCCAGTGGTGGTGATGGGGAGTCCTCTCTGGCCCTAGCCCTGGGGCAGCCTGTCTGCACCCCAAGTTCCTCATCTTCAGCCCTGCCTCACCCCAAAGCCTGCACCCCCAGCACCAAGCACGCTCCTGCACTGTGAACCCCTCATCCCCAGCCCCACCCCAGAACCTTCACCTGAGGGGAAAAACATGCAACTTAAATTTGGTGGTCAGTTTGGAGTATCATTGTATTTAGCACAATATTTGGTTATTTTACACCCTTCAAAGTATGTAACTGGTCGTATACAGTTGTTTTATCTGAATACTGTCTGTGTGCCTCAGTTTCCCCAATGCATTTCTTAAGGCTCTAGATGGTGGGATAAGGGTGTGTGATTGTTGTAAAGCCCTAGAGGGCCAGTGTGATGCTGTCTGCACAGAGAATGGCTGACACCCTGTCTCCAGGCAACTGATGGCCTGGGCCACTCTCCTGCAAGGTGCCAACTGAAGGTGTTTGGAGTATTATTGTATTTAGCACAATATTTGATTATTTTACACCCTTCAAAGTATGTAACTGGTCGTATACAGGTGTTTTCTCTGAATACTGTCTGTGTGCCTCAGTTTCCCCAATGCATTTCTTAAGGCTCTAGATGGTGGGATAAGGGGGTGTGATTGTTGTAAATCCCTAGAGGGCCAGTGTGATGCCGTCTGCACAGAGAATGGCTGCAACCCTGCCTCCAGGCAACTGATGGCCTGGGCCACTCTCCTGCAAGGTGCCAACTGAAGGTGTTGGAGAACAAGGAGATCAGGTTGTAGCAATGAATGAAGCCAAGTCAGTCAGTCTGTTCCGGTGGAGTGCCGTGGAGCCGCCCCCAACGGGGCTGTCCACGTCTATTTATTATAAGTGGTTACATAAATCATGCTATTATGCGCATGTGCTAACATAATCCAACTACTT
Source organism: Mauremys reevesii (assembly GCF_016161935.1). Lineage (NCBI taxonomy): Eukaryota > Metazoa > Chordata > Testudines > Geoemydidae > Mauremys > Mauremys reevesii. The sequence continues at coordinate 190,277 of NW_024100880.1, read as the reverse complement.
CGCCCCCTCCCCTGATTGGTGCCTTATGCATTGTGTACTCCCAAAGTATGCACCTGGTCAGCACTTTATCTGTGTGTCTCCTGATCGGGAGTGTGGGGGTGTGGGAACCACTTCAGCCGCCTACATCAGGTGGCCTCCTAATGCTTGGAAAAGAGACAAAGGCCGGAGGAGGGAGTGTCAGTGCCTGTGCAGACTTCCGGGAAGCGCATGGTGTGGAAGGGGATGCTGGGATGCTTTGGAACAACTCCATACAAAGCCAGTCAGGACTCTGGGGGAGCCTCCTCTCTGGGCATACTGTCTCCAGGGCAAGAAGCTTACACCTTCCTGGGTCTGACCTCGGAGCATTCAGCATGCCCTTCCACACTGTGCACTTTCCGCAGCGAGTCTGCCCAGGCAGGTCCTGGGGCAACCAGAGGTCCCTACACCCCAACTCCACAGTCAGATGTGACTCTCAGCCAGACAGTAAAACAGAAGGTTTATTAGATGACAGGGATACAGTCTAAAACAGAGCTTGTAAGTACAGAAAACAGGACCCCTCAGTCAGGTCCATCTTCGGGGGTGGGGAGCCCAGACCCAAGTTCTGGGCCTCTCCCGATTTCCCCAGCCAGCTCCAAACTGACACTCCCTCATCTGGCCTTTGTGTCTCTTCCGGACAAGGAGGCCACCTGATCTCTTTGTCCCCAACACCGTCAGTTGGCACTTTGCAGGGGAAACTGAGGCACCCACACAGAATTCAGAGAAAACATTAAGAACATTCCCACTTTGTCACAACAGGTGCAACAAAATTTAATACCGTATATTAGGTATTAATAGGCAAGTGCTGCTTCTGACTTTTCACTTTTAATTGACCCTTGTAATCTTGTGGTGCTGACACATTGTAGCTTCATTTTATATCAGCTTACAGGGTGGGAGCGGTGGCGGGGGGAACCACCATTTTGGGCCCCACCAAAAATTATACGAACCTGCCGCCTATGTCTGTCAAAGCTGGTAGCTGTGAGCCCACAGCCGGACTGGGGTCACCTTTTCATTTGGGGGACACAGGAGTGTCTGACCCAGAGGGGAGCCCAGAGAGGGAAGTCCAGACAGAAGGTGAGGGGGGGCCAGAGAGTCCGCCCACCTTTTGTAGGGAGGATCTTTCCCAGGAGGAGGGTGAAAAGTCTGCATTTACCATGCCAGACTCCTCTCCTGTGGATCAAGTTTTAAGGGAAAACTGGGGGTCAGATCTCCTGGAGGGGGGAATCCATCCAGCTGACCTGTTGGGAACAGAAAGTGGGGTGTCCAAAGGGGTCTTACCAATCCAAGGCACGCCACTGAAAGATGTTCCTGCTATGCTTGTAAGAGATAAAACTCTCTCCTCAAGGCAGGAGGAAGAAAAGCTTTGCCTTATTTCACAAGTGTGTGGGGTCCAGCCCAAAGAAAGTCCAGAGGGAGGGGCTGAGGGCAGGCATGTTTGCAGTACACCCTTTCCTTGCCAGAGCCTCAAACACATGCCTGAATTAAAAGCCTTCTCCAAAGAGGCAGAAGAATATGCATCAGAGTGCCCACCAGGGGGGCACAAAGAAATGGGAAAATGCAGTAAACACTAAACAATTTAACTAAACAAGCTAAATTGTGTGAACAAAGCCTGTCCACCGTAGACTTGCTGTTAACCTTATGTCTTTTACTACTTCATCTATGGGTCAAGACAAAGGAGTCAATACTAGTGGTTCCCTTTAAAGAGGTGGGACATACCTGATTGGTGGAAGAAACTGTTGTACATGCTAGGGATGGTGACAAGACAGCCCCACAAGCACGTTACTTTTCAGCCTATACCTGTAAACAGACTGGAAGCTTGGCACAGCAGCAAAAACCTAACAGGCCCATGCTGCTGTGTAGGAAGGGAAACTGAGGCACACCACTTCATGGCATTACTGGTTAAATGCCAAGACAGCTCCACTGTAACAGATATTGCTGTCTGCATTCTGTTAGCAATATTACACCCCAACGTGTTTTCAGGCACCTGGGGACCTGGAACCTCCAAACTTGCTAGAACACGTATGAATGACATAATATGGTTTAAAGGTACTGAAAGGGAGTGTGACCAAAGATAAACAGGGATTTTACTGCCTCTGCTGTGGACAGTGTCCACGTCTCTGGCAGTAAGTTGAGGAGGAGGATGTGATGGTGCAACATGCATAAAACTTCATGGGAATATGCTTATGAATGTATATATGATATAACTGGAATATGTTTTATGCCATATAGGCCATGTAACATATCTCTGTGTTTGTGAAGGTCAGAACTATAACTGGGTTCAAAGAAGAATTAGATAAGTTCATAGAGTATAGGTCCATCAATGGCTATTAGCTAAGGTGGTCAGGAACACAATCCCATGCTGTGGATATCCCTAAGCCTCTGGGTATGTCTACACTAAGGGATTATTCCGATTTTACAGAAACCAGTTTTTTAAAACAGATTGTATAAAGTCGAGTGCATGCGGCCACACTAAGCACATTAATTCGGCAGTGTGCGTCCATATACCGAGGCTAGTGTCAATTTCCGGAGTAGCTATTTATCTCATAGCTATCCCATAGTTCCCGCAGTCTCCCCCGCCCATTGGAATTCTGGGTTGAGATCACAATGCATGATGGGGCAAAAACTGTGTTGTGGGTGAGTCTGGGTAAATGTTGTCAGTCAATCCTCCCTCCGTGAAAGCAATGGCAGACAATCATTTTGCCTCCTTTTCCCTGGATTGCCCTGGCAGACGCCATAGCACGGCAACCATGGAGCCCATTTAGCCTTTTTTCATTGTATGTCTACTGGATGCTGCTGACAGACACGGTACTGCAGCACTACACAGTAACGTCCCCTTGCCTTTGCAAGTTAGCAGAGATGGTCATCAGCCCTACTGTACTGTCTGCTGCCTTGCAAGTTGATAATGATGGTTACCAATCATATTATACTGTCTGCTGCTTTCATGGGTGCTCCTGGCTGGCTTCAGTGAGCTCAGCTGGGGACACATGGCCAAAAATGAGAATGATTCCTCAGGTCATTCCCTTCTTTAAGCTTTGTCTAAAGGGAGGGTCAGTCCAACCTAGAATATCAGGCAAGCCTACTAAAGAACCAGAGAGGCAAACGGCCGCTCTGGGTCAGAGCCCCAGACATCCCACAGAAATGATGAGCTGCATGCCATTCTAGGGGGTGCTCCTGCAACAACCCCACCCCTTGCTTCCCTCCTCACCCACCCCACCTGGACTACTGTGGCAGTTATTCACCCCATTTGTGTGATGAAGTAATAAAGAATGCATGAATAAGAAACAACACTGACTTTATTGCCTCTGCAAGCAGAGATCAAAGAGGGGAGAGAAGGGCAGCCTCCAGCTGCTATGATATTCCAGGCAGGAGTGAATCTCCAGGAGACAAAGTTTAAAGAGGAGAATGACTGGGAGTCATTCCTATTTTTGCCCAGGCACCCCCGGCTGACCTCACCAAGGCCAGCCAGGAGTACTCACGGGATGATAATGACAGATATCAATCATATTGTACCATCTGCCATCAGGAAGGGAAGGGGATGCTCCTGTGTAGCGCTGCAGCACCACGTCTGCCAGCAGCATCCAGTAGAGATACGGTGACATTGAAAAAACGGCAAGAAAGATTTTTTTCCCTTTTCTTTCACGGGGGCGGGGGTGAAGACATATACCCTGAACCACCCGTGTCAATGTTTTTGACCCTTCAGGCTTTGGGAGCTCAGCCAAGAATGCAAATGTTTTTTGGAGAGTGCAGGAACTGTGGGATAGCTACAGTCCTCTCTCCCCGCTCCCTCCCTCCCTGAGCATCCATTTCTTTGGCTTTCTGTTACGCTTGCCTCAGCTCCTTAAGTTTCACGCAGCACTGTGTTGAGTCTCTGTTGAGACCTCTGTCTATCATAGCTTTGGAGATTTTTTCAAATGCTTTGACATTTTGTCTTTTGGAACGGAGTTCTGATAGAACAGATTCATCTCCCCATACAGAGATCAGATTCAGTATCTCCCGTTACGGTCCATGCTGGAGCTCTTTTTTGATTCTGGGACTGCATGGTCACCTGTGCTGATCGGCGCTCCACGCTAGGCAAACAGGAAATGCAATTCAAAAGTTTGTGAGGCTTTTCCAAGCTACCTGGCCAGTGCATCCGAGTTCAGATTGCTGTCCAGAGCAGTCACAATGGTGCACTGTGGGATAGCGCCCAGAGGCCAATACTGTCGAATTGTGGCCACACTAACCCTAATCTGAAATGGCAATGGTGATTTCAGTGCAACTCCCCTCGTCAGGGAGGATTACAGATATCGATATTAAATGCCCTTTATATCATTGTGTGGACGGGTGCAGGATTAATGTGATTTAACGCTGCTAAATTTGATATAAATTCATAGTGTAGACCAGGCCTAGGACTCTCCCTGAAGCTACTTTTCAATTATGGGGGAGAGAACGGGGGTGGTTTCTGTTGCAGTTGTCATGAACAGCTGTTTTGAAAGTGCTTTAAAATTCACTTGTGTAATTAGCTACGCCTGGAAATTGCTAGGCTAGTAGAAGGTCCAGGGTAGAGTTTGTGGTTCAAATTTGGACTCATTTGGTCAAGAGGTTCCCACATTACATCATTCCCTGTCCACCACATGAGTAACCATCTTTCAAAATGCAATAGTCTTCTAACACTTCTTAACACAGAGCTAAGGAAAGTCCAGTCCTCCTCCTGCTTGGTCAAGCCCACAAACAAATACACACTATGTGTGTTTGGGGGCATCTTAATTGTTGTGTAATGGGGCCTGCATGCGTGTTGTATCCCTATGAGCAAGGGAGTGGTTGTGAGGTGAGTGTGTTCACTTGTCCCTCCTCAATCATGCATCAGGCTTAACTAGAGCAGCAGCATCTGTCTAGGCACAAGGGGTGCCTGTTAGGGCTTTTGAAAATACCAGGTGATCAGCCATGTTGTCCTTAACCATCTCTCTGTCCTGCTCTTTTGTTCTTCCCTCCCAACTTTTTATTCCGGGACCTTTGTTGTCGCCCTCACCGGTTTTTGGAAAAAGCCAGGAGCATCCAGAGAATGGGGGGAAACAATCCCCTCCCCCTTATAGCCAGCCAAACTGTCATTTTGCCAGCACACACCTCTGAAAGTGTTGACTAGAATGGATAAGAAACTGGGATCATAACAAAATCTCTGTGAAACATCCCTGAGGACTCCCTCTTCCCCCCCTCCCCCCAGCTCTGGAGAAGGGGAAAATTCTTTTACATTGAGCAGAAATTCTGAAAGTGCAGAATTATTTATTGATACGCGATCTCTATTGAACTCCAGCAAAACTGACACAAATATACATCCAGGACAAACCTCTGTTGGAGATGGCTACAGAAAAATTCCGACTTAATAGCTGTGGAGTTGTGTAAAATTACAACCCCCTTGTAAATATACACGTAATAGTATGAACCATTGTAAGAAAGGACAGTTCCCCTTTGGACCTAAGGATGGTTCTTGAGTCTCCCCCTGCACTGATAGACTGAAAAAGGGAGGTTACCAGACCCCTCCATCTCATAACCTCCCATCTCTCGCTCCCCTAGGCCCTGATCCCCTTTCTCCATTCTGCCCCCCCGACTCGTCCCTAAAAACCTCTACCCCATTGCACAGTGAGAATAGAGCAAACCCAGCTCCTACTCCTAAGCCCTAACAATCTCTACTCAGCCTGTGCCGTGAATGTTGACATTTGCTGCTGGAGTCCCTGGGGCTGGCGGGGTTTAATTTTAACAGGGGCAGGTGTTCTCTCTCCCACTGCCCAGCTGCTCCCTCAGCTAGTGGCAGGGCAGCCAGGTCAGAGCTGCATTGGTGCAGTGGCTCCTGCTCACCAGTCCAGTAACTCTATGACCAGGTCAGGTTTTGTGTCTTTCACAGCATCCAGCTCTGCCTGTGTTTCTTCACTTAAATACCCTTTCGTCAAACTGTAGGAAAAACAGGGAAGGAAAAGGACGTATTAACTCTCTCTGCAGACACAACATCTGAGCCCACAGCCCCTAGGAAGCCCAGTGCTGCACCCACAGGATCTGTGTCACTGTCAGTCCCCTGCCTGCTGAGCTCTCTGCCAGGAGGTGCCTTTCCCTTGGGGGAGGGGGAAGAGAAGTGCTGGTGCAGTCTGTAGCCTGGCCTGCTCTGCACCCCCCAACACACACCCCACTCACCCTGTGAGCTCTGGGCAGGGACGGCAATGTCCTTTCTGCATGTAAAGGGCTGGATTGTGCAGCCCTTGGTCAGGGTGAGGAGCACTGACTGACACGGACAGTCCCATTGATCGCTGTGGGGCACTCAGTGCTCACAGGTAGCAGGGGCTGCAAAATCCAGCTCACAGAATCTCTCCATGGAAGCAGCATGATCTCAGCTCTCATGTGCTCCTCACACCCCCTCCTCACAGGCTTCAGTAACACTCAGAGGTGAAAGTAAGCCGGTACAGTCTGCATCTGCTTCAGCGGCGGGGATTTAAAGGGCTCTGCGAGGAGCCTCGAGCCTTTTAAATCCCGGTCCGCAGCTCCGGCGGCTGGGCTCGGGGCTGGCATTTAAAGGGCCCAGAGCTCCACGGCAGCTGGAGTCTCGGGCCCTTTAGTTCGCCCCAGGGGCCACCAGCCACTTCTGCAGCTGGGAACCCCATGGGTGATTTAAAAGCTCTGGAACTCCCAGCCACAGCTGGTGCCCCAGGGCCTTTAAATCTTGAGGCCCCACCTCTTCTGGATGAGCCCCCTCCCCTCAGGACTCCAGCCCTACCGGTAAGTCCTGTGAGTTACTTTCACCCCTGGTAACACTGTTCTTGAAGGAGAGTTTTTAGCAGCTGTTGTGGGGCTGCAGATTTGGCCTGACAATGCTGAAATGCAGGTGGGAGCTCAAATTCCACCCTGGCTGCAGGAAGACAGGAACATGTCACTTACTCTTGTATTTACTTTTACAGCCAGTTCAGATGAATGGGGTCTGTCTGTCTGCAGCCAGTTTGGGAGAGCAGGAGCCAGTGCTCAGTTCAGAGTTGTGATGCTGATAAACCAAGGGCCAACTCTGGCCAAAGCCATAGACATCAACTAAGAACTGACAAACTCTCAGCTGGGAGCCAGACCAGCTGACTGGTATTTTAGTATCATTCGAAGGAGATGTTCAGTGTATAAGAATGTGTTCAGTATTTAAACTTCATGAAAATCTGGTGGGATGCAGCATGTGTTGTTTTCACTTATCTGTGCCCTGTTCTAACGTAATAGCAAACATATGCAGTGTATATGCCTCTGTAAGGAAGTAATTCATCAAACAAGAAAGAAGCTGCCTGTAATGCAAATTAAGAACTCTGACAGGGCCGGATTTACACCTTACGCACCCCTAGGCACAGCATCTTCAGCGCCCCTCTCCCCACCCAGAGATGCCTCTACAGACCCCCCCCCATAACTGTACAGCACCCTGCACATCACCACCCTCCCTTGAAAGGGGAAGGAGCAGCAGGGCTCTCAGCTCAGCATGGCTCAGGGAAGGATGACCCCAACATCCTGGCAGCCACAGACACTGACTTTATTTCTCCCGGTAGATGCTCCTCCCCCCACCCACTCCAATGGGGCCCACCCTGGCAAGTGATCGGTGGCCAGCCCCAGGGCCAGGAACCTCAATGGCTGGTGGGTGCTGAGCACCACCTATTTTTTTTCTGTGGGTGCTTGAGTCCTGGAGCACCCATGGAGGCAACGCCTGTGATGGCAGCTGGGAGCTGCCTCCCACCTGTCAGCATTGCTCCGTGTTTCAGGCAAGCTCTGCAGAGCAGCAAGGAGGAGCCATAGACAGAGCTACCACCACAGGAGGCTACGGGAAGGTTTTGGGGCTGGCTCCCATTCGCAGCCCTGACAGTGAATGATGCCCAGGCGCCCTGCACACACAGCCCCAGGGAGTGCAGGGGGGCCAGAGAGCAGAGTGGGGACCAAGCGGCTGCCCTGTAGGGAGGGAGAACAGCCAGGGTGTTAGGGGTCATCCTCCCCCAGCTGGGGTGAGCTGGTTTGAGAGCTAGACAGGACATAGGGACTGTGAGGAGCTTAGTGTGATCTTATTGCTTATTCCAGGGGTGGGGAACCATTTTTGTAAGAGAAGCCATTGACCCACTGAAAAAATAAATGGTGGGCCACACACATTCAACTCACCTGCCCATGGGTGCATGACGGCTTTGGGCTTCTCCCCACAGTGGGATGAGCCAGCGCTTGTAGCTCCAGCCCTGGGGGTGGGGGCGCTGAGTTTCAGGGCTTCCCCCCTACAGGGATGCGAGCTGGCGCTCCTGGCTCCAGGCCCACAGGAGGATGCCCAGGCTTGGGGCTTCCTACCTGCGGCAGGATGAGCCAGTGCTCGCAGCGACAGCCCTGCGGGCAGGAAGCCCTGAGCCGTGCTGCCCCCCCATGGGGCTCGAGCCACGAGTGCTGGCTTGCCCTGCTGCAGGGGAAAGCCCCGAACATTGGTGTCCTCCCCCACCAGTGGGTGAGCTGATCATGTGTGGCCCATGGGCCAGATGAAAATGAGCAAGGGGCCGGATCCAGCCCTCAGGCTGTAGGTTCCCCACTCCTGACTTATACCCTGATATGAATATGTTTCAAGTTCTTTACTATGTATAACGACACTCATCAACCCTAAGAAGTCGTGTAGGTTCTAAATGTGAATGTGGCTCATGAGGCATTAACTATGTCAGTGGTTCTCAGACTATTCACAATCCAGCCCTTGATTTCTCCAAGGAAATAAATGTGTGGGGAGGGGGGACACAATCAAGACAGTGATCAGAAAGGGATAGAAATTCCTCTACATGATGGGTGAGGAGAGATTAAATGCAGTCTCCATCTGAGCAACTAGGGAGAGGCATGAATTTTTGTATACACTGAAGACTGATTTTTAAATCTGATATCATCTCACACACATTGGCAAAGGAGAAGAAGGGAGTTAGAAAGTCAAGAGACACTAAAAAAACACAATTGGATTTTTTTTTTTAAAATGTCATGATTTCAGGGGTCTAACTCATGATTTTTGACGTCTTCATGTTGGCAGTGCTGGATTGTTGTTGTTGTTTGTCTAAAGGGAGCTGGCTGTTACTTACTGTAGTTTCTGTAGTTTGCAGTTTGGATGTTTTAGACCCTTACACAGCAGCCGCACTCCAGCATCTCCCAGTTTACCCCACAGGTTCAGCTCTGTCAGCCTCTGGCTGGTTCTGAGAACAGGGGCGAGATCCTTGCAGCCAGGGGATGTGATACCGCAGTACCCCAAGCTGCAAGAGAGAGAAAGGCAGAGAAGGAGGATCATGATATGAATGGGGCTCGTCACGGCTGCTCTGACAGGTGACCCCATCCACTAGCCCCTCTGTCTGACCAATCAGTATCGCGAATGAGCCAGAAAAACTTCGACAGACTCTTTCCCAAGCCCCACCTCTTCTTCCAGTGAGAAACAAACAGTGGGTGGGACTTTCTGTCTAAACTCCACCCCTTGCCCTTCACCAATCAACAGTGCGAATGGCCTAGACACTTCAAACCTCTGTCACTGAGTAATGAGAAATAAGATTTGGGGTAAGACTCTGTGGAGGCCAGGAAATATTTAATAAAAACTCCTTCCTAAGCACCGCCCCTCACTCTTTCCATTGTCCAACCACAATTCAGAAAGGTAAAAAGTTGCACCTATCCAGCTCTCAACTAATCAGGCTGGACTTGCCACTGATCAGCCCCGCAATGGTACAGCCCAATCAGAGCAGCCCCATCGCTACACGGAGACTGTAGGGGAGCCCACTCCCCAGGCAGCTGGACCAGGCTCAGAGCAGGAGGAGCTGGGAGATCCTGCCCCTCCGCGCCCCCAGCACTGGCTCTGCTGTTCCCCTACAGGATGCAGACGTCTCCTGTCTCTGTCCCCAGCTCTGACCATCAGGCATGGTGAGCGGAGGCAGCCGGGAGGCCCAGCACAGGCAGCATCACACCCACCTTCCACTGAGACCAGGGAGCAAAGTGGGGGAGACAAAGAGAAAAAGATCCCTATGGCAGGGGGTTACCCAGGGTCCGGGGAGGGAAGAGCCCCTGAAAGGAGGGAGACTGTGTGACCCTGGTGGCAGGGCCTGTTCCAGAGTCTCTGTAGGGATTATAAAAGCAGAAGTTCTGCTGGTTTCTGCAACCCCCCTACAGAGTCTGGGCTCCTGATGGAGCTGCCAGCCAGCTGAATGGGTAACCATGGCAGCAGACTGGCTATGACCAGGTGCACTTCAAGGACCACCTGCAAGTATGGCTGTCCTTTGTCTTCCTTCGAGGCCTCACAATGAGCCCCCTGCACAGCCAAATATGATCCCATCCCCACCTGCTAAATCTTGCACATGCTTTGAGACACCTTCCATCAGAGCTGTCACCTGCATGGCCTCCTTCATCACCTCATTTGCCTTAAAATATTGTTACTCTGCCCAATGGGAAGGTGACGGCACCCCCGGTGTGCAACCTGTGACTGTGGGACTGCTGTGTCCCTTTTACTCTCTATTCTGTGCTGTCTCTCACAATGCCATACTGGTGGCAAGCAGCAAACCCCTCCAGGTGCTGTTACCACTCAGTACAACCGCATGTGGAGCCCCATATCCAGGTAGGTTGCGTGAATGCTCCTACAGCCACTCATGATCACAGAGAAAGGGTCCACGAGTCGTACCTTAGGAATATACCATCTTGCACTGCTCAAGACCCTTTCTTGAGAAATGAAAGTTTATTAATTGGAAATTAAATGGAAATTGCACATACACCAGCCTTTGTAACCTGAGCAGATTTACGAGCACTTCAGTCAAACTCACTGGTAAGGATAAACATTAAACTAAATTTATTGATTACAAACGGTCGATTTTAAGTGATTAGAAGTGATAGGCAAAAAGTCAGAATTAGTTACTAAAGAAAACAAAACAAGTGCACAGTCTTAATCTTAAACCTGTAAGACACTAGGCAGTGTTTAGAGTAAGCAGTTTTCTCACCCCACTGGATGTTACTGGATGTTACGGTTCATAAGACACCGAGAACTAGTATCTGGGCACTTCCCAAACCCACAGCATATTTTAGTGACAACCATACAACACAATTCTCATAACTTTATATTCATTAGTGATGTACAAATTTAGATGGAACAGTGGGTTTCAGCAGATCATAACCTTTCCCATGATACCTTACATGGCCTGCTTTACATGCAATATCCAGTGATGAGCTCCCAAGGATCTTCTGTGGCACTTCAGCGGCGGGTTTTTTTTCCACTCAATCCGGGTTTTTGGCGGCATTTCGCCAGCAGGTCCTTCAAATGAAGGTCCCACTGCCAAAGTGCTGCCGAAGACCCAGTAGGGAACCACCTGGTGAACCTGGTGAGTACAGTACAAGCCCCATGTGCCCGTCTCCACCCCCCCACCCACCCACCTGACCCCAACCCATGTCCTGCCCCAGACTGCCCCCCTCAGAACCCGCAGGTTTCTCCCCCCCAGGGTAGCATCAGCAGCCCGGGCTCAGGGGGCTATTTAAAGGGCCAGGGCTCCCTGTCTTTACCACCCCGGTCCTTTAAATAGCTGCGGGAGCCCTGGGGAAGCGGAGGGGCTTTGGCGACTATTTAAAGAACCAGGGCGGCAGAGGCAGCTGGAGCCCCCCCCCATCCCAGGACTCTGGGGGCTATTTAAAGGGTTGGGGCTCCCCTGCTTCTACTGCCCCAGCCCTTTAAATAGCTGCTGGAGCCCTGAAGTAGTAGCGTGGCTCTGACGGCTATTTAAAGGGCCAGGGCAGTAGAAGCAGCGGGACCCCCGGACTTTTTAAATAGCCCCCAGAGCCCTACAGCCCTACCCCAGGGCTCCAGCAGTGGGGCTCTGGTGGCAATTTAAAGGGCCTGGGGCATGTCATTACTTTTATAATTTATGCTCAGGTAAGGGAGAAAATCCCTGCAAACATTCATTTTTAGGAGGGGGTTTGAGAGACTTGACATTTTAGTGAAAGGAGTTCTTGAGATGTTCAAGTTTGGAAACACTGGATTAATGGGATGGGAAGGAGACCAGGAGCTGGAAATATTGGTTCAGGGGCTACATGTTGCAGGGAATGTTTGTATAGAGGGTGGAGGAGAGAGATACACCAGTCTTCTCTCATGTGCTAAAAGTTATGTAACAACCATGTAATAAAATTGTCAAGGTTTTGGGACATAAAGCATGGAAGAGATTTCTCTCACTGGCCCTGTTAGCAGCTGCTCATTGTAAACTTTCAAAGTACAACCATGTCATAAACAGATTGTGAAGGGTTAACATTTCACCTGTAAAGTGAAACCTGTAAAGAGCACCAATCAGGAGGCAGAATGTTTTGACTCCGGGTGGAGGAAACCTTTTGTCGTGTGTGTTTTTTTCGTCTCTCTCCCTCTCCTGGCTGGGTGGCTTAAGGTTCTGAGGAAATCCTTTTATTTCCAGACTTGTTAGTCTTCGGTTTCTAATGTGTGAGTATAGGAAAAACAATATAGGCTTTTATATTTGTTTGGTATTTGCACGTGTGTAATGCTAAGATATTTTACTTGATATTTCTGGGTAAGGCTAATTATTCATTGCTCATAAGTTTACGGACCCTATATTTGTCATCTTGATATAGTGATTATTTCTATGTCTTTCTATTTCTTTTTTTCTTATTAAAAGTTTTCTTTTTATAATCTGATTTCTTGGGTTTCTTTTTCTCTCTCTCGCTGGTTAACGCTGAGAGGGGGAAGGGAGAGGGGAAAGAAAAGGTGGGGGGGGAAATGGTTTATTTCTCCTAGGTGTAAGAACTCCATGGATTTGGGGCTCTTGGGATCCCCAAGGATTTTGGGGAAGGACTGTGTCCCAATACACGTACATTATTGGGTGGTGGCAGCAAAGTAATGTCTAGGCTGGTAATTAAGCTTAGAAGTATATGATAACTCCCAATTGTTGGACTCTAAAGTTCAGATTTGGGAAATTCGGTTATTACAAACCACTATCCCTTTTCCACTATTACAAAATGTATGGGAGGCAGGGGAGCACTGAGGGATCACAAAGCAACCATGCATCCTAGTAGAAAGACGATTGGACTGGGACTATTCCTAGCTCTGCCACTGGCGCTGAGTGAGCTTGGGTTAGTCATTTCACCTCCCTGCGCCTCGATTTCCCATCTGTGAAATGGGGATAAATGATGTCAAGATCTTTGAGTGCTACTGAGGAAAAGCACCATATAAAAGCTAGGTCCTTTGACTATTACCTAGCCACAACAGCATAGCAGCTGCAAACCTAAGTGACAACCACAACTGTCTAAATGACGACTAACTCCTACCAAACATTTCTCTGTTTAAAAAACTAGTAATTTAAGTAGCAAGTAACTTAGATAATACAGAGTTAAGGCTGCCTGGTGATAGCTTGTGCCCTTCCAGAACACTTGAGTTCGGCAAAACTCAAACTTCTGAAAACAAGAAACGCAGAGTTATGGTAAATGCCCCCGCAACCTTAACTCTGCCCTCTTTGACCAATGGCTCAATACACCCATAACACACATAGTTGCATTCTTCCTTTTCATCATGATGCAGAGGCTCTACCTGCACTTGCCTTACACTGAAACACTGCACCTCCGCTTCTGCCAGAATACCACACTTGTAAAGTTTACACATGCATACAGGATACCCCCCAACCTTATACCTTCCCCATACCCATCATTCAATCTACAGACTGCACTCATATTCCCCACTTCACTACTGACAATACCCATGTGTCAAGAAGATCCCAGTGCCCTGCTACTGACACGACCTACTCAGTTTTGTACTGAAATGATGGAACCTCAAGGTACACATACATCTCTTTCCTTTGATAATGCACAAAGGGACTCAGACTTAAATCCCCTCATATCACAATCCCAGCTCTGCCAAGCAACTAGGCAACCTTAACTCTGTGTTAATGAAGAGTTTTGCCATTTAATTTAGACTGTAGGATCTTCAGGGCAGAGACTGTCTATATGTATTGTGCTCCTTCTTCTGAAGCCAGTCTCCAATTCTGACTTCGGTCTTACCCCTCTGTCGAGCAATAGTAAGTGTCTAGGACTTTGCAGATCAGAGGAGAAATCAGTGACAAGGAGTCTGGGTGCACTCTAAGTGTACCTGTAACTCTCCTGCTGCTCACTAAGCTCCCTCTCTCCCAAAGCTGCCTTTACACAAAACCCTGAATAACCTAAACACTGAATGTTTCCCCAAGACTGAAACTTGCTTATATCCTAAACAAAAAGAACTTGGACACATGTAACAGCTCCACCTGGGGGCACCTTCCATAATATGTCCAGTGCCTAGCACAGTGAGGCGCTGATCTCAGCGAAGGCATTTTACCACTACTACAATTCATTAATAAATAATTTTATTAAACTTCATGTTACTCAGGTTTGAAGGAAAGGCACTGTATATCTGGGGTGAAGCTTGGGTTATGAGAAATTAAAAGTCTTTGTGTAGCAGGGTGGACCCCTGCTCCGGCCCTGAAGGGGTTAAAAACTCCCCTGGGAAGGGGCAAAGGCTCGAGAGAGCAGCTTAAAAGCTGGGCTGAATGGGGAAGTGGCTGCAGCTGGGCCACACCCCCAATCAGGCCACAGCTGGCCCCGATAAAAGGCCAGGGAAGCCAGAAGCCCAGACAGTCTCTCTGTGCCTTCAGAGAGAGAAGGGCCTAGCTGCAGGGAGCTAGAGACTAGGTACCTGAGTGAAGCAGGGCTGGGGAAAGGCTGAGGCACTGGAGAGCTCTAGCCTGGAAAGCCCCAGGCTGCGGCCTAGCAGTGGGCCAACAGGTACTGGGGGTTGCAGAGGGCAGCCCAGGGGTAGGCCAAGGCAGCAGGTCCAAACCCCTTTGCCAGTGATGAGTTGGCTGATACTGCAGTCTGCCCCAGGGCGTGGGGCTAGACAATGACTGGCAGTAGCCACTACTGAGGCGAAGTGGGGATAGTAGGGTGGGGGTTCCCCTGGGAAGGGGAAACTCAGTTAAAGGTTAAAAGGGCACCGGGTCCAGGGAGGGACATGGAAGGCCAGAAGACAGGCGGATCACCGGTCTGCAGAGGGTGCTCCAGTGCTGGAAAACGAGCTAATTCCCGGAGTCACCAGCAGGAGGCGCTGCAGGGGTGAGTCCGACCCGTCTACACTTGGTTATAAAGTTGACGAGATACATAGGGTACATGACATGCATTGTTCCAGATTAATGTGTGAGAGTTTTTAAAAGTGGTAGGGAATAAGTGTTCTCAGGTATGTTGTTTTGGGCCTCGCGATTGAACACATCCTTGAAGTAGGAAAAGAGTGTCTCAGACGGGATAGCGCAGAAGGGGTAGACCTATGTTCTTTTTGTCTTTCAGAAAATCAGAGAAAACTGATGCCAGCTGAAAAGCAATCAACATTCCATGCATTTACTGGCACAATGGGAACTATGTTCTGTGTTTTGTCCTGTGGCCAGAATTCTTGTGTTTAATATTTTCATAGGACAGTCTAGTTCAAAATCAAATAGAAGGGTTAAATCAAAATGCAGATACTTGTTTTATTCAACTTGAAATACAAAGTTTTTTGATAATATCAGGAAAATGTGATATACTGAAGTCTAATACATTTGCTTAAGTAAGAAAAATAAACTTCATTGGCCAGATCTTTGAATTGAAAAATATGTTGTTAAAATTTATACACAAACAGCCTTTGGAAGCAAGGACATGAAAGATTAACCCACTCCCCATATTGCACAGGGGATCCTTCTGGCTACCTCAGATTTCTAGCCAGAGGGCTGGGGAGGGAAGGAAGACACCAGAGATTGTACCAAGTGGACTCCTCAAATTGGGTGTGCTTGTCCTGGCTTGTTGCTCCAAAGCTCTGTAATAAAGTTATTTTACTGGAAGGGTGTTTGTGGCACACATTGAATAATAAGACTAAAGTACTGTATAATGGCAATGTGTATGTGTTCATTGTTGGGAAAAGGTGTATGAGTGAAGAGTGGAAGTTTTCTTTGTAGGTTAAAATAAGCCAAGAAAGGGAGAAGCTCAGTCCAAAGATAAGACACTGGCCCCATTCAAGGACACTGCTCCCAGCTAAGACTTGGCTGACAACCAAGAAAAGGGGAGGAGGGGAGGGGAATGTGCCCAAGCAGCTGTAAAATCTGCAAAACAGTGCCAGGCATTTTACTCACAGGTAAAAGAGGCCCTACCCAAAGACCCTAGCTGCCTTGCCATTCATTGAAACCAGGAGACTGAGTCTACGTAAGGTCCATCAACGAAAGACCACTCTGACTCCATGATGGAAAGGCCCTTACCAAGTTTTGCCAACTACCAACATTGCTGTGAAGTGCCAAGGAGCCATGCTTTTTACTGCAAAAAGGCCCCTCCACCTCAAGATGACCCTCCGACTGCTGATCAGCCTGTCCCTCCTTTTGGTATTTCTTTTCCTCCTTCTTGACAGCAGGAGAAAAGGACAAGGTGATGTGCTGGTAACCTCTCCCTTGTCCATTGACAGAGCTAACCTGGATTCAGTATTTGGTACAGAAACCAAAGCACTCTAGGGTGACGTGCTTGTAATCTCTTCCCTGTATGATGCTGAGCCATGATTGCTTCCGGAAAGAAGAAGAAAATACTTGCTCCTCTGAAATTGCCAAAGTCCAGGAATTCCTGACTACAAAAGACATTAAGAACTGACCCTGGTGAAGAAACAAAGAATTATACACTGGCAGGAAGAAACTTGTGGGACGCATGTTTGGTAATGTGGTATTGATTGGATTTTGAGGTTTATTCTACAGGCTGCGCCCTGTGTTTTTGGATAAGTACCTTCAGCATGTATTGCCCTCCTTAAGTGAATTTTAACTGACAAATACCAAAGGCACCTTGTTGCCACTGCCCTTGCCATGTCCTCCATTACACTATTACCCCTGTAATACATCCAAATACAGACAATGCCATATATCTGATAAAACCCAATGGCCAAGGCCTTCACACTTTAGTGATTTATTTAAATATTGTTTGAAAAAAATATTTTTAAGGTTCAGAATAAGCGAACAATTGAGTGGAAAAGACTGGTCAGAGGAGATAAAAGTATATGACATCACTACAAATGAGCTTCAAGAATTTGAAATTAAGGTTTGAAAATGGGGTTGATATACTACAGACCCCTGGAATGGCCATTATATCAGGGGAAGGGGTCCTTATTATTTTGGTTACCCAATTAGTAAATAATCAGACTCATACTCAGAGAGTGTGTTCTGCTATTGGAAATTTTATTTGTACTGAAATGATCCCAGTAACTAATAATTTAACCTGTACCATGTTACAGTATATCCCTTCCTATGCTATTAATGTTAATGCCTCTCTAAACTACCTGAGAATATTTAAATAATAGTTGTGGTATAATGCTATCCCCAAGACAGATGTACTAAGACATCAAATAACAATAATTAGTGCCCCATTAGGGACTGTAAAATTTACCCTGCCCCTATCCAGCTTTCAAATCACTTTCATGTATCCAAATTGCTCAAAGGGGGCTGCTATTTGGCTAGCAGAGCAAAGGACATGGGTCTCCTCTAGAAAGAAAAGAGATTTAGCTGGACACTTGTGGGATGGTGCAAATAGTGCAGCAGCAATTTGGAATATTCTTAAGGGCCAACAACATGATGAGAAATTAGAGCAACTAGAAAAGGCCACTCGTCTTATTACTGGAGCACAGCTGACCCAGGTGCAAGCTGGAGTTGGTGAATTACATGTTATTTCTGCCCTTAGTTCAATGACCCAGGAGCTGTTGACAGAGATGGTAGTAAAATCACTGAGGCAAAAAGGGAATTGCAGTGGGATCTAGCATGTTTGGAGATTCAGAATTTCCTGAATGATCAGCTGATGGCCATTCGGAGTGATCTCAAGCATCAGACATGGCCTAGTGCCCTTACAGTGCTTCAGGAGTGCCATCTGATTTGTGACACGGAGATATACTTGGAGATTTTCAGGATGTATGTGCAAGTACTTGTAGTGCTCCTTCCAAGCATACAGGCTGATAGGAGGGGTGTCGGCTCCCATATTCCGAATCCTGCCGGGTCCGTGGGGAGGAGGCATGTGATATTGGATAATTCACCATGATATCTGGGAGATTAGACCACCTGGTAATGCCTAGCCGATTTGTTGTTAGTGCTCCTGGAATAACACGTGATATTTGGATTGGAATAGGGAATCAGTGGATATTTGGTCCTTGGAACCCTCGCAGATTTAGTGTGTAAGGAAACTGAAACAAGGGAAGTTGTCACAATGTTTAACAGAGTTTGTTGGGAAGGTATGGGACAAGGAACTACCCTGATAAGATAGTTACTGTTCCAAGCTAATGATACCTGCGTATATATGAAGGCCACCACTTTGCTAGATATGCATTTTAATCTCACCATGACCACAGGAAATTACATTATTTATTGGCCTGTAGACAAAGCCCTACCACTTTAATACCTGACCGATTTCAGAATTTGTGTTTACTCCTACCAGATGTTCAAAAAAATTCTGATTTACAAGGTCAAATCCATGTGCTTCAGAATATATATCAAATTGAAAATCATGCTTTCCATATAGCCTATAGAGTGTTTACTTTGTGTACTAATTATGAAGTGATGTGCTATCTAATTAAGGCAGTGAAACTACCCCAGCATATTATTACAATGGGGACATTAATGCTTGTATTGTTTTTGTTTAGTCTAGGAATGTGTTGTTGTTGTGATAAGTGTAATAACAAAAATGCCTTTCATGTTTATTATAATCACGCATTATCATTATATCTAGCTAAGATGTATAGGGCTAGTCCTGATCCTTTTATGCTAGAAACAGAAACACAAGGCATGATGTAACTGGAGGTTTAAGAACGTTGGTTGTGCTAAAGACAAGCACAAAAGGGGGGAATGTGGAAACAGGGTTAAAGAATTTAAATATAGGCCTCTCAGTTGTAAGAAACAGAGCAACTGTCATGCAAGTCTTAGCCAAATATTGTGAGACCTGTAGAAGCAGGGCTCATGTCAGAAGCAAGTAAGAAACAGTAGAGTCAGTGTGACCCAGCTTTGAGATAGCGATGTTTTCAGAAGAGAAGTGAGAAAATACAGGAATGAGCAGGACATAACAAACAAACTGCAGATGTTTTTAATTAGCGCATGCCACTAAAATGTATAAATGCTTGTGTGATATTGCTTGTACTTTGAAGAAACTGAGGCAGAGATACTCTGTCAGCTGTGTTCTTCCCTTGCAATTGCATGTCCTGAATAAAGCGGTCTCTGATTTCCAACCTGAGAGTGGAGTTTATTTCTTCCACAGGAACAAACACATGGAACATCTGTTTACCAAATCAATACTGCATTTGGTGCTCAACAGGGAGATGCACAGAGCCCGTTCATGGG
Source organism: Mauremys reevesii (assembly GCF_016161935.1). NCBI lineage: Eukaryota > Metazoa > Chordata > Testudines > Geoemydidae > Mauremys > Mauremys reevesii. The sequence goes on along the minus strand of NW_024100880.1, from coordinate 170,922 downwards.
TAAATTGTGGAAGAGGTTCTATAAAAGGGCCAAATTTGGTAGCTCACTGGCTGAAGTGTTTGGTTTCCAGTTGAAGATTTGGTGAAAGACCTCCTCATGCACATTTGTTTCTATTGTAAACTAAAAAAATCCCTGTCACACAAACTTAAATCTTTGTTTTTAGTCTTTACTTGAAAGTGGTTACATAAACAAGCAATTCCTGCAGAAATACACCTACGGTCATGTTCTGCTTTGGCTCATGCCTCACACCTGATATTGAATGTAAGCAGGGTGCAGAAAAATAGATGTTTCTTTTAATAAAAGAATCACAGACATTGTCTGATTTTTTTTATTGGTCAGATTAATTTAAATTGGATTTTTCATTTAAATTAAATCTATTTTGCTTTTAAAAATATTTAAAATTAAATAAGAAATTATAACATCATGTGTTAAAGCATAAACTATAATCTGTATGTAAATTATTTAAATTAAATAAAAATGATATGCAAGAAGTCTGTGTTTGCTGATAAGCTGGTGGAAGTCACCAGCTGAGCACCTGGAAGCCCTGAGAACACCAGCTCGAGATAGGGATCGGTTTCTGGCTCGCCACTGCACAGCTGGAACCTCTGGAAGTCCTGGCTCCCTACCTCTACGGCTCCTGGCTCAGTCACTGTCCCCAGGGCTTCTAGGTTCTCAAGGCTTCTAGATTCATGGCTCACCATGAATCCGCTAGGGCTGATGGGGAGCCAGGAGTCTAGAAGTCCGGGGAGCCATGGCTGAGCTAAAAGAGTGGTTTTCAACCTTTTTGTCTCAGGACCCATTTGTAAACCTTGATGGCCTGTCACGACATAATAAGTAGCTTTAGTGCAAAATGTCTGGCTTATGAAATATTTTTAACCCATGATATAGAATATACATGTTAACGTAATACTTGCTAAATACAGCACTTAAGTATTTGTTATATAAATCCTAAGTTCTGAGCACTGCAACCTGACAGAATGTGTCAAAGGGTTGAATGGGAGGCCCTGACCTGAGGGTGGTGGAGGGGAATCATGTCCTGGCCCTGGGGAGTGGGTAGAGTTCACCATGCATTTAACCCACAGCAGCAGCTCCTGCAGCTTCAGTCCTGCAGGGCTGGCTAGGTCCCGGATCTGGGTGTTGCGACCTGGTGCATGAGGTCACAGTGCCACTCACTCAGATTTGAGTGAGCTCCCTGTCATGACAGAAAGGCAGTTGGGCCAAAGCAGTGGTAAAATTTTGACTGTTTTAAGGATAGATCAAGTCTTCAGGGACAACTATTTAGAGAGTAACTGACAATCAGTACAATGGGAGGCGGTGTATGAGAGATAGGTCCCCTGCACTTCTCCTTCCCGTGTGCGTGTGTTAATCAGAGAGAGATCACCGAATTGGGCTTTGCCTTGTCTTGAAAGAGAATGGCAACCCCTGCGTTTGCAATGGAAGCACAACTCAGAAAACCTCCCCTCTGCAATCAGGAAGCCTGTCAGTCTGGTTGCCTGCATTTGTGTGTATCTCTTGCAAAAACAAAATATTTATCTTTTTCTGGGACAGAAACTCAAAAAAAGACCTATGTTTTTATAGTCCCTGTGCACACTGACATTCAGAGAGCCACATGCAATATTATCCTTCAGACCAGAAAAAATAAGAAAAAGATAGAAACAGGACCCTGCCCCCTGCAAAAAAAAAAAAAAAACAAAAAACCCCTACTAAGTGTTCCTATATCCGCTAATCCGCAATATTTCAATTGGTCAAAGAGAGACGTGCTTTGGTCATCACTTTATTCAGTCTATATCGCTTCTGTATGTCAAATTCACACACACAGACACATCTCATAGCATACTGAGCAGTCAGATAACAAAAACAGATGAAGTTCAGGAAACCAATCTGCCACTTCTACAGCACGTTTCCCCTTAGTCTTATCCAGAAACCTGTCATAGCCTCCGGGGTGTATCCCCCCTTCAGGGAGTTCAGGTCCCAAAGAATCCATGAGTTTTTCATCCCACACTCTGAGACTCAGAGTCACTAATGACCTCGAGGAGGGGGAACCTCAGAGAGACCAGAGGGAGTGGGCTGCTGGGACCGAGGGGCAAAACTAATACCTAAGAATTCCCCATGCCTCCAACCAAAGACTCACCCTCAGCAGCACCCACAGCCATGTGCTCCCCCACTGCACTGACTAAACTAATCCACTGGGGCCTTCAGTGGCTGTTTTTTTATCCCAGAGTTTTGCCAACAAGCCAGAATCCACAGCCAAAGCCATGGAAACCACAGCGACAGGCTCAGCCTCCATTTCTCAGACAGGATCAGGCTGCGAGTCCACTGAACCAGGAGCCACAGAACCAGTAATACAATCTCCCCTGGGGGGGGAAGGGGTCACTAACCCCCTCCCCTCAATAACCAACATTCCCAGAGATATCTTGAGCCTGGTGGCACTCAGTCTCTGTCGCAGCCACCCCACCCTGTGCTTTACTCTCAGAACCCCCCACATTCCTAGGCACAGGGTCACCAGGGGCACTGATTGACTTAATGTGTCAGACTCCCACAACGAAAACAGGCCACGTCCTCAGTAGCAACAAACATGATGTTGTGTCACTCTCCAATCCGATACTTCATGGACACTTTAAATACTTTGGAAGCACAGCTTAATATCATATAGAGCTGCTGATGAAAGGAGAAGACATGCTGAACTTCTGGGCTTTACAGCCAAATGGAATCCTCCTAATAGAGCTAGTGATCGTACCATAACTCATCAGGTCTCTGGCCAGCTGCTCATTTCCTAAAAATGGAGGGACATTAGAAAGAGCAACTGTAATAGCAGATGTTGAGAGGGGCACAACAGGGATATAAACACCCTAATCCCCTTCCCCTCCACAACCACCTGCTCAAAGAGGCTATGTGTAGCAACAAACAACACAGCCTTGCTCATGTGGGAGACAATACATCATATTCTTAAACCCAGTGACCTTCCCCACAGCTAGAACATGCTCCTCCACAGAGGCAGAGTTTGGAGGCAAAATCCAAACCCCGTAGCCACACATTAAACCCTCACACTCTGCAACAAACTGCAGTCATTGTCCCCCTGGGCCCTCAACCGGCCATCCCAGTCCAGAGGGTGCACAAAAGCCTGCTAAGACAAAAGGAATCCTGACATAAACCCAGAACTACCAAAAAATAATGACACACACAGAATTTTCCCCCCAAAACACAGACAACAGCAAAGCACACTCACTCTCAACCTCCATCCTAAACAATCCCACAGTCCTCAGTGAGAGAGATCCTCCTGTACTTCGTGTGTGTGTGTGTGTGTGTGTGTGTGTGTGTGTGTGTGTGTGTGTGTGTGTGTGTGTGAGATAAATGTCCATGCATGTGTGATCCCGGAGCACTGCTCATGTTTGGCCTGGCTACTCCCCATCATGACCACAAATCTCCTCCCTTAAATTAATTTGAAACTATTGGTCACTGTGCTCGTAAGCCTCTTATGGGGTTTTCCAGCTCCTGAAGCTCCAGTCTGAGCCTCTAGGGGGCCCTATCAAAAGCGACTGCAGCTAAAATGGCTACCAGTGCTCTTGGACCCTGTGCTCAGCATGCCTGGAGTCAGGACTAAGAACAGAAGAAACAAGGAGCCCTGGGTGGGCCTAGTTTGAGAGGCTTCTGCACGGGGTGACCCGGACAGTCCGTCCATCAGTCCAGTGACAAGCCAGGGCTGCACATCCCCCAACAGCAAGTTTACAGGGAAAAGGGCAGCCTGACAGAGAGAGAGAGGGTTTACAATTGGAAGCTGGGAGAGAGACAGCGCAGATCAGGGAGCCCCTGCTAAATTCCCACTACCCCGAAAAGGAGTTTGTATTACTCTGAGACTGTGGCTTCAAGAATATGGCAGCTCCAGCACTGCAGTGACCAGCATCCAGAGAGGAGAGAGAGAGAGAGATCTTACCCAGCACAGGTTACCAAGAGCCGGCCAAGATCCCAAGGGATTCTAGTGAACATGGACGGAGTCAGGAGAGGAGCCTGACCTACCAAGGCATGAATTAAAAGGCAACTTTTGTTTTATCAGCCACCACCATAGAGCTGCAACACTCCATCTCAGGACATGTGACCTCAGGAGCACCAACCACCTTGGGAATGTGCTGGTTGGGAGCTGGGATAAGAGGAGTTTGTGAACTTTGAGTGCAGGAAATTGGGTTAATAATGTTTCTTAATTATTAGATAATCTCAACCTCTTCCTTCCCCAGATACTATTTTCCTGTGAACAATACCGTTCACCTTTCTGTTATAGTGTTATTTTTGGTGTCATTCATTTGCTGAGGCTTATTTTATTTACTCTATTGTCCCTTGTATACTGGGCTTTACACTTCTTTACAGATTGAAGTATTATCATGGCTTTATCAAAGGACAGTCACCCTGTGCACTGGGCTTAGTGCAGAGTCTCTTTGAGTGGAGATACCAGGAGCCAAAAAAGAAAAAGAAGCCAGAACCTGATCCGTGCAAAGAGTGGAGAGAAAATACCCCAAATATCAGTGATAGCAAGTGTCTGGGAGAGAAAAGAGAGGAGGGGTTACATACTATTATAATAAAAACAAGTTTTAAAACCGAAAGACATGTTTAAAAGAAAACCCGAAGAAAACTTAAAAGAAAGATAATGTAGCTAAAAGTTGTTTTGTTAAGTTTGTCAGAGATCCAAGTGGAGTCTTCCGTGAGCATTTAAAACAACAATAACTTCAGTCACAGCCTGAAGTAAAAGTAGAAAAGGCTTTTCATGCTGGTTCCTATGTTGTTTGAAAGTGACTCACAGAGCCTGAGTCCTCATTTAACAGTTAGGTCCAAAGTTTTCATTTCAAAGCCTGACAAAAAAGATGGTGTCAATTTGCATGGAACAGAAATTTAAAAAAAAAATTCAATTTAGAAATGAAGGAACTTTTTGTTTCAGCCCTCTCAACCCAAATGAAATATCTTGCATTAAGCTGCATTTTCCTGTTGTTGTGCATTGCCTCCTGCAATTGTAGTATGCAGCCATTCTCCCCTATGCCCAAGATTCCTGCATTGACAAGGTCTCCCATGATGCAGCCTCAATCCACCCATGATGCATCACATGCATTGATTAGAGGAGAGTCTACACTGCACTGTGGGAGACGTAGACCTCCAGGGAGTCTAGCTCATAGAAGAATGAAGACCTGAGGTATAACTCCCATAAGGCAATGTGCTAATAATGAAATGTTTTGGGTCAGTTCAACAAAAAAAGTTCTGATTTGGGCTGAGCAAACCCAAAACAAACAAAAAAATCATTTTGAATTTTCTTATGAAAAATCAAAATATTTATGCAAAATCAAAATATTCTCACACAAAGTTTCTATTTTGTGGAAGCTGCGTTTTCCTTCAGGATATCATTCCAGTGGTAAGTTCTTGACCAGCTCTTGACAATAGTCTCTGCATAAGCCATTAGCTGCCAGAGCAAATTCTTCTTTAAGTATTGGAGCATAAAATGTGACAAATTCAGTTATTGCTACAGACCTGCAGGTCTAATGCCTTGGGAAGGAACTGAATACTTGCAGGTGCACTGAGCAGGGGGAACCTGCATTAGATGTTAGTTTATTGGCTAAGAAAAGGAAATGAGAGCAACTGAGAAGTTAAAGCAGGTAAAATATATTAACAGGTGAGTCACAGTTTGTAAATCCAGATTGTGGTTGTGATGTAATAAACTGCCAGTGTCCTAAAAGTCTTTTCAGGGTACCCAGATTGCCTCTAGGGATCTCATTTTTGCATCTGATTTCCTTGTAAGAGTCCAAACAGTCAGAGATAAAGGATCATTCCCTGAATCCACATTTATAGTTTCTTCTGTCAGAAAATAGCCTGACAGCTTCTACCCACATGGGCTTTTCCTCTGATGACAGGAAGTGCAGAATGCCTTTAGAGTCTCTTATGTACAATGGTCATTATATAGAATGGCCAGTTGCTTTGAAATTAGCATTTCACAAGGCTTTTTTTAAATAAATGAAATATAAAATCCCTCTGACTAAGAAACTTCTGAGAGATTTGTTGTACAACACCACCACCAATCGTATTTCTCTGTGTTCTTTTTATAAGCATGTTAGTGGGAATAATGAACTGATAACTAAGGATTATAAGTATATGTAAACCTTGATGGCCTGTCACAACATATGTAATAAGAAATTTGTGTGATTTGCATTGTTTTCTGGTATAGTTTCTGCACCCCAGTGCTGGTCTATGTTAACCAATTCCAAGACTGCATGTGTTCTTAGTGTTCGGTAAATGCCTAGTGTATTTACATATATGGTTCTGGGGGAATTAAACTATTGATCAGTTAAGAGCCCCACATGTCCTGATCTGAGAGATACTGTTCAAGGTAAAAGCTGACCTGAAAAGAATGTAGCATTAAAATTAGTTTGCAAACGCTCATTGGCTAAATGCATTTCAAATTAGCTAATCTAGTTTGTTAAATTTCAGGTTTAAAATCTAATCAGCCCCCTGGCAATTTTATAAAATAGCCCCACATTGACACTAACAGCTGTGGGCTATGCTTGAATTGTATGGCATTGGGCCAATGTCCTTTGCATGTGCAGCAATTTAATCTCTATTATTAATTAATTTGCAATGGGCTTCTTCTCCCCCGGTGCCTGGGCTGCAGGGGGTTGTGGCGAGGGAGAGAGGCCGAAGGAATGGGAAACTGAAACAAAGTGTTCTTATGGTTACTGTCTCTGCTCCAGGGTAAACAGGCACTGCTGTGTTAAGAGATTTTTTGATTTTAGGTAATGTGGTTTAGCCTCATTCCTTCCAATACCCCTGATGTTACAATATATATTGTACCAGTATGGTTCTCTGGTAGGGGCACTAGGGATTATTCCCCTGGCCGGCCATCTACAATTACTTTGTCATGCTGCTGTGAGGCTGGTCATTTTTTTGTTTCTTGTCTGAGCCTGTGAAAGGTTGTTTTGGAAACGGGTAATATAAAGCAAAGTCAGGTTGTGAGCAACAGGCAGGCCCTGCTCATAGAATCAGGCAAGCATAGGACTGATATTGCTAGGCACAGACACTCACACAGGCACATTCCAGAAAGGCGGTACCAGAACACCTCGACTCCAGAAAACTCCCCATAGATAACAAGAACATACTGACCCATCCTAAGGATAAAGTCAGGATGACAGCATGACACATAGGGATGTCATGATTGAAGACCATGTACAAGGAAATGGGCGGCACCTTGATATGTCAAAGGGTGGCACCCTGATACGTCAGGAGTGAGGTATAACTTGTTTGTAATTGTGTATAAAAATGTATCCCAGAGGGGCTGTCTTTGTCCAGCTTAGGGGGCACTGGAAAATCCCGGCAATGAGTGAGCTTAGTCCATTGTCAGGGGGCACATATTTGTAGTAAATCCTGTAGTCTACTGGAAACTATTACTGTGCTTCATTTGCCAATAAACCTGGCTGGGTGCCTTTGTACGTTATCTGATTCTGTGGTCATTGGGGGTTCTCTTGGGGTCTGCTGTGCCAGCTATCTATGCAGAGTGAGGGCAGCACACAGAAGGAGTACACACATTCAGCCGAACGGTTATCAACATTTGACAGGGTGACATCTGACAACAATAGGAAGTATTGCCAGTTGCAGGAGTTCAAAAGTCAGACTTCATGATCCCAAAATCATGATTAAAATTAATGCTTTTGTGTTGCTTTTTCTTAGTCAGCTAGTTCCTGAATGTGTAGGTTACACATGGTTCACATTTTTAATCTTTTCTCCACAATCATGAGGGCTGAGAAACATTATAAATAAATTTTAAGCCGAAATTCTAAATTATTCACGACTCCAGGAGCTAAGGCCCCAAAAATCAAAGTATTGTAATCACCACAATAAAATGGAGGGTGATGCTTTGCAAAGTGGATTGTGTGATATGGCTTCCAGCACTTAAGTTTCATGAACATATATGGTCAAAAATCAATAGAGCTAGAATACACCCCAGACACAACAGCCAGCATATGTCTCTCAATGGGAAGTGGTGTGTTTAGCTAGTGCTTTTGAAGCATATGCCACAATATAGTCATCACCCATGAGGACAACCCTCACCCATGACCAATCAATTGCAATTTTGGGCTCTACTTTAATTACAAGTTAGTTCAGTACTAGTGCCCAGTGACAAAATTTTTTTAAAATTCCTTAAAGCTTCTCTCTCATATATATCATCCCTAGGCCATCCTCTAGTGCCCTCAGGAGACATTCTGAGTAGAACACTCATTTGTGAGAAGTTAAGGCTGAATTTGCTGAGACATTTTAACATGCTGTCATAGGATGCACTGTCCCTTTAAGGGAGCTACCAGGTTCAGCTCTGTGATCTTGGTTTCTACCCTGAATGGGGGCTTCTGGTAGCTGTAATCCGGAGGGATGCCCAAGTGGTACTCTGGTTAAATAGCTCTGCCTTAATAACCTTAACCATATAAAAGAGACATGTCCATTAAAAAAAGGCACAATTCTGAAGTCAAGAAACACAAGAATGAATATAGCTCCATGCACAAGAAAGCCTGGTTGTGCAGTTAAAGCCCTGGATGAGAACTCACGAGATCTGTGTTCACTTCCTGGCTCTATCATACACTACCTGTGTGACCTTGGGAAAGTCATTCCATCTTTCTGGGTCTCATTTTTTCATCTAAAAAATGGGACTAATATTTCCTTCCACTTGACTTTGTCCTGGAATGAGATGGCCACACAGCATAAAGGACTGTCTCCTCTTTCAGGGATCTCAGCCCAACACCAAACTCCCAAGCAGAAACCTGCCTCCAGAATAGACTGTAATCAAGGCACAATGCAGACAGCAAACTCTCTGGCAGCTTGCCTAGTTCCCTCCTTCCCAAAACTGCACAACCCGTGTCACCCCACGACTAAACCTTGCTTACGTGCTAAAAAAGAACTTGGAAGACTACAAGAGAACTGCCTGGTGACACCTAACAACACACTGAGGCCTTAATCGTGGCTGGGGCACTTAAGCAACACTGTAATACACTAATTAAATGACAAATCTTGTTTAATTCAGAGTTAAGGCTGCCCAGTGATAGCTTATGCCCTTCTCACACTTCAGAAAACCAGGAAATACAAAGTGAAGGCAAACACCCACACAACCTTAACTCTGCTCCCTTGGAGCTGACAATAGCCACTGGGTTTAAGTGCATGTCCTCCAGATGCATTCACTCCGTTAGTTGTAACTCTACTGAATAGTGGAGGAATAAGTCGAAGCAGCTGGGAAGAGCTGTGATTGTGATACAAGGAGCTCTGCCTCTGAGTCTTCCTCCTGTATATTCTCAAAAGAAAGAGGTGCATGTGAGCCATGAAGTTCCAGGCTGCATCATTCCAGTATAGAACTGTGGAGGTTGTGTCAGTAGCAGGACACTGGGTGGTATGGCAATTGTCAGTAGTGAGGTGGGATAGGAGAGTAGTCTGGGGATTTAATGATGGGTAGGGGAGAATATAGGTTGAGGAGGTAACCTGTGTGCAAGTCTGACAGGATTGTAAAGGGTATGAAGGGGTTGTTAAATTTTACAAGTGTGGCATTGTCTCAGGGGAGTAGGGTCAGTGTTTGAGTGTCAGTCAAGAGCAGGTAGCATCTGTCCATCAAATGAAATGCCGGATTGCACGTGTGTACGTTATGGGCATTCTGAGACATCACTCAGAGAGGGCAGAGTTAAGGTGGTGTGGGCATTTACCTTCATTTAATTTTTCCCACATATTTATATTTCATTCTCAGATTTCCACCCTGGGTGTTTCACCCCTCAAAATTGAAGGCTCAGACTGGTGTTAAATGGCCCATTCATTTAATCAGATGTTCGCGGCTGAAAGAGAAAACCCCATGGGGATGACTATAGTCTGAAAATTAGCTCAGATATGTGAACTGCTCCATTCATTTCGGTGGTTGTTCCCTTCCCTCTCCTCAGTGCCACAGAATTTCTGATATGTGCCAAGCGTATCAGTTCTTAGCTCCTCACCCCAGTCTCAGCACTGTGTTTTTGGTGCATGCTCTGAGCATGCCAGTTCTAAGCTAGTTGGCAGAGATTCCCCAGATCTTGGCTCACGTGGGGTAGGAAAATGAGCTCAGACACCCACAACAAGCGATCTCCTGTCACATGGCTCACATGAGGGCAGCAGGGATGGGGGAGGGCATATCGCTGTAGAGGGGCTGAGAAAACCCAGGTTGTGGCTCACACAAACTATTTTCCCCCGTGCCAACTGCACACTCTTCAGCTCCCATCTGTCTCCTTCCCATTCCTGCTAGACCCCCATGTCCTGAGCCTCAACCCCTCTTACCACCTACTCTTTCACCTCCAGTCTTCCTCCCCTCCTAATGAGCAGTTGCTTGTGTAGGTATTTTATTTTCAAACAATAGTTTCAGCACCTTCTGCATATTCTGCCCCACTCAGATTCTATTTCCCTTAAATTAAAATCCCCCTGTAACAGAGGTAGATTGGACCAATATGCCTGCTTCTTTTACTTCAGATTTCTGCCCTGGGTTGGATTTTGACTTGGACTCACAGTGGTATACAGATGCAGTTATCGTAACACATCCCCGGAAATATCCAGGTCCTGTGATGGGTGGTTTTCCAGATAGTGGCCTCTATCTCTACCGGCTGTTACTTACTACAGTCTCTGCAGTTTGCAGTTCGGGTGTTTCACCCCCTTACACAGCAGCCGCACTCCAGCATCTCCCAGATTATTACCACGCAGTTTCAGCTCTGTCAGGCTCTGGCTGGTTCTGAGAACAGGGGCGAGATCCCCACAGCCAGGGGCTGTGACACCGCAGTACCGCAAGCTGCAGGAGAGAGAAAGGCAGAGAAGGAGGATCATGATATGAATGGGGCTTGTCACAGCTGCTTTGACAGGTGGCCCGACCCACTAGCCCCTCTGCCTGAACAATCAGCATCGAGAATGAGCCAGAAATCCTGCGACAGACTCTGTCTCAAGACCCATCACTTATACAGGAAGTTCCACCTATTGTTTTTTTCCACTGGACAACTCCACCCATTGCCCCTTGCCTTTCACCAAGAAACAGTGAGAATAGCCCAGATACCTCAAACCTCTGCCACTGACCAATGTGGAATAAGGTTTGGGGTAAGACTCCTTTCTAAGCACCGCCTCCAATCCCTTTCCATTGGACAACCAGAATTCAGAAAGAGTAAAAAGTTGCCCTTTAAGTCCTGCCCACTCAGCTCCTGCCCAATCAGGTTAGTCTTGCCACTGATCAGCCCCGCAATGGTGCAACCCAATCAGAGCAGCGCCATCACTACAGGGAGGCTGTAGGGGGAGCCACCTCCCCAGGCAGCTGGGCCAGGTTCAGAGCAGGAGGAGCTGGGAGATCCTGCCCCTCCGCGCCCCCAGCACTGGCTCTGCTGTTCCCCTACAGGATGCAGACGTCTCCTGTCTCTGTCCCCAGCTCTGACCATCAGGCATGGTGAGAGGAGGCAGCTGGGAGGCCCAGCACAGGCAGCATCACACCCACCTTCCACTGAGACCAGGGAGCAAAGTGGGGGAGACAAAGAGAAAAAGATCCCTATGGCAGGGGGTTACCCAGGGTGTGGGGAAGGGAAGAGCCCCTGAAAGGAGGGCGACTGTGTGACCCTGGTGGCAGGGCCTGTTCCAGAGTCTCTGTAGGGATTATAAAAGCAGAAGTTCTGCTGGTTTCTGTAACCCACCTGTAGCGTCTGGGCTCCTGATGGAGCTGCCAGCTAGCTGAATGGGTAACCATGGCAGCAGACTGGCTATGACCATATGCACTTCAAGGAACACCCACAAGTATAGCTGTCCTTTGTCTTCCTTCGAGGCCTCACAATGAGCCCCCTGCACACCCAAACATGATCCCATCCCCACTGCTAAATCTTGCACACACCTCGAGACACCCCTTCCATCAGAGCTGTCACCTGCACGGCCTCCTTCATCACCTCATTTGCCTTAAAATATTGGTTACTCTGCCCAATGGGGAGGTGTGATGGGACCCTCAAGATGCAACCTGTGACTGTGGGACCACTGTGTCCCCTTTCTATTCAGGGTCGTCTCTCACAATGCCATACTGGTGGCAAGCAGCAAATCCCTTCTGGTGCTGTTACCATTCAGTACAACCACATGTGGAGCCCCATATCCAACTAGATTCCGTGAATGCTTCCAGAGCCACGCATGAATCACAGAGAAAGGCCTCAACCAAATCTCCCCAGCTCCATGAGTCGTACATTAGGAATATACCATCTTGCACTGCTCAAGACCCTTTCTTGAGAAATGCAAGTTTATTAACTGGAAATTAAATGGAAAGTGGACATACCCCAGCCTTTGTAACCTGAGCAGATTTACCAAGCACTTCAGTCAAACTCACTGGTAAGGATAAACATTAAACTAACTTTATTGATTACAAATGGTAGATTTTAAGTGATAGGTGTAGACGGGTCAGACCCACCCCTGCGGCACCTCCTGCTGGTGACTCCGGGGAATTAGCTCATTCCAGCCCTGGAGTGCCCTCTGCAGGCCAGTGATCCGCCTGTCCTCTAGCCCCCATGTCCCTCCCTGGACCCAGTGCCCTTTCACATGGGGTGCTGCCCCCAGCAGTAACCCCTTTCTCTTAAGGTCTCCCCTCCTTGGGGAACCCCCACCCTCTATCCCCACCTTGCCTCAGTTTATGGCTACTGCCAGTCATTGTCTAGCCCCACGTCCTGGGGCAGACTGCAGTATCAGCCTACTCATCACTGGCAAGGAGGGTTTGGACCTACTGCCTTGGCCTACCCCTGGGCTGCCCTCTGCATCCCCCAGTACCTGTCAGTCCTCTGCTAGGCCACAGCCTGGGGCTTTCCAGGCTAGAGCTCCCCAGCCTTGCTTCACTCAAGTATCCAGTCTCTAGCTCCATGCAGCCAGGCCCTTCTCTCTCTGTGCTTCTGGCTTCCCTGGCCTTCTTATAAGGCCCTGTTGCTCAGTTTGGGGTGTGGCCCCTGCTGCAGCCACTTCCTTAATCAGCCCAGCCTTGAGAGCAGCTGCTCTCAAGCCATGCCAGGCCGCTTTTAAACCCCTCAGGGCAGGAGCGGGGTCCACCCTTCTACAGGACCTGCTCTGTCTGCTTGGGCTGCCCTGCTGGCTGGAGTGCCCCCCCTTCTCTGGCTGCCTTGCTTGCTGGAGCCCCTTCTCCTTTCCTGGGCTGCTGCTGCTGGCTGGAGTGCTTCTTCCCAGGACTGCTGCTGCTGCAACTGCTGCTGAGTGAGTGAGGGGTGGGGGGGGCCTTGCTGGCCAGCCCCCACTCCCCCATCTCTGGAGGGAGAAGCCAGGACCCTACCACCACCACCACTACAGCTACCACCTGTGGGGGGTCCTTCCTGCCTAGCCACCAGGGCTGCTGGAGAAGGAGGAGCTGCTGCTGCTGCTGGAGCTGTGTTCGTCCCGGGGAGCTGCTGGAGCCTGGAGGAGGACTGAGAAGACCACCGGCTGCTGGGTAGTGCACAGAAATCTGAAGGCCACTGTGGAGGGGGCCTTAAAAACTGAGTAACTTTTTGACTGTGCTCTAGTGGTGGGGGGTTAGACTGTGTTTGTGGGGACACGGGGGTGTGGCGTGGAGCCTGCCCCCTGGTCCATCTGTGTCCCCCCCCCAACCCCCACCACCACCGCTGCCCCCTCCACCACCCCTGCAGTCCCTTACCATCTGCCTCAGTTCCTGCCTCTGGGACTCGGCTGCTCGCCTGGCCTGCCAAGCCCTATTGCCACCGTTTGGGCCTCCAGCGGCAGCCAGCTAGCCATTGACTGTGCACAAGTGCTTGTGGGTGCACGCACCCCCTTCCCTGGACTGACCCCTTCCTCTGCAACAGGCCCCTAGCCTTGCCCCTTGTTGCCTGCCCGTTCGCCCCTTGTAGCCTTCCCCACCCCTGCCCAGCTTCAGTTTGTTTGCCTGCCCGCCCGTCTCCCTTTGAAGCTTTGTTTGTCCTGCCCCACCCCTGAAGCCAGCCCCTTGGTCCCTCTGCCCCTCGCCCAGCCGGGTTGCTCCCCTCCCTCCGCGGCCCCTCCCCCGGATTAGCCCCTCCTCGTGCGCCCATAGTCCCATCAGTGCGCTTGTGCCTCTCCCCTGTTTGTTGCCCTCCCGCACTGCACCCCCATTGCTCGTTTCCCCCGCCCCCGCCCTTAGTGCAGCTAGAGGAGCCGGATTTTTCTCCTGTGGCGGTACCTGACCCCCAAGTCCTCGATAGTCCCCGTATCTGCCCCCCCCTCTATTGTAGGCACCATCCTCCCTGCCCACAGCCGAGCAGGGAGGAGTAGGTGACCTGTCCCTTCCCACCACCCCCGTTCTCCGGTGTTTGCCCTCCCTCCCCATTCAGCATGGCGGGAGGCGCGGCGGGTGGGATTCCCGGGATGACGTCTGTCCCCCCTGCCTCGCCTGCTCCCCCCAAACGCCTCCCGGTCTCGACCTCAACCGCCGCTGCCGGACCTCCTGCCACCGCTACCGCTGAGGCGCCGGCAGCGGCGACCGATGGGGTGCCCTCTGCTGCTGCCACGTCCCTCGCCCCTTCTGCCTCTGGGGGAACCCCCCCAGCCGGCGGAAAGGGCCAGGGCAAAAAGAAGGGGAAGGGCCCCGCTAGAAAGACTAAGCCCTCCATGGCGGGGCCTGCCACCGCTGCTGCGGCCCCGCCACCGGCCGCGGCGTCCCTCCCCGCTGTTCCCTCCACCAGCTCTGCGGGTGCCCCTCCCTCGGCCCCCAGAGCGTACGCCCAGGTGGCGGCGGCCCCCCCGCCCGCCGCTACGTCATCTTCCCCAACCGCCGCCTCCGCTACTATCTACAGCGGCCGAGGCCCCTTCCCCACCTTGACCCGGAAGCACGGCATCCGTTGCCTCCTGGTGCCCGCCTCGCCCCACGTGGAGACCTACGTGCGGGCGTTGGCGAGGGTGGTGGGGCCCACGGCCATTGTGGCGGCCTCCAAAATGTACGGCAAGGTGGTCTTCTTCCTTGCCTCGGAGGCCGCCCAGGAGGCGGTGGAACAGGGCCTGGCGGTGGGGGGCGTGTTCGTCCCCCTGGAGCCGCTGGAGGACCTGGGGGTCCGTGTCGTCCTGACCTCCGTCCCTCCCCTCCTGCCCAATGCCGCCCTGTTACCCGCCCTCTCGACCCTGGGGAAGCCCATTTCCATTGTGAGCCCTCTCCCCTTGGGCTGCAAGGACCCCGCCCTCCGTCACGTCCTCTCGTTCCGCCGGCAGGTGCAGCTTCAGCTGCCGCCGCGCACGTGGCGGAGGCGCCGAGGTCCTTCCTGGTCCCCTTTCAGGGGGCCCAGTACCGGGTGCACTACTCCACGGGGGAGGCCCGGTGCTACCTCTGCCGGGCGACGGGGCACGTCCGGAGGGACTGCCCTTTGGCCCGGCTCGGAGGAGCTCTCGGGACCCCCGAGCCCCGGCACAGCACTAGCCCTGTCATCGCCGGCGCCCCCGGCTGCCCGGTACCCAGAGCCGCCCCTCCTCCTCCTCAGCCCATCACTGCTCCCGCTCGGGCCTCAGGGGGTCATCCTCCAGGGCGCCCTGATGAGCGGGAGAGCCCCGCCTCCGCTACCTGCACTCTGGCGGGGCCTGTGGAGGAGGGTGCGGCAGGGATACTGCCGGGCGTGGGAGAGGGCTCTCCCCGGGGGGACTCGTCCCTCTCTCCTGCTGTCCCCCCAGTGCCTCTCCGAGCCCCTGAACTGGCATCCTTGCCCCCCGACCCAACCCCTGTTGACCGGCCCAACGATGATGCCATGGAGGGCTGGACCCAGGTAGAGGGTAAGCGGGGCAAGCGGAAGGCTCGAGCTCCGCCCGTGCCACCTGAGGCGGAAGCCCCCCGTAAGACCAGAAAGGGGGCCGCCGACACCGAGCCTTCCGCCGTGCCCCAGGGGTTGACCCATCTGCCGATGACGGCTAGGGCAGACGTGGCAGCACCGGAAGGTACCACCATCCCTCCTCCGCAGTCCCTTCTTGCGGAGGCCTCCGATGAAGCCCCTCCTGTTCCCTTGCCCCCCGCAATACCCGAGGTGAGCGTCGCCTCGGGTGCGAGTGGGGAGGACCCCGGGGTGGTGGGAGGTGAGCTCCCCTCCATCTTCGCGGAGATCGAGGCCCTGGGTCTGACCCCGGTCACCCCGGGGGAGGACGACCCTCTGCCCACGGGCCTCGACTTAGCCGACCTCACCCCAGCTTCCCCTTCCCCGTGCTCCACCGACCCTCCCGCTGCGTCCGCTCCCGCCTCTGCGGGTCCCCTGGACTCCTCAGCCTGCCCGGCTGCAGACGGCACCCTGCTGCTGGCTGCTGAGCCTGCTGTAGCAACGGCCGGTGCCTCGTGGCAGGGAGATGGGCTACCGGGGGTGTCCCTCGGTGGTGCGGAGCAATCGAGTCCCTTCCCGGGTGGGGGCCCCTCTGAGGGTTCTGCATCTCTCTGCACCGAGGCTGCTCTACCTGCCGTTGAGCCTGAGCCCGGTGTCACTGGGGACCCCCTCCCTACCCCTCCAACTCCCGTACCTGGCCGCGAGGAGCCACTTACTGATGGCTCAGCTCCTGCGGCCCAGGGTCCCGTCTCTCTCCCTCCCCCCACCCCTGCTCCTGACCCCAGCCCTGTCCCCTCCACCTCCCGTGATGTTCTTGCCGCCCCTGGGGCTGTCTCCTTCCCTTTCCCAGAGGATGACCCCCAGGGAGCGGCCTTTGCATTTCACAGTCCCGACCCACTCGGGGCTGTACTCTTCCCTCCGCCGCCCCCCACTGAGCCAGGGCCCGCCCCTTGCTTGCCCGTCCCGGTGGGCCACGGGGCTGCGCCAGAGGTGCCACCGGTGGACCCCCGGAGGCCAGCGACCCCGCCCCCCGATACGCTGCGAGAGGAGTTGCGGGAGTTCTTGGAGGACGTCCGGGGCTCCCGCAACAAGGTCGTGCTTGCTCTCCAGCGCTGGGGGGACTTCCACCGGATCCTCCTGGCCACGCGGGCCCTCATAGGGGAGGGCAAGGGGACCGGGAAGCAGAATGTCGCAGCTTACCACCGGGCACGCGGCTTCCGTGACTCCCTGCTCGCCTTCGGGGTGGGCCACGGTTTGCTGCGCGGCCCAACAGGGGTCGTGAGCGCCCCTGCTGACGTGGATCCCCCCCAGCCCTCCTCATGGCAGTCATCACCTTTGCCACACTAAACGCCCGGAGCTGTAGGGTGGGTTTCCGCAGGAGCCAGGTGCTCTCCTTCCTTCGGGAGGGGGGGTACTCCGTGGTTTTCCTGCAGGAGACCCACACGGATCCGGCCGCCGAAGCTAACTGGCGGCTGGAGTGGGGGGACGGGGTCTACTTCAGCCATCTCACCACCCATCAGGCTGGAGTGGCTACCCTGTTCTCCCCCGACCTACGGCCAGAGGTGCTGGGGGTCGCCGAGGCTGTGCCAGGCCGCCTGCTGCACCTCCGGGTCCGCATGGCGGGGCTTGTGGTCAACCTCATCAACATCTATGCCCCGGCATTTGCCCCGGAGCGGCTGCAGTTCTATCGGCAGGCGTCCGCCTTCCTCGGCTCCCTGGATCCTCGCGAGTGCCTGGTCCTGGGCGGGGACTTTAACACCGTCCTCGAGGAGCGGGACCGCTCGGGGACCGAGCAGAGCCCGGCCGCCGCGGACGTCCTCAGGGAGATCGTCGCCCATCACTCCCTGGTGGACGTCTGGCGCGACCACCACCCGGACGACGCCTCCACGTACACCTATGTCCGGGTGGGAGCCCATCGGTCGTGCCACTCCCGGTTGGACCGTATCTATCTGTCCCGGTTCCATCTCTCACGGGCCCAGTCCTCCGGCATCCGGCCGGCCCCTTTTTCGGACCACCACCTCGTCACCGTGACGGCCTCTCTCTGCGCGGAGAGGCCGGGGCCGGCCTATTGGCACTTCAACAACAGCTTGCTGGAGGATGGGGGCTTCGTGGCGTCCTTCCGGGAGTTCTGGCTGGCCTGGCGAGGGCAGCGGCGCGCCTTTCCTCGGCGCGGCGGTGGTGGGGCGTGGGAAGGTGCGCGCCCGGCTCTTCTGCCGTGACTACACCGGGCGCCAGCCGACGGAGGGATGCGGCGATAGGGCAGTTGGAGCGGGAGGTCTTAGAGCTGGAGAGGCGTCTGGCCGCCAGCCCGAGGATCCATCCCTGCGGAGCGTGCCGGAGAAGCGGGAGGAGCTCCGGATCCTCGAAGACCATCGGGCCCGGGCGCCTTTGTTCGATCCGCATCCGCCTCCTTCGGGAGATGGATCGCGGCTCCCGCTTCTTCGCCCTGGAGAAACGGAGGGGGCCAAGAAGCACGTCACCTGCCTCCTGGCGGAGGCTCCCCCTCACGGATCCGGCGGAGATGTGCCAGAGGCCCGGACCTTCTACGCGCCTTTTCTCCCGGATCCGACCGATCCTGCCGCTTGCAAAGTGCTCTGGGACGGGCTCCCGACGGTCAGCGCGGCGGCGACGGGACCGGCTAGAGCTGCCTCTCACTCTGGCCGAGTTCTCGGAAGCCCTCCGTCGCATGCCCACCAATAAATCCCCGGGCATGGACGGGCTGACCGTGGAGTTCTACCGCGTGTTCTGGGACGTCCTCGGCCCAGACCTAGTCACCGTCTGGGCCGAGTCCTTGCGGGGCGGGGTCCTCCCTCTCTCGTGCAGGCGAGCCGTGCTCGCCTTATTGCCGAAGAGGGGGGACCTCCGCGATTTACGGAATTGGCGTCCCATCTCGCTCCTCAGCACGGACTATAAAATTGTTGCGAAGGCCATTTCGATTCGGCTAGGGTCCGTGCTGGAGGACGTGATCCACCCAGACCAGACCTACACCGTCCGGGCCGTACCATCTTCGATAACCTGTATCTGGTCCGGGATCTCTTGGAGCTTGGGTGCAGGGATGGTCTGTCGTTCGCCCTCCTGTCCCTGGATCAGGAGAAGGCGTTCGACAGGGTGGACCACGGGTATCTCCTGGGCACTCTGCAGGCGTTAGGCTTGGACCCCAGTTTGTGGGCTTTCTCCAGGTGCTGTACGCTTCCGCAGAGTGTCTGGTCAGGCTCAACTGGACCCTGACCGAGCCGGTCAGCTTTGGGCGGGAGTGCGGCAGGGTGCCCTCTCGGGCCAGCTGTACGCCCTGGCGATCGAGCCCTTCCTCTGTCTCCTCCGCAGGAGGTTGACGGGGTTGGTGCTTCGGGAGCCGGAGCTGCCGCTGGTCCTATCGGCATACGCCGACGATGTGCTCCTCGTGGTCCAGGACCCGGGCGACTTGGCGCGGTGGAGGCCGGCCAAGCCGTGGACGCGGCGGCCTCCTCCGCCCGGGTCAACTGGGTCAAGAGCTCTGGCCTGGTGGTCGGGGACGGGTGGCAGGCGAGCTCCCTCCCACCCGCGCTTCAGGCCATCCGGTGGAGCGCGGGTCCGCTGCTCTATCTCGGCGTTTACCTTTCTGCCACGCATCCCTCTCCGCCGGAGAACTGGCAAGGGTTGCAGGGCAGGGTGGCGGAGCGGCTCGGAAATGGACAGGACTCCTCCGGTGCCTTTCCCTCCGAGGGAGGGCACTGGTGCTCAATCAACTGGTCCTGTCCATGCTCTGGTACCGGCTCAACACCCTGGTCCCGGCCCTGGTGTTCCTGACCGATCTCCGGAGGGTGGTGCTGGAGTTCTTTGGCCAGGACTGCACTGGGTCCCTGCAGGGTA
Organism: Mauremys reevesii; assembly: GCF_016161935.1. NCBI lineage: Eukaryota > Metazoa > Chordata > Testudines > Geoemydidae > Mauremys > Mauremys reevesii. Next base: position 151,288 of record NW_024100880.1, on the reverse strand, counting down.
CTCCACCTGCCCCTGGAGGAGGGAGGGCAGGGCCTGAAGTGCCTCCGCACTCAGGTCCACGTCTTCCGCCTCCAGGCACTGCAGAGGCTCCTTTATGGTGCGGGTAGTCCGGCATGGAGAGCCCTGGCGCACGCCTTCCTGCGCCGCTTCCGAGGGCTCCGATACGACCGGCAGCTCCTTTATCTCGACCCGAGGGCCTTCCGAGACCTCTCCGGGCTGCCGGTCTTCTACCAGGACCTCCTCCGGACCTGGAAGCTGTTCTCTGCGACCAGGTCCGTGGCGGCCACCGAGGGGGCAGACCTCCTCGCGGAGCCCCTGCTACACAACCCTCAGCTCCGTGTGCAGGTGGCGGAGTCCCGCGTGCGCCAGAGGTTGGTCCTGGCAGAAGCCACCAGGGTCGGAGACCTCCTGGACTACGACCGGGAGACTGGCTGGATCCCTGACGCCGCTCGGCGGATGGGGCTCTCCAGACCTTGTACTCCCGGCGTGCTACAGGAGGTGAAGGCCGCTTGCCGCCCGCTGCTCGGGCTTACCTCGACCGGGTCCTGCGTGAGGCACGCCCGCCCACCCCACCCCGAGCCCTCCGGACCTCTTCCGCGGGCCCCAGTCCCGTGGACCCGACCGGCCCCCCCGCCCCTTCTCCGCCCGCGGGCTGCACGCTCTGCAGCCCGTCCGTTTCCGAACCGCGCCAAGGACACAACTCTATGCGCTCGTGCTCCATACCGTTCACTTCCTCACCCTCGTGTCCCGCCCCGACACCAAGTGGCGGGACCTCTTGCCACCTGTGGAGGGTGAGGAGCCTGTACTCCACCCTGGTCCCGAGGCCCGCCGGGGATATCAGCTGGCGGCTCCTTCACGGGGCCGTGAGCACGGGCGTGTACTTGGCGCGGTTCACCCCTGTCCCGGACACCTGCCCCTTCTGCGGCGTGAGGGAGACCCTGGCGCATGTTTACCTAGAGTGCGCCAGGTTGCAGCCCCTATACCGGCTCCTCACCGACATTCTGTTACGTTTCTGGCTGCACTTTTCCCCTCACCTCCTTATCCATGCACTCCCTATCCGTGGCCCCACAAAGTCGCGGGACCTCCTGGTCAACCTCCTCCTCGCCCTGGCTAAAAAGGCCATCCACGCGACCAGGGAGCGGAGGTTGGCCGACGGAGACTCCTGCGACTGTGGGGCTTGTTTCCGGTCCCTTGTCCGCTCACGTCTCCGGGCGGAGTTCCTCTGGGCGGCGTCCGCTGGCTCCCTTGACGCCTTCGAGGAGCAGTGGGCGCTGTCCGGGGTTCTCTGCTCGGTGTCCCCATCAGGCTCCCTCCTTCTGACCCTTTGACCTCACTCCTGCCCCTGTTCTTTTATTAGTTGTCCCCCGCACTTAGTGGGTTTCCGTGGCCCTGTGGATCCTCCCCCTAGGCTGGGGGGGGGATCCGTTAGCATGGGGCGGGCTTCCGCCCGCCCCCTCTCCCGGATAACCCAATAGTACATAGGCAAAAAGTTAGTTAGTTACCAAAGTAAACAAAATAAGTGCACAATCTGAATCTTAAACCTGTAAGACACTAGGTAGTATTTAGAGCAAGCAGTTTTCTCACCCCCACTGGATTTTACGGTTCATAAGACATCCGGAGCTAGTATCTGGGCGCGTCCCAAACCCACAGCATATTTTAGTGACAACCATTCAACACAATTCTCATAACTATATTCATTCGTGATATAGAAAGTTGGATGGAACAGTGGGTTTCAGCAGATCATAACCTTTCCCATGATACCTTACATGGCCTGCCTTATATGCAATATCACAATTACATACGAATGATGAATATGGGGGTTACAGGGAGCTCCCTCAGAGTGTAGAGTGTCACAGGACAGAAACCTCAATATTTGAGAGAGAAAAAAGCCCCTGAATTTGTACAAGGGAGAAGAGCACCCAGAGTCTGTAAGGGTTTGTAGAGACCCCAATGTATTTTGGAGGCAGAAAAAGAGGAGCCTGCAATGGAGGGAGGGGAGAGATTCTAAGATTGGGTTGAAGAGGGGAAGAAAAAATCCAAAGGTGTATGTGGGAATCTGAGAGGATGAAGCCTGATTGGGGGAGGGGTGAACAGAAGAGGGCATCAAAGTTGAAGCAGAAGAGAAGAACCCCACAAGATTTAAATGTAAAAGAGAGAGTGGGAGAGAGAAAGAGAGAGAGAGAGAGAACACCTGAGAAGGTGAGGCGAGAGTCTGTTGTTACTGAACTCAGAGGCAAGAATAATCTGATTTTTCTTTCTAACAAAATGTTAAATGTAAAATAAAGGGTTTTCAGTTCTGATTAAATCTATAAATCTGAATGCAAACTTAATCCTGGCACTGTTTATGCTCCTCCATACATTCTCTCATTGACTCAAGTTGATGCTGGGTTTGAGAATATAGTTGTGTATGCATCTGTTGGCAAATAATCATATCTATTTAGGGTCTTGTAGTTTTGATGCATGTCTATATTAACAATATGTAACTTGAGACAGTAGAAAGTTATTCCAGTGCAGAACTTCAGATGAACATCATGAATGCTCTTATTAGTCTTATTGCATAGAATTTTGCATTTGAAATCTTTGAAGCCCTTCAAATATACTGGAAATGGCACCTGACATTTCAAAAATATTTGAGAGACTGCCACCCTCCACCTCCAGGCAACCCTACGTGGATTTTGTTTTGCTTCTTTATAGCTTTCAGATGTTTTTTTAAGTCTGCTCTGGTCAGAGCTTTTTGATTTTTTTTGACACATTTCAACCAATCAGAATGTGTATCATGGCCAGAAAATTCATCAGTAGTACTGGCCCTAATTTTGAAATGCCGATTGTTAAAGAGCACTACTTAAAAAAGCACAACCATATAAAAGAGAGGCCATGTCCAATCCAAAAAACACAAGAGTATGAGCACAGCTCTCTGCAGGAGAAAGGAGGCTCTTGTAGTTAAAGCCCTGGATTAGAACTCAGAGATCCGTGGTTCAGCTCCTGGCTCTACCATACACTCCCTTATGTGACTTTGGACAAGTCACTCTATCTTTATGGGCCTCAATTTTCCATCTGGAAAATGGGAATAATTATATTTCCTTCCACCATCCTTTGTCTTTCTGGTCTCTTATAGGAGGGTGATGCTATAGTCAAGGTTTAGACCAGGTTTCTGTTTTAAATTCAACTCTTTTAACCATTCTAAAATCCACATGGTTACTCAGATTGCCTTGAAAGCTGGTAAGCCTCATGAGTGTCTGGGATTCTGTAAGTGTTCCAAACTTTTAGATGTTTGACAAAGTTGTTCCCAAGATATTATGTCAGGGAAAAAACAGCTTTTCTTAAAGGTGACAGATTTCAGCAGCATTTTTGTGCTCAGAGGGTACGTCTACGCTGCAACTAGACACCTACAATTGGCCTGTGCTAGCTGATCTGGGCTCCAAGAATCAGGATATGAGGCTGTTTAATTGCAATGTAGACTTCCAGGCTCTGGCTGCCAACTTAGGCTCTGGGATCCTCTGACCTCAAAAGTCCTAGAGCTCAGGCTCCAGCCAACGCCTGGAAACCTACACTGAAATTAAGCAGCCCTCACAAGCCCAAATCAGCTGACACAGGCCAGCCATGAGTTTTTAATTGTAGTGTGGACACACACACGGACAGCGATTAAACCAGGGCTCAGATCATTGCGCCAGGGTGCCCAGCGCTCGAAGGTTCCTCCAACAGAGAGTGTGGCACCCACCAGCCCTCTGGAGAAAATCAAATTAAAACTTTATGTGAAACATATTTTGCTTCTCTACATTACAGTATTAGAAGCATCCCCTTCCAAATGACATTTGAAATGGATTAACCTGATCATGTGTGGACAGAAGAGTTAACAGGATTGTTAGCCTTTGCTATTCTACAGCAACTGGATAGCTCAAAGGAATAATCAGTTGTCCTTTGATCCTAACCCCAAGTCAGTTTGACCTCCCACTTGGGGAGACATTTGGAAAAGGCAGGAGAGCAGATTATTAAAATGTGTGTCTGGGGAGTGTTATTTCTGGGAAATGTAATCAAAGTAGTTTTGTAAAAAAATAATTATGTTAATGCTTGCTGGCAGGGAGGACATTTTAGTGGTGCAGAAATGTGGGAATGAGGTTGAGAGGAATTTCGGGATGCACTGAGGGGAGGGGATAAATGGGGGTGGGTGGCAGAGGAGGTGAGGGGCCTGGAAGACTCAGGTGAGGGGGAAGGACACATGGGGTGAGTGGCAGGGTGTTTAGGGAGAATAAGGGGACAGGTGCCTGTCAGCCCCACATTCTTCCCTTCTGTGTGTGCCAGGATCTGGAGTGTCTGAGCCCCCATCCTACCCCCCACATGTGAATCAGGTTTTGGAGGGGTTGCATTTCTAAGGGTGTCTGAGTCCCACTCTCTCCCTGTGTGTGCCAGGATCAGGGGAAGCCCTGCCCCTCTGGGTGGGCAGCGTAGAACAAGCATGCTCCGAGCAAGCACCAAGCACCAAGCCCCATTCCCCCCAGCACAAACCGGCAGCCACCAGATGTACACTGGCCCACCTGGCCCTGCGCTGTCCGTGCACCCTGTCCCCTGGAGGCGGACCTGAGCTGAATCACACACACCCTGCTGAGCACCCTCCTCACTCAGAGACCCCCCAACAGACCCCTATACCCAGTGCTGCTCTGCTGAGACTCTCTGCCTCTGCACCGGTCCCAGCTGGCTTTGGTCCAGGGGGTGGGTGGGGCTCCACATGTCCCAGGCAGCAGTGTTCGGAGCCAGAGCTGCACTGGGGAGTGGAGCAGACCCCTTCGACATGACACCCATGAGCTTGTCCTAACTGGGTACATCCACTGGCCCTGTGGCCACCAGCCCTGCCCAGCCCACATGGCAGAGACCAGCTTCTGGCCGGCAAGTGGGACCTGCTCATAGAGCAAGGCCTGGGTGCTGGACTTCTCCAGAACGAGGGATCAAACCCAGTAGTGTGGATGGGTTAGACAGGTGCATAATGGGCCACTTCCCAGTGTAGGCCTGGTGCCATTGTAAACCCAGTACTGCACTTGACCCACATCACAAATTGTCTAGCACTGGGAGGCATGGAGACTTATTGACATGAATGGCACAGTTCATAATTTCAGAGCCATTGTTTCAGGCTGTGTTCATCTCCATGAGGAGAACATCTCATTGAGATTAATGGGGTGCTTAACACTTCTCTAAGTTTGAAACCCACCCTAGGCAGAAATCTCAGAATGAACTTTAAATATTTGGGGAAAACCTGCCTCTCTTGAGGTTTTATTGTTTATTTTTGGGGAAATGTCACCTGAGCACAGCAGAATATTCAGAAGGGGCTTACACTGTTGTTGAAAAGAAAACAAATAACACATGTGACTGCTCACCGGGGAGAGGAGTGATTAAGGGTGCAAGAGCAGGTAGCAATACGGGTAGGGGAGTTTGGGTCTGTAGCAAAGGATGGGGGTATTACGGGGAGGGGAACACCTGGGAATGAGTGGTTGGGGGGAGATACTTTGGTGAGCTCAGATAAGAGAGAGGGGTAGGGATTAGGGGGAGTGGAGAAGTAGGAGGGGTTGGAGAATGTTGTAGCCCAGTTGGCCACCAACTTACCTTTATTATATTCACTGCTTTGCTTTATATTCTGCTTGATCATATTCACCAGTAATGCAAGGAATCTACAGGCTCGTATTCTGTAAGACACTGGCTTCAGCAGTTTGCATGGGGCTTGAGGCCTGCGACCTCTGGCACAAATAAACTCAGGTAACTCATATATTTTGGGGAACTAGAAGTAGAGTGTAGGGGGGAATTTTGTCCATAATGAGATTAGCCAACCACAGAACATGAACTAACACCAGCTTCTGAAAGGTTTTGGATGGAACATCCGACTGCAAGAGTGCCATGGCAATGAACTGACGTATACGATAATGGGGTGAAATCATGAATATATTAACCTGTAGAAGAAGGACACCTGAACATTGGTAACGGGAGGTGGAAATACAAATAAGGAAAAGGGGATAAACCCCTACTGAATAGGCATTAGACATATTAACGTCAGTGTAACATATTATAAAAGTGGCATCCCAGCCTCTGGGCAGTGGAAGAGTGAGAGAACTGTAGCCCTTAGGAAGGGCTAGGATGATGGCCTCTGGTGAAGATGAGGAAGATGACCGTTATGAGGAAGATAATGGCTAACATTTCAGGTTGTTCTGCAAGGATGGTGTGAGTAGGGATGTTCAGACGTAGCTTCTGTGTTATCTCTATCTACCTTACTGAGTTAGAGTGTGTGCGACTTTGCTAAATGTATTAATAAATTATATATTTGTAAATATAAAAGAGTTCCTATAATGTGAGTGTTGCACCTGCGCACATGAGGGTTCCCAACTAACTAATAATTTTAATAATACTGGGCCTGATCTTGGAACAAGAACTTGTCTACCCTCAAAGTAATAACTGGAAATTCATATTCATAATCGATAGATCAAGGTACAATGTGAGTAGTAGCAGAAGAAGATGGAGGTTTAGGGGTGGGGGGCCTTGTCAGCCCTGTATTCTCCCCTTCTGTGTGTATGCTGAGATCTATGGGAGCCCTACCGCTTTGCAGGGCTCTGAGCCCCTCTCCCTGCCCACTGTATGTTCTGGGAGCTGGGGTCCCCGCTCCTCTTGGGGGATCTGAGCTCCCCTCTCTGAACCTCCCTGGGGGCTGGAATGGGGGTGGGAAAGAAGGTAACAAATTTAACATCTGAAATCCAGACAAAGAATTGTTAAAATACACATCACCCCTGTGTGGGGGTAGAGGGGAGGCTGGCCAGAAGATGTGAGGGGAGTGTCCTGGAGGAGGGTGGACTGGGTGGACCTGGGACATGACTGGGAAGTTTAGCTGAAGCAGGGCCAGGAGTCCCAACTGGAGCTGGGCAGTAGGAGTGAAGGGCCCAGCTCTGTGTGCGGTTTGGACTGTGTAACCAAGGAAGTGTGCAGCCCTTCAGTAAGCTGCTGCCTGTGATATGCACAGGCAGCAGCATATGGCAGGAGACAGCAAGGAGAAACGTCATACATGTTAATGTCTTCTACAGTACCAACCAATGGCTTAATGCAGTGGTTCCCAAACTGGGGTTTGTGAAACCCTGGAGGTTTACAAAATGTTACAGGGGGCTCTTGGGGATTTGTTTTGCTGTTTTTAAAATTAAATAGGCTGCTAGTGTTGTTTTTAAAGTTATTATGAAGAACAAGTTTAAGCTTTGTTGTATTGTGCGTTGTTTGCCTGGACTGCTGAAGACCTGAATGCTTGTGTAGGAGGAACTCTTTGAGTTGCCTTCTTAAATACCTTCATGCTGCTTCACATCTGATACTCCCTGATGAAACATAGGAGCCTTGTCTTATAACTGGCTTAATCAAAGTGATACAAGCTACAAAAGTGAGATCTTGGAAGAGTGTTGCCATTTTCATAATGTAATAAAATACTGTAATGATAAATAATAATTAATAATAAATAGTGTGTAATAAGCATGTCATAAAACTAGATCATTGCTTTTATAATTTATGCTCAGGTAAGGGAGAAAATCCCTGCAAACATTTTAGGAGGGAGTTTGCGAGATTTGACATTTTAGTGAAAGGGTTCACAAGTTGTTAAAGTTTGGGAACCACTGGCTTAATGGGATGGGAAGGAGACTGGGAGCTGGAAATATTGGTTCAGGGGCTACATGTTGTAGGGAATATTTGTGTAGAGGGTGGAGGAAAGAAACACACCAGTCTTCTCTCACATGCTAAAAGCTCTGTAACAACCATGTCATAAAACTGTCAAGGTTTTGGGATTTAAAGCATAGAAGAGATTTCTCTCACTGGCCCTGTTAGCAGCTGCTCATTGTAAACATTTCAAAGTACAACCACTATCCCCTTTCCGCTATAACAAAATATATGAGAGGCAGAGGAGCACTGAGGGATCACAAAGCAACCATGCATCGTAGCGGAAAGACTGTTGGACTGGGACTATTCCTAGCTCTGCCACTGGCGCCGTGTGAGCTTGGGCACCTGTAACAGAACCACCAAGGGGCACCTTCCATAACAACATGTCCTAGCACAGTGAGGCCCTGATCTCAGCCAAGGCATTTTACCACTACTGCAATACACTAAATTTTATTAAAGTTCACATTACACAGGTTTGAAGGAAAGGCACTGTATATCTGGGGTGAAGCTTGGGTTATGAAAAATTAAAAGCCTTGTTTATAAAGCTGATGAGATACATAGGGTACATAACATGCATTGTTCCAGATTCATGTATGTGAGGAGTTTTTAAAAGTGGTAGGGAATAAGTGTTCTCGGGTACATTGTTTTGGGCCTCGCAATTGAACACATCCTTGAAGCAGGAAAAGAGTCTCTCAGATGGGATAGCGCAGTAGGATGAGAGCCCATCAAGGATCTCTCTCATGGCTTTCAGGCAGTTCGTCCTGTAGAGTTTTTGGATATGGGATGCAGCCAATGGGTCATAGCAGTGGCTGGCATTCCTTCTCCTGCCTTCTCTGGTGGTGGTGTCACGGTTTGGTGCGGGAAACCTGCAAGCAGTCTGCATGCCCTCCTGGGGTTCCCTTCTCCTTGATGCGATTTCTGCAGACAGTTCCACAGTCAGTCTGTCCATAAGGGCGTCAAAGTCCTCGAAGGAGTCCGTCTTCTCCAGCTCCTCCATCCAGGCTTTCTGCCATGGTGTGGCAGCTTTTGCCCATGGCTGCCGCTCCTCCAGCTGCCCTGCCTCCACAGGCTTGGGCTGGGAAGCTGCTGCGGGTACAACCTGCTGCCTCATTACCTCCCAAAGTTAAGAGAGGTGCTTGGGCGGATCTTGAGGCTAAGTGTGGTTGAGGGGGACTTCTCTCAGTGTTTCTGGGGCAGCGCTGGCTCTTTCAGGAGGGTGGGGTTCTGGAAGTGCTGATGTTGGATCTCAGAGGACACAGTCTTGCTTGGAAGAACTGGGAGAGGTGCTGGTTCTCCTGCGGGCAGTTTTTAGCTGGGAGTCCTTGGTGGAACACGGGACCTTCTGCAGATGGGGACTAGCTGGGCAGCCCTGGAGGCAGTGCTGGATCTCCCAGGGCAAGGTCCTGCTGTGTGGTCTGGGGGCTGTGGGCAGTTCCTCCATCAGCTGTGTCTCACCGGGCAGCCTGCAAGCTGGCTGCTCCGATGGCAGAGTGGTGCGAGGTTACATTTGGGGGAGGGCAGACCTGTCTTGTGTCAGTTTTGAGCTGGATGGTCTGTATGAGGTCACTTAGCCATCTAGTGAGGTCGCTGCCTTGCAAAAGGGCATTGATCCTCCTCGCAGTGGGGTCCAGCACGGGGATTCTGAAGATAGGGCTGATCCTTCTGGCCGGGGTGACCTGTTTGTCGGTCCCTGGGACGGGGATTGTCCTTCCCTCGGTAAGTGGTTGGGATGCCCTTTGTGACTGTGGGGACGCTGGCTGAGGTGCTGAAGCCGGATCTACAACTACAGGTTGTTCCTCCCTGAACCCAGGGCATTTTCCAGACCAGAGAAGGTCTATGCTAGCACCTCTTCTGCTGCCGGCTGTAGGGCTCTGCGCTAGCGGCAGGAGCCAACCCGGCATTGATCTGGCGGGGGAGCGCGTGGGGGAAGAGGCTGGGCGGCTGCGGAGACAGGAGTGCAGCCCCATGGGTGGGTGCCAGGGCTGAGGGGACAAAACTAATACCTAAGAATTCCCCATGCCTCCAACCAAAGAATGACCCTCAGCAGGATCCGCAGCCATGTGCTCCCCAACGGCACTCCTGGCCCCACTGCCAGCTGCGGTGATATGCTCCTTTGACTGTTTTAAGGAGAGAGGAAAATCAAGTCTTCAGAGACAACTGTTTATAGAGAGTAACTGACAATCAGTACTATAGGAGGCTGTGTAAATTTTTATAATCCCTGTGCTCACTGACATTAAGAGAGCCACATACAAAATTATCCTCCAGACCCGTACTCATCAGAAAAAATAAGAAAAAGACAGAAAGAGGGGGAAAAAACAACCAAACCGCAAACAAAACCACCAAGTGTTCTTATATCCATTAATCCGCAATATTTCAATTGGTCAAAGACAGACATGCTTTGGTTATCACTTTATTCAGTCTATACTGCCTCTGAATGTCAAATTCAGACACAGAGACACATCTCATAGCATACTGAGCAAAGTCAGGCAACAAAACCAGATTAAGTTCAGGAAACCAATCTGCAACATCTAGACCACGTTTCCCTGTAGTCTCATCCAGAAACCTGCCATAGCATGCGGGGTGTATCCCCCTTCAGGGAGTTCAGGTCCAAAAGAATCTATGAGTTTTTCATCCCATACTCTCATACTCAGAGTCATTACTGACATCAAGGGGCGAGGAGCGGGGAACCTCAGAGAGACCGGGGGGTGGGGGGGAAGGGTGCCAGGGCTGAGGGAACAAAACTAATACCTAAGAATTCCCCATGCCTCCAACCAAAGAATGACCCTCAGCAGGATCCGCAGCCATGTGCTCCCCAACTGCACTGACCAAACTAATCCACTGGGGCCTTCAATGGCTGTTTTTTATTCTGGAGTTTTGCCAACAAGTCATAATCCACAGCCAAAGCTGTGGAAACCACAGCAACAGGCCCAGCCTCCATTTCTCAGACAGGCTCTGGCTGGTAGTCCACTGAATCAGGAGCCACAGAACCAGTAATATCATCTCCCCTTGGGTGTAAGGGGGCTACTAACCCCCTCTCCTCCAGAACCAACATTCCCAGAGATATCTGGGGCCTGGTGGCACTCAGTCCCTGCCACAGCCACCCCACCCTGTGCTTTACACTTGGAATGACCCACATTGCGAGGCACAGGGCACCAGGGGCAGCCTGCCTCTTCTTTGGGCACTGATTGACTCAATGTGTCAGACTCCCTCAACAAAAACAGGCCACGTCCTCAGTGGCAACAAACATGATGTTGTCACCCTCCCCAATCCTATACTTCAGGGACACTTTAAATACTTTGGAAGCGCAGCTTAATATCATATAAAGCTGCTGATGAAAGGACAAGACATGCTGAACTTCTGGGCTTTACAGCCCAAAGGAATCCTCCTAATAGGCCTAGTGACTTACCATAACTTGCCAGGCCTCTGGCCGGCTGCTCATTTCCTAAAAATGAAGGGACATTAGAAACAGCAAGTGTAACAGCAGGTGTTGAGAGGGTCACAACAGGGACAAAAACACCCTAATCCCCTCCACAACCACCTGCTCAAGGAGGCTACGTGTAGCAAAAAAAACACAGCCTTGCTCATGTGGGAGGCAATACATCACATTCTTAAACACAATGACCTTCCCCACAGCTAGAACATGCTCCTCCACCAAGTCAAACTCTGGAGGCAAAATCCAAACCCCATAGCCACACGTTAAACCCTCAGACTCTGAAACAAACTGCAGTCATTGTCCCCCTGGACCCTCGACTAGCCATCCCAGTCCAGAGGGTGCACAAAAGCCAGCTAAGACAAAAGAAATCCTGAAATAAACCCACAACTATCAAAAAATAATGAACCACACACAGAAAAAATGTCCCCAAAGCACAGACAACAGCAAAGCAAACTCACTCTCAACCTCCATCCTAAATAATCTCACAGTCCTCAGTGAGAGTGTTGGTGACATTAGGCACGGCCCTAGGTAACTCAGGAGGGTGGAAAACCACAGTTTCAATAAAGCTTTCCTGTACCAGGCCTGAATGAGCCAAAGTTAATTCTGTGCTTGCCCAAAGTGCTTCCATGTTTAAACTCTAATCGACCTCACAAGCTAGCAACTGAGAATGGAATGTGTAACAGCTGGTTATCAGTGCAACACTGGTACCAGGAGTTAATAATGAGGCCTGCTTGCACCTGGCTAAGGGCGGGCAGGATAACAAATCAAAGAAAGTAAGACAAGATAACGGTTCAAGAAAAATTCACTAACAAGATGAATTGTTTGCTGCCAAGTATGATTTAACCTGCTTAATGTAATTGCTGCTGCATAGTGTACCTGCTACATGGGAATGTAAGGGGGAGGGGGGGAGAAAGGGGGAGGAGTGGGGGTAATAGGAATGCTTAGCTGAAGTTATGTATAAAGAGAGAAAAACTGCTCGTATCTGTGTGCTTGATTTGAGACGCCTCTGTCTCCTTGCACCGCTTTGAGATCTCAAATAAACTTTGTCTGCTTCTCCACCTTGGTGTGTTTATTGGAGCGAAGCACACCGAGCAATGAACCTTCCCTGTTGCTGTCCTCGGGCATTAAGTGCCAGCAACAAGAGAGATCCCCCTCTACTTCCCACTCTGTGCGTGTGTGTGTGAGAGAGAAATCTCCATGTATGTGTGATCCCGGAGCACTGCTCAGGTTTGGCCTGGCTGCTCCCCATCATGACCACAAATCTCCTCCCTTAAATTAATTTGAAACTATTGGTCACTGTGTTCATAAGCCTCGTATGGGGTTTTCCAGCTCCTGAAGCTCCAGTGTGAGTCTCTAGGGAGCCCTACTAAAAGTGACTGCAGCTAAAATGGCTACAGTGCTCTTGGACCCCGTGCTCAGCATGCCTGGAGTCAGGGCTAAGAACTGAAGAAACAAGGAGCCCTGGCTGGGCCTAGTTTGAGAGGCTTTTGCACGGGGTGACCTGGAAAGGTTGTCACCAGATTATTATATAATCTTAACCCCTTCCTTCCCCAGATCCTATTTTCCTGTGACCAGTACAGTTCATATTTCTGTTACAGTGTTATTTTTGGTGTCATTCATTTGCTGAAGCTTATTTCATTTACTATATTGTCCCCTGTATACTGGGCTTTACGCTTCTTTAGAGATTGAAGTATTATCATGGCTTTATCAAAGGACAGCCAGCCTGTGCATTGGACACAGTGCAGAGTCTCTTTGAGTGGAGATACCAGGAGCCAAAAAAGAAAAAGAACCCATAATCTGATCCGTGGAAGGAGTGGAGAGAAAATGCCAGACATATTGGTGATAGCAAGCGTCTGGGAGAGAAAAGGGAGGAGGGGTTACATAGTATTACAATAAAAACAAGTTTTAAAACCGAAAGACATGTTTAAAAGAAAACCTGAAGAAAAGTTAAAAGAAAAATAATGTAGCTAAAAGTTGTTTTGTTAAGTTTGCCAGGGATCCAAGTGGAGTCTTCAGTGAGCATTTAAAATAACAATAACTTTAGTCACAGCCTGAAGTAAAGGAAGAAAAAGCTTTTCATGCTGGTTTCTATGTTGTTTGAAAGTGACTCACAGGGACTGAGTCCTCATTTAAGAGTTAGGTCCAAAGTATTTTGAACGTAAATAATTCAATGATCAAACTCATTCAACAGCAGAGTTGAGCAAAAGTCAAATTTTCCATCCAGTAAAGAAATTTTGATATTTCAACTTTTGTTTTCATTCCAAAGCATGACAAAAAGTGCAGTTGTCAATTTTTATGGAACAGAAATTAAAAAAAAATTCAATTGAGAAATGAAGGAACTTTTTGTTTCAGCCCTCTCAACCCAAATGAAATATCTTGCATTAAGCTGCATTTTCCTATTGTTGTGCATTGCCTCCTGCAATTGTACTATTGGAACCTCATGCAGCAATTCTCCCCTGTGCCCAAGGTTTCTGCATGGACTAGGTCTCCCATGATGCAGCCTCAATCCACCCATGGTGCATCACATGCATTGATCAGAGGAGAGCCCACACTGCACTGTGGGAGATGTAGACCTCCAGGGAGTCTAGCTCATAGAAGAATGATGACCTGAGGTATAACTCCCATAAGGCAATGTGATAATAGGGACATACAATTTAATGAAATGTTTTGGGTCAGTTCAACAAAAATGTCTGATTTGGGTTGAACCAAGCCAAAACAAAACAAAAAAATGATTTTGATTTTTCTCATGAAAAATCAAAATATTTATGCAAAATCAGAATATTCTCACACAAAGTTTCTATTTTGTGGAAGCTGCAGTTTCCTTCAGGAAATCATTCCAGTGGTAAGTTCTTGACCAGCTCTTGACAATAGTCTCTGCATATGCCATTAGCTGCCAGCAAATTCTTCTTTAAGTATTAGAGCATAAAATGTACATGATCAAGTAACAAATTCAGTTACTGATACAGACCTGTGGGTCTCACTCCTCAGGAGGGAACAGGACGCTGCAGGTGCTGTGAGTGGGGGGATCTGTAGCTGAGTAGTGGCTCCAACAGCCACGGGGAGGGAAGGAAAATGGATGTGGTGGTGAATACTCTGAGATAGGAAATCACTGACAGATGGCTTTTTCTCATTACTGGTGTGTGGGTGGGAGAGGATCTTTGATAGCAGCTGATGGTTCCTGTCTGCTGCAGGCTGTGTAATGGAGACTGGCACCTCTGATCATCAAGGGGGAAGAGAAGGAAAAGGCTAAACAACACTGATGGTGGGGATAAAAGGATAAAACAAACAGCTCTGAGAGGAGTCCTATCCACCCACAAACTGATGGGAGAGCTCTGAGACCTTGATAGAGGCCTGGTGGGGTAGATGGCGACAGAAGCACCTCAGTCCTCCATGCCATGGATCTGATATTCTTGGGAGAGAAAAGTGGAACCTGCATTAGGTGTTAATTTATTGGCTAAGAAAAGGAAATGAGAGCAACTGAGAAGTTAAAGCAGGTAAAATATATTAACAAGTGAGTCACAGTTTGTAATTCCAGATTGTGGCCGTGATGTAATAAACTTCCAGTGTCCTAAAAGTCTTTTCAGGGTACCCAGATTGTCTCTGGGGATCTCAGCTTTGCATCTGATTTCCTTGTAAACAGTCAGAGATAAAGGATCATTCCCTGAATCCATATTTATAGATTCTTCTGTCAGAAAACAGGCTGACAGCTTCTACTCACGTGGGCTTTTCCTCTGATGACAGTAAGTGAGGAATGCCTTTAAATTCTCTGACCTCTGGTCATTATATAGAATGGCCAGTTGCTTTGAAATTAGCATTTCACAAGGCTTTTTTGAAATAAATGAAATATAAAATCCCTCTAACTAAGAAAAGCTTCTGAGAGATTTGTTGTACATCAACACCACCAATTGGAGATCACCAACTGTATTTCTCTGTGTTCTTTTTATTTTATTTTATATATATATATATATGCCTTAAGACAATTGAATGCTAGAATTACTTAAAGTGGGATAAGCATGTTAGTGGGAATAATGAACTGATAACTAATGATTATAAGTAGATGTAACAAGAAATTTTGGTGATTTGCGTTGTTCTGTGGTATAGTTGCTGGACCCCAGTGCTGGTCTATGTTAACCAATTCCAAGACTGCATGTGTTCTTTGTGTTCAGTACATGCCTAGTATTGTTTGTGTATCTATACCTGACTGATAAACTTGTGTATTTACATATGTGGTTCTGGGGGAATTAATAAACTGTTGATCGGTTAATTGCCCCACATGTCCTGATCTGAGAAATACTGTCCAAGGTAAAAGCTGACCTGAAAAGAAGGTAGCATTAAAATTAGTCTGCTAATGCTCATTGGCTAAACCCATTTCAAATTGGCAAATCTAGTTTGTTAGATTTCAGCATTAAAATCTAATCGCCCCCCTGGCAATTTCATAAAATAGCCCCATATGGACATTTACAGCTGTGGGTTATGGTTGGTGGTGCTCTAGGGGAAGCAGGCACTGCTGTGTTAAGAGATTTTTGGATTTTAGGTAACGTGGTTTAGCCTCATTCCTTCCAATACCCTTGATGTTACAACATATATTGTACCAGTATGGTTCTATGGTGGGGGTATCAGGGATTATTCCCCTGGCCGGCCATCTACACTTACTTTGTCATGCTGTTGTGAGATTGGTCATTTTTTGTTTCTTGTCTGAGCCTGTGAAAGGTTGTTTTGGAAATAGGTAGTATTGGAGCCAAACTCCTCTCCTTGTAGCTCCCTGATTTATAGATGGCCTTAAAAGCACAGCTGCTTTAAGGAGCTCCTTTCGGGGCCTTTCTTTCACATTAATAAGTACTTTTGTAAAGTGATAATTATTTTCTGACATATAGGTGTAGTGGGAAGGTAGCCTGAAATATAGGGCCATGTATCAGAGGCCTGGCATGACTCCTAAGGTCTGTCCTAAAATAATGATCAAAACTTGCTAATATAAAGCAAAGTCAGGCCGTGAGCAACAGGCAGGCCCTGCTCACAGAATTAGGCAAGCATAGGGCTGAAATTGCTAGGCAGAGAGCACTCACACAAACACATTCCAGAAAGGCGGTACCAGAACACCTTGATACCAGAAAGCTCCCCATAGATAACAAGAACCTACTGACTCATCCTAAGGATAAGATCAGGATGAGAGCATGACACACAGGGATGTTATGATCGAAGCAACATGTACAAGGAAATGGGCGGCACCTTGATACGTCAAAGGATGGCACCCTGATATGTCAGGAGTGAGGTATAACTTGTTTGTAATTGTGTATAAAAATGTATCCCAGAGGGGCTGTCTTTGTCCAGCTTAGGAGGCACTGGAAAATCCTGGCACTGACTGAGCTTAGTCCATTGTCAGGGGGCACATATTTGTAGTAAATTCTGTAGTCTACTGGAAACTATTACTGTGCTTCATTTGCTAATAAACCTGGCTGGGTGCCTTCGTACCTTATCTGATTCTGTGGTCATTGCGGGTTCTCTTGGGGTCTGCTGTGCCAGCTATCTGTGCAGAGCAAGGGCAGCACATAGAGGGAGTACATGCATGAAGCCGAATGGTTGTCAACATTGGTGAAATCTGACAACAATAGGAAGTATTCCAATTGCAAGAGTTCAAAAGTCAGACTTCATGATCCCAAAATCATGATTAAAATTAATGCTTTTGTGTTGCTTTTTCTTAGCCTTCTACTTCCTGAATGTGTAGGTTACACATGGTTCACATTTTAAATCTTTTCTCCACAATCATGAGGGCTGAGAAACATAATAATTAAAAAATTTTAAGCCCAAATTCTAAGTTATTCACATGACTCCAGGAGCTAAGGCCCCAAAAATCAAAGTATTGTAATCATCACAATAAAATGGAGGGTGATGCTTTGCAAAGTGGATTGTGTGATATGGCTTCCAGCACTTAAGTTTCATGAACATATATGGTCAAAAATCAATAGAGCTAGAATACACCCCGGACACAACAGCCAGCATATGTCTCTCAATGGGAAGTGGTGTGTTTAACTAGTGCTTTGGAAGCATATGCCACAATATAGTCATCACCCATGAGGACAACCCCCACCCATGACCAATCAATTGCAATTTTGGGCTCTACGTTAATTTCAAGTTAGTTCAGTACTAGTGCCCAGTGATTATATTTTTTAAAAAATCCTTAAAGCTTTTCTCTCATATATGTCATCCCAAGGCCATACTCTAGTGCCCTCAGGAGACATTCTGAGTAGAACACTCATTTGTGAGGAGTTAAGGCTGAATTTGCTGAGACATTTTAACATGCTGTCATAGGATGCACTGTCCCTTTAAGGGAGCTACCAGGTCCAGCTCTGTGATCTTGGTTTCTACCCTGAATGGGGGTTTCTGGTGGCTGGAATCCAGAGAGATGGACAAGTGGTACTCTGTCTCTTTTATATGGTTAAGGTTATTAAAGCAGAGCTATTTAACCAATGTCCATTAAAAAAAGGCACAATTCTGAAGTCAAGAAACACAAGAATGAATATAGCTCCGTGCACAAGAAAGCCTGGTTGTGCAGTTAAAGCCCTGGATGAGAACTCACGAGATCTATGTTCACTTCCTGGCTCTATCACACACTACCTGTGTGACCTTGAGAAAGTCATTCCATCTTTCTGGATCTCAATTTTTTCATCTAAAAATGGGACTAATATTTCCTTCCACTTGCCTTTGTCCTGGAATGAGATGGTCACACAGCATAAAGGGCTGTCTCCTCTTTCAGGGTTCTCAGCCCATCACCAAACTCCCAAGCAGAAACCTGCCTCCAGAACAGACTGTAATCAAGGCACAATGCAGACAGCAAACTCTCTGGCTGCTTGCCTAGTTCCCTTCTTCCCAAAACTGCATCTCCACCAAATCTTGCAAAACCCAATAAAACTAACAAAACACGTCACCCTAAGACTAAACTTTGATTACATGCTAAAAAAGGTTTTGGAAGACTATAAGAGAATTGCCTGATGACACCTGCCAATACATCATGTCTAGTGCGTAACTCACTGAAGTCCTGATCGTGTCTGGGGCACTTAAGCAATAGTGTAATACACTAATTAAATGACAAATCTTGTTTAATTCACAGTTAAGCTTGCCCAATGATATCTTATGCCCTTCTCACACTTCAGAAAACCAGGAAATAAAGACTGAAGGTAAACACCCACACAACCTTAACTCTGCCCCGCTGGAGCTGGCAATAGCCACTGGGAATAAGTGCATGTCCTTCAGACGCATTCACCATGTTAGGTGTAAGTGTACTGAATGTGAGTTCTAAGCTAGTGAGGAGGGATTCCCCACATTTTGGCTCACCTGTGGGGTAGGGAAATGGGCTCAGACACCCACAACAAGCAATCCCCTGTCACAAGGCTCACATGAGGGCAGCAGGGATGAGGGAGGGCATATCGCTGTAGAGGGGCTGGGGAAACCCAGGGTGTGGTTCACACAAACTATTTTCCCCTGTGGCCATCACACACTCTCATGTTCCTCTCTCCAGCTCCCATCCCTCTCCTTCCCACTCCTGGTCGACCCCCGTTTCCTGAGCCTCAACCCCTCTTACCACCTACTCTTTCACCTCCAGTCTTCCTCCCCTCCTAATGAGCAGTTGCTTGTGTAGGTATTTTATTTTCAAACAATAGTTTCAGCACCTTCTGCATATTCTGCCACACTCAGATTCTATTTCCCTTAAATTAAAATCCCTCTGTAACAGAGGCAGATTGGAGCAATACACCTGCTTCTTTTACTTCAGATCTCTGCCCTGGGTTGGATTTGGACTCACAGTGCCAGGGGTGGTATTGAGATGAAGTTATCGTAACACATTCCCGGAGATACCAGGTCCTGTGATGGGTGGTTTTCCAGATAGTGGCCTTTCTCTCTGCCAGCTGTTACTTACTCCAGTGTCTGCAGTTTGCAGATCGGGTGTTTCAGCCCCTTACACAGCAGCTGCACTCCAGCATCTCCCAGATTATTACCACGCAGGCTCAGCTCTGTCAGGCTCTGGCTGGTTCTGAGAACAGGGGCGAGATCCACGCAACTAGTGGCTGTGACACCGCATCCCTTCAAGCTGCAGGAGAGAGAAAGGCAAAGAAGGAGGATCATGATATGAATGGAATTAGTCACAGCTGCTCTGACAGGTCCAACCCACTAGCCCCTCTGTCTGACCAATCAGTATCGAGAATGAGCCAGAATCCTGCTACAGACTCTGTCCCAAGCCCCACAAGTTGTCCAGTGAGAAACAAACAGTGGATGCGACTTCCTGTATAACTCGACCCCTTGCCCTTTGCTGTTCATCAAGCAACAGCGAGAATGGCCTAGATACCTCAAACCTCTGCCACTGACCAATGAGGAATAAGGTTTGAGTATGACTTCCTTCCTAAGCACCGCCCCTTAGCCCTTTCCATTGGCCAACCACAATTCACAAAGTGTAAAAAGTTGCCCACTCAGCTCCTGACCAATCAGGTTGGTCTTGCCACTGATCAGCTCCAAGATGGTGCAACCCAATCAGAGCAGGCCCATCGCTACAGGGAGGCTGTAGGGGGAGCCCTCTTCCCAGGCACCTGGGCCAGGCTCAGAGCAGGAGGAACTGGGAGATCTTGCCCCTCCACGCCCCTGGCACTGGCTCTGCTGCTGCCCTACAGGACATGGACGTCTCCGCACCCAGCTCTGGAAGGGAGACAGCTGCGAGACTCAGCACAGGCAGAACCACACCCACTTTCTACTGAGACCAGAGATCAAAGCAGGGAGAGACAAAGAGAAGATCCCTATGGCAGGGGGTTACTCAGGGTGCAGGAAGGGAAGTGCCCCTGAAAGGAGGGCAACTGTGTGACCCTATTGGCAGGGCCAGTTCCAGTGTCTCTGTAGGGATTATAAAAGCAAAAATTCTGCAGGTTTTTGTAAGCCCCCTACAGAGTCTGGGCTCCTGATGGAGTTGCCAGCCAGCTGAGTGGGTAGCCATGGCAGCAGGTTGGTTATGACCATGTGCACTTTAAGGACCACCTGCAAATATGGCTCTCTTTGTCCTCCTTTGAGGCCTCACAATGAGCCCCCTGCACACCTCCACCTGCTACATCTTGCACACACATCGAGAAACCCCTTCCACCAGAACTGTCAGCTTCATGGCCTCCTTCATCACCTCATTTGCCTTAAAATATTGTTACTCTGCCCAATGGGGAGGAGTGACGGGACCCCCAGGGTGCAACCTGTGACTGTGGGTCTGCAGTGTCCCCTTTACTCTCTATTCTGGGTTGTCTCTCACAATGCCATACTGGTGGTAAGCAGCAAACCCCTCCAGGTGCTGTTACCACTCAGTACAACCGCATGTGGAGCCCCATATCCAGCTAGATTCCATGAATGCTCCCAGAGCAACTCACGAATCACTGAGAAAGGCCTCAACCAAATCTACCCAGCTCCCAAACACTTCAGTCAAACTCACTGGTAAGGATAAACATTAAACTAAGTTTATTGATTACAAAAGGTAGATTTTAAGTGATTACATGTCATAGGCAAAAAGTCAGAATTAGGCCTGGTCTACACTAGGAGTTTATGTCAAATTTAGCAGCATTAATTCGACTTAACTGTGCACCCGTCCACACCAGGAAGCTAATTAGTTCGACCTAGAGGGCTCTTTAGTTTGAATTCTGTACTCCTCCCCGACGAGGGGAGTAGCGCTAAATTCGACATGGCTATGTGTGGACGGAAATCGACCTTAGTAGCTCCGGGAGCTATCCCACAGTGCACCACTCTGTTGACGCTCTGGACAGCAGTCCGAGCTTGGATGTTCTGACCAGCCACACAGGAAATGCCCAGGGAAAATTTGACACGCTCCGGCGCCTTGTGGATGTTCTGCAGGACCGCAGGCAGGAGGACAGAGCCCCCCTGCACTGTATCTGCAACCGCCCTCCCTCGCCACAAAGTCCCAAACCCCCCTCACCCAAAGTAACAAGAAGGAGGGGCGACAGGGGCCGTGAAAACTGTCACTGCACCCCTGCAGAGTGCACAAATGCAACAGGCTCTCATTCCCTAAATGTTGAGAAGTCCTTCCCTTCCTGGCTCACCGAAGCCCCAATCCCAGTTTCATCCCCTAACTGTGTAGTTGATTATTAAAAGTAGTTTGCTGTTAATTACTATTTCCGTCAAGTTTTTCTACAGAAGACTGTCTGTGAAGGGGTGGGGGAGGGGTTGTTAATTGCATAGGACAGTCACCTTTACCAGGGTACAGACACAGAGGCAGGATCAACAGCAGGTCACACACACAGTGCAGTCAGTAGGCACCCTGGTCGGTCTGGGAGGTGTTTTCCATGTTCTGTGTGGGTGGGGGGTACATGACTTTGTGCCATGGGAGGACGGTTACAGAACTTATGCAGCGGTCCTTGTCCCGGACCACAGAGCCACGCAGCAGGGGAATCTGTAACCGTCCTCCCCCACCACAAGGTCACGTAGCCCCCGCACACAGAGTCCCGAAAAGGAGGGATGGCAGGCTCCGTTGAAACAACCAGTCCGGCACTGCAGACTGCTCTAGGAGCAGGAGCCTATCATTCCTCGAGTGTAGAAGCGGTGTTAACATCACTGCACACCCTACCCACCACAGTCTGCGTCCCTGTTTCAACCCTTTAACGCGAATTCATTAATAAAGAAAACGTTGTTAATTAACAATGTTCCATTAACTTTATTTTTAAACGTGTGTTGGAAAGGGGGAAACGTGGTGAACGGGGTATGTAACCGCAGAAGAAAGTCAACAGTAACTGAAGCAGGGGCAGGTTCAGCTTCTCTGTAAAGAAACTGAACAGTCACAGGTTACCCTGCTCCCTGAGGAGCCTAGCTTTCAAAGCCTCCCGGATGCACAGCGCTTCCTGCTGGGCTCTTCTAATTGCACGGCTGTCTGGCTGAGCATAATCAGCAGCCAGGCGATTTGCCTCAACCTCCCAACCCGCCATAAAGGTCTCCCCCTTGCTCTCACAGAGATTGTGGAGCACACAGCAAGCTGCAATAACAATGGGGATATTGGTTTCGCTGAGATCTGAGCGACTCAGTAAGCTCCTCCATATCCCCTTGAGACGTCCGAAAGCACGTTGAATGATGACAGTTACCCAAGACCACCCTCGACACATTTTTCCCCCCAGCATGCATTGTGGGGAAATCCCAGAATTCAAATGGGCAGCGGGGACTGCGGGAACTGTGGGATAGCTTCCCACAGTGCACCGCTTCCAATGTCGATGCTTGCCCCATTAGTGTGGACTCACAAAGTCGAATTAGTGTCCTTAGTGTGGACACACAAATTCGACTTTGTAAGGTCGATTCCACAAATTCGAAATAAGTTACATCGAACTAATCTGGTAGTGTAGACATACCCTTAGTTACCAAAGAAAACAAAATAAGTGCACCGTCTGAATTTTAAACCTGTAAGACACTAGGCAGTATTTAGATCAAGCAGTTTTCTTACCCCACTGGATGTTATGGTTCATAATACACAGGGAGCTAGTATCTTGGTGCTTCCCACAGCATATTTTAATGAAAACCAAACAACACAATTCTCATAACTTTATATTCATTAGTGATATACAAATGTAGATAGGACAGTGGGTTTCTGAAGATCACAACCTTTCCCATGATACCTTACATGGCCTGCTTTATTTGCAATATCACAATTATATACAAATGATGAATATGGGGGTTACAGGGTGCTCCTCCAGAGTGTAGAGTGTCACAGGACAGAAACCTCAATATTTGGGAGAGAAAAAAGCCCTGAATTTGTACAAGGGAGAGAAGCCCCCATGCCTTGGGGAACACCCAGAGTCTGTAAGGGTTTGTAGAGACCCCAAAATATTTTGGAGGCAGAAAAAGAGGAGCCTGCAATGGGGTGAGGGGAGAGACTCTAAGATTGGGTTGAAGAGGGAGAGAAAAAACCCAAAGACGTATGTTGGAATCTGAGGGGATGAAGCCTAATTTGGGGAGGGGTGAACAGAAGAGGGCATCAAAGTTGAAGCTGAAGAGAAAACCCCCACAAGATTTAAAGGCTAAAAGAGAGAGAGAGAGAGAGAGAGAGAGGACACCTGAGAAGGTGAGGAGTCTGTTGTTACTCAGCTCAGAGGCAAGAATAAAAGACGGTTACTCACATTTGTAACTGTTGTTCTTCAAGATGTGTTGCTCATATCCATTCCAATTAGGTGTGCGCGCCGCGTGCATGTTCATCGGAAGATTTTACCCTAGCAACACTCGGTGGGTCAGCTGAGACGCCCCTGGAGTGGCACCGTTATGGCGCTGAATATATGCCCCTGCC
Source organism: Mauremys reevesii (assembly GCF_016161935.1). Taxonomy (NCBI): domain Eukaryota; kingdom Metazoa; phylum Chordata; order Testudines; family Geoemydidae; genus Mauremys; species Mauremys reevesii. Next base: position 127,901 of record NW_024100880.1, on the reverse strand, counting down.
GACCCAGCGCCCCTCAGTTCCTTCTTGCTGGCTACTCTGACAGAGGAAGGAGGGCGGGTTTGGAATGGATATGAGCAGCACATCTCGAAGAACAACACTTACAATGGTGACTAAACGACTTTTCTTCTTCAAATGCTTGCTCATATCGATTCCAATCGACTCCCAAGCCTTACCTAGGTGGTGGGGTCGGAGTGAGATGTCGCGGAGTGAAGGACCGCTGAACCAAATGCCGCATCATCCCTGGACTGCTGCACTAATGCATAGTGGGAAGCGAAGGTGTGCATGGATGACCAAGTCGCTGGCCTGCAGATCTCCTGGATGGGTACATGGGCCAGAAAGGCAGCAGACGAAGCTTGAGCCCGAATGGAATGGGCGGTGAGGTGGCTAGTTGAAACATGAGCCAAATCATAGCACGCATGGATGCATGACGTGACCCATGATGAAATTTGCTGCAAGAAGACCGGATGCCATCAGATCGATTGAGTGGGCTATACAAAATTCACAAAGATGTATAGCTTCTTGACAAAGGAGGGAGGACCGTGCCCCACCTTGCTTGTTGATGTAAAACATGGCCATTGTGTTGTCTTTGAAAATTGTGACACAATGGCCCTGCAGGTGTTCGCAGATACCTGAAACGCGAGGCGTACTGCTCTCAGTTCCCTTACGTTGATGTGAAGAGTTACTTCCTGTGCAGACCAAAGACCTTGCATGCGAAGTCCCGCAAGGTGAGCGCCCCAGCCCAGAGATGACGCATCCGTGGTCAGGGCTAGTGAAGGCTATGATGCATGGAATGGCATCCCCCCACATACCGGGGTGGGGTTCAGCCACCAACCCAGAGAGGCTAAGACCTCCATCGGCACAATGAGAATTGTCTCCAAGCTGTCTCGGCCAGGACGGTACACTGAGGAGAGCCAGGTCTGAAGTGGACGGAGGCATAGTCTGGCATGTCTGGTCACAAAAGTGCATGAGGCCATGTGGCCTAGGAGAGCGAGGCATGTGTGTTTTTTGTCAAGGTCGGGAAGCTTCAGAGGCCCTGAATAATGGCCATCATAGCCTGAAAGCGGGGCTGCGATAAGCACGCCCTGGCAAGATTCAAGTCTAGGATCGCCCCAATGAAGTCTATTCTCTGTATAGGTTCCAGAGTGGACTTTTTGGTGTTGAGCAGCAGGCCAAGTTGCTCAAACAGTGCCATGACAAAACGAACAAGAGATCGCACTTGCGTCTTGGAGGAACCTCGAATGAGCCAGTCGTCGAGATATGGGAAGACTTGTATCCGACGTCGGCGGAGCAAGGCCACTACGACAGCCATACATTTTGTGAAAACTCTTGGTGCTGTGGACAGGCCAAAGGGGAAGACAGTAAATTGGAAATGCTGCTGGCTGACCACAAAGCGAAGGAAACGCCTGTGCGGCGGGTAAATCGCTATGTGCAAGTACGCGTCTTTCATACTGAGGGAGGCGTACCAGTCTCCAGGATCCAAGGAAGGGATGATGGTTCCCAGGAATACCATGCGGAACTTCAACTTTATCATGAATTTGTTGAGTCTGCGCAGTTTCCAGGATGGGTCGTAGATCCCCCCTTTGCCTTGGGAATTAGGAAGTAACAGGAGTAAAACCCCTGCCTCTCAGGTCCTTTGGAAAAGACGGTTACTCACCATTGTAACTGTTGTTCTTCGAGATGTGTTGCTCCTATCCATTCCAGTTAGGTGTGCGCGCCGCGCGTGCATGGCTCTTCGGAAGATTTTTACCCTAGCAACTCCGGCGGGCCGGCTGGGCGCTGGAGTGGCGCGCTATAGCGCTAGATATATACCCCAGCCGGCCCGTCCGCTCCTCAGTTCCTTCTTGCCGGCTACTCCGACAGTGGGGAAGGAGGGCGGGTCTGGAATGGATAGGAGCAACACATCTCGAAGAACAACAGTTACAACAGTGAGTAGCCGTCTTTTCTTCTTCGAGTGATTGCTCCTATGCATTCCAGTTAGGTGATTCCCAAGCCTTACCTAGGCGGTGGGGTCGGAGTGAGACGTGGCAGAGTGTAAGACTGCTGAGCCGAAGGCTGCATCGTCTCGAGATTGTTGCACCAACGCATAGTGGGAAGCGAAGGTGTGGACAGAAGACCAGGTGGCCGCTCTACAGATGTCTTGGATGGGGACATGGGCCAGGAAGGCAGCAGACGAGGCTTGCGCTCTTGTAGAGTGAGCGGTGAGGTGGCTAGCTGGCACACGAGCAAGCTCGTAGCATGTCCGGATACATGCAGTCACCCAGGAGGAAATCCTTTGAGAGGAGACAGACTTGCCTTTCATGCGATCAGCAACTGCAACGAATAGTTGGGGCGAACGCCGGAAGGGTTTCGTCCACTCGATGTAGAAGGCGAGGGCCCTGTGGACGTCCAGGGTGTGAAGCTGTTGTTCACGACTTGAGGCGTGCGGCTTCGGGAAAAAGACCGGGAGGAAAATGTCCTGGTTTAAGAGGAAGGCCGACACCACCTTAGGGAGGAAGGCCAGGTGTGGCCGAAGCTGAACTTTGTCTGCATGGAAGATGGTATACGGTGGACCAGCCGTTAGGGCATGAAGCTCGGAGACTCGCCTCGCTGAGGTTATAGCGACGAGGAAAGCCGTTTTCCAGGATAGATGGAGTAGGGAACACGTGGCCAAGGGCTTGAAGGGGGCTCCCATGAGCCTGGCCAAAACTAGGTTCAAATCCCAGGACGGGGTAGGACGTCGTACTGGCGGGAACAAGCGATCTAGGCCCTTAAGGAAGCGGGAAACCATCGGATTGGAAAAGATGGACCAGTGACCGACGGGCGGCCGAAAGGCGGAAATGGCCGCTAGGTGCACTTTCAACGATGAGACCGCGAGACCTTGCTCCTTGAGAAACCAGAGGTAGTCCAGAATCGCAGGAATAGGGACTGCGAAAGGATTGAGACCCTTCTGATCGCACCAGAGTGCAAAACGCTTCCATTTCGCGAGGTAGGTTGAGCGAGTGGAAGGCTTCCTGCTGTCCATGAGGACTTGCTGCACCGCAGCCGAGCAGTCACGCTCCGCGTGGGTTAACCACTCAGGTACCAAGCTGTAAGATGGAGAGACTGTAGGTCTGGGTGGCGGAGCCTGCCGAAGTCCTGCGTTATCAGGTCCGGCCACAACGGGAGGGGGATGGGATCCTGTACGGAGAGCTCGAGCAGCAGAGTGTACCAGTGCTGTCTCGGCCAGGCTGGAGCGACTAGAATGAGTCGGGCCCTGTCCCTCCGAAGCTTGAGTAGAACCCGATGTACGAGTGGGAACGGAGGAAAGGCATATAGGAGGTGATCCGTCCAGGAGCAGAGGAATGCGTCCAACAGGGAGCCTGGGGAGCAACCCTGGTAAGAACAGAACTGGTGGCACTTCCTGTTCTCTTTGGAGGCAAACAGGTCTATCTGGGGAAACCCCCACCTTCGGAAAATTGTGTGCACCACATCTGGACGAAGGGACCACTCGTGGGAGAGGAACGACCTGCTGAGACTGTTGGCTAGCGTGTTCTGCACTCCTGGAAGAAAGGACGCTACCAGGTGAATCGAGTGGGTTATGCAGAAGTCCCACAGGAGCATCGCCCGTGCAAAGCAGGGAGAATCGGGCCCGCCCTGCTTGTTGACATAAAACATCGCCATCGTGTTGTCCGTAAACACCGCCACACAGCTCACTTGAAGATGGGCGGAAAGCTTGACAGGCGAGGCGGATTGCCCGCAGCTCCCTGACATTGATATGTAGGGAGAGCTCGGGGTGACCAGAGACCCTGGGTGTGTAGGTCGCCAAGGTGTGCCCCCCATCCCAACGCCGAGGCATCCGTGCTCAGGGTGACGGACTGGCGAGGAGGTCGGAACGGGACTCCTGCACACACGACCTCTGGGGCCAGCCACCAGCTGAGCGAAGCGAGGGCTGGGTTTGTGACAGTAACTACCATGTCCAGGGGGTCGCGGTGCGGACAGTACACCAACGCAAGCCAAGTTTGAAACGGGCGAAGGCGCAGCCTCGCGTACTCAGTCACAAACGTGCATGACGCCATGTGGCCCAGGAGGCGGAGGCAGGAGCGAACCGTCGTTGTGGGAAAGGATTGCAGGTTCCGGATGAAGGAGACCATTGTCTGGTGCCGAGGTCGAGGGAGGCAGGCCCTGGCCAAATTGGAGTCCAGAACCGCTCCGATGAACTCCACCCTCTGTGATGGGGCTAAAATGGACTTCTCGGCGTTTATGAGAAGGCCCAGGCGCTGGAACAGGGCTAGGATCTCGGTCATTTGACTTGCTACCAGCTGTTGGGATGGCCCGCGGACCAGCCAGTCGTCAAGATACGGGTACACGTGCATGCGACAACGGCGGAGGGCTGCGGCAACCACTGCCATGCACTTGGTGAAGACCCTTGGCGCGGTGGAAAGGCTGAAGGGCAGCACCGCAAACTGGTAGTGCGCGTTGTTAATTACGAACCGCAGGTAGCGCCGATGGGGAGGGTAAATCGCGATATGGAAGCACGATCCTTCATATCGAGGGTGGCAAACCAGTCTCCCGGATCCAGGGAGGGAATGATGGTCCCCAGGGTCAGCATGCTTAACTTGAGCTTGAGCAGGTATCTGTTGAGCTCTCGGAGGTCTAGTATAGGTCGGAGACCTCCCTTCGCCTTGGGGATTAGAAAATATCGGGAATAAAATCCCCTGCCTCGCATGTCGCTCGGCACCTCCTCTATGGCACCCAAACTCAGCAGAGTCTCGACCTCTTGTGAGAGGAATTGCTCGTGAGAGGGGTCCCTGAAGGGGGACAGTGAGGGTGGGTGGGAGGGAGGGGGCGAAACAAACTGAAGGCGGTAACCATACTGGACCGTACGAAGTACCCAGTTGTCCGATGTTATTTGGGACCATGCCGGGAGGAAGTGGGAAAGACGGTTGCAAAATAACGGGGAAGGATCCGGTAAGGAGACTGATGGGTCGTCCTCGGGTGTCCCATCAAAATGCCTGCTTCGGCCCTTGAGGGGCCTTGAAGGGCGCCTGGGACTGGTTACGCCGGTTTCCCGGTGGTCTACGGTGGTTCACCCTGCCTCCACGCCCAGTACCAGGCCGTGGTCTGGCCTGATTAAATGGCCGGTACGGCTGCTGCCGGAAGGACCTCCGTTGGGTAGCCGGTTCTGTATGGTGCGGATAAAGGGTAGGGCCACCCGCAGCGGGGCCTCAGCTCCAAGCACCGTGGTTACCGGGTCGTCATTCTCAGCGACCTCTTCAACTGGGAGGTCAATAGCCTGTGCCACCCATCGAAGGAGGTCCTGGTGGGCCCACAGGTCAATCGGAGGGGGGTCTGATGTAGATGCCCCCACCACCGCCTCGTCCGGAGAGGAAGACGAGGACAGGCCCTGAAGCATGGTCTCTGGAGGTGGTTCTTCCAGGGGGTGGGAATCCGCCTGGGCTACAGGATGCTCTGCCGCTACAGGTGGCGGTGGGGCCTCACCCTGTAGTGATGGAGGAGGCCTGCTGAACGTGGCTTCCGGCACCCTGCATTTGGAGCCCCTGGGGCACGAAGGGAGGGGGAGCCCTTGAGCCTCGTGGTAGGCCCAGGGGGTCCAAAAGCCCCACTGCTGCAGTCCGTGGTCCTGCCCTTGGGGGTCGGCCTGGAGATCTCCACCGCTGTCCGCCTGAGAGGCGACCGAGGGTTGGCGAGAAGGCCATGGGGGGGCAGAGGCGCTCAGGGACTGCGCCGTCGATGCCGCCGGTCTGTCCCTGGACGGTGCCGGGGATCGGTGCCGGTCGTCGCGGAGCCAGGAGCGAGAACGGGACCACCGACCGTGCCAGTGCCAGGAGGTCGACCGCGATCTCGACTGATGTGGGTGGGAGCAGCTTCGCGAGTCGCGGTGCCGGGAACGGTACCGGGATCCGGACCTCCTTTGGTACCGATGGTCTGGTGACCGGGACCAGGAACGTCTCCGGGAGTACGACCGGTACCGCGATGCGGAGCGGTACCGGGACTGCGACCGGCGCCGAGACGGGGAGCGGTACCGAGATGGTGATCGGTGCCGGGATCTGGATCAGCGTGACGGCGACCGTCTCCAGGATCGGGATCGAGACCTGGAACCCCATCTATCCCGTCTGTCAGGGGAAGGTGGCCTCATCATAGCCGGCTTGCCCGCTGACTGTACAGCCCGCACCGGCGGTGCCAGGGGCCAGAGGCACGGTGCCTCTGTGAGCTCGATGAGCTCTCTCGCAGTCGAGAAAGTCTCAGGTGTCTAATTAAACTAACTATATACACTTATGCAAGGAGAAACACTAGGGTTGTGGAGGTGAACGGAGCACTCCACTGTTCCAATGGCGCCCGCCAGAGTTGCTAGGGTAAAAATCTTCCGAAGAGCCGTGCACGCGCGGCACGCACACCTAACTGGAATGCATAGGAGCAATCACTCGAAGAAGAACCTCTTCTATCACTCCAATGGCTAGGAGCGCCTGTACCTCCTGTAAGAGGATTTGCTCGTGAGAGGGGAGGGCGGGTGGGATGGGAGTGGGGTGAAACAAACTGAAGATGGTATCCAGTTTCCACCGTGCGTAGGATCCAATGATCTGAGATTACGTGAGACCACCCAGGGAGGAAATAGGAGAGTTGGTTGCGGAAGGGTGGGAAAAGATCCAGAAAGGAGACTGGTGCTCCATCCTCAAGAGCAGCTCCAAAAGTTTTGTTTGGGCCCCGCCGGTGGCTTTCGCGGGCCCTGATTCTGGGCTCCTTGAGTACCAAATTGTCTCCTGCAGTTACCACGGCCACGCCTTGTAGTGAAGTCCTGCCACGGCCAAGGGTTAGGGTAGGCTGAGGGCGGAAAGGTCTGCGCTGAGTCACCGGGGTATGCATACCCAGTGAGCGCATGATGGCCCGGTTATCCTTCAGGCTCTGAAGCCTGGGGTCCGTTTTATCAGAAAACAGCCCTTGGCCATCGAAGGGCAAGTCCTGGATAGTCTGTTGTAGCTCTGGTGGAAGGCCAGATACCTGGAGCCATGAGATGAGGCTCATGGCCACGTCCGAGGCTGGAGTTCTGGCCGCCAAGTCCGCCGCATCTAACGATGCCCGCAGGGATGTGCTCGCCACTTTCTTGCCTTCCTCGAGCAAGGCCGCAAACTCCTGCCTGGACTCCTAGGGGACCAACTCTTTGAATTTCCCCATGGAGGTCCAGGTATTATAGTTATAAGGGCTCAGGAGAGCTTCCTGGTTAGCTATCCTGAGCTGTAGGCCACCAGTTGAATAAATCTTGCACCTGAATAAGTCCACACGCCTGGCCTCCTTGGACTTAGGAGTGGGCGCTAGCCAGGCCGCTCCTCTCGTTCACAGACTGTACCACCAGACAGCAAGGATGAGGGTGGACGTAGAGATATTTGTAACCCTTGGATGGTACCATATATTTCCTCTCCACCCTCTGGCTGTGGAAGGAATAGATGCTGGGGATTGCCAGATTGTATCTGCATTGGCCTGGATGGTCCTGATGAAAGGCAGGGTGACACGTGTGGGTGCATCCACAGATAATATGTCCACAACTGAATCCTCCACTTCCGCCACCTCTTCAACCGGCAGGTTCATATTTTGTGCCACCCTGTGCAGGAGATCTTGGTGAGCCCGAAGATCTATTGGCGGGGGTCCAGAAGAGGATGTGCCCGCTACTGCCTCATGAGGAGGAGGAGGAAACCCCAGGGACCAGTGGATCCTGGGGAGATCTGCTGGGGAGGGTCCTGGTGTTCGAGGTCCACTAAGGTGGTGGCCTGAGTCTGGACTGGCGGAATAACAGCCGCATCCGAGTCTGGTGGGAGAGGGCGGCTTACAGTGGCCTCAGGCATCTGACGATCCGAATGGGCTGACCGAAAGGTGCCTGAGGGGGCTCCTTGGGCTTGATGGTATACCCAAGATGTCCAGAAGGACCAATGTGGTGGTCCCTGTTCAAGGTCCTGACCTTCATATTGTCCTTGGTTAGCGCCCTCGACGTCATGGCCCAGAGTGCGGTAGCCACTCCCCGCCTCGGACAATGACGAATTGTGTCTCGAAGGCCAAGAAGGAGACAAATGCCCATGCAACTCTGCCCCGTCTCAGGCTGTCAGCTCACGGGTTGGGGCTGGAGACTGGTGCTGGGATCTTCGGTGGTACCGCGATCAAGATCAGGACCGACGGTAGGGAGTGGTAGGGAGGCCGACTTAGATCTCAATGAGGATCTGTGGCGTCGGGATCAGCTGCGAGGCGACCAGTGCCGGCACTGGTGCCAGGACCCGGATCGGTACCAACCGTACCAGGAGAGAGACGTGCGTGAAGCGGAGCAGCACAGCGAGTACGACCAGCACTGCGGTGGAGAGCGGTGCTGGGACATGCGTGAAGTGGAGCAGCGCTGCGAGTATGACCAGTGCCATGATGGAGAGCAGTGCTGGGACTGCGAGTGGTGCCTGGACCGGTACCGCTGGCGGGATCAGGACCGCAACCTGGAGCGAGACCAAGATCAGTGCCTTGCTGTCATGCTTAGTGAGGAAGGTCTTGTCAAGGCAGGTTTGGCCATCGACTGAATAGCCCGCACCGGCGGTGCCGGGGGCTGGGGTGGTCCGGCCTCTATTAGCGTGATCAGGTCGCGTGCAGTAGAGAAGGTCTCCGGAGTGGCCGGAAGGCCGAGCTCAACCACAGTGCGCACCAGGGAGCTTGTGAGCACCAAACTCAACAGCCCTTGTGGAGCCGGAATCGATGGTGCTGAAGTCAGCGGCACTGGAGGAGTCTTAGTGGGATGGTCCGGTGTAGGCTGTTGCTCCAATGGCTGCAGAGGTAGTGCCGGAGAAGCAGGTGGCTTATGCTGCTTCTTAGGCTGCGGAGATAGCAAACGGTGCCGCGACTCTACCAGTGCCGGAGATGTCTGGTGCCGGGGTTCTTTGCTGGTGTCAGAGGAGCGCTTCGGACCGATGGGGTCTGTTCTGTGCGCAGTACCGAAGGCACTGGGCTAAGTGCCGCTTCCATGAGGAGCTGTTTCAAGCGAAAGTCCCGCTCCTTCTTTGTTGGTGGCTTGAAAGCCTTGCAAATGAGGCACTTGTCAGGTTGATGGGATTCCCCCAGGCACTTCAGGCAGGAGTCGTGGGGGTTTCCCATTGGCATCGGCTTGAGACACGCCGAGCAAGGTTTGAAGCCTGGTGACCTGGGCATGGGCCCTGGTACCGGGGAGGAGGGAAGGGGATGAACCCCGGTCCCTCCCAGTAGTATCTACATTATAGATATATAGAACTCACTATTAACTACCAATTACTAAAACTATTAAAACTATTCACAACTAATTACTATCTACAGAAGAACGAGTAAAGCTAGGGAGGTGGAGAACAGCTATGCTGCGCTCCACAGTTCCAACGACCATCACAGGTGGTAAGAAGGAACTGAGCGGGCACTGGGTTGGCAGGGGCATATATCCGGCGCCATAACGGCACCACTCCAGGGGGCACCTCAGCCGACCCACCGAGTGTTGCTAGGGTAAAAATCTTCTGACGAACATGCATGTGGTGCGCTCACACCTAACTGGAATCGATATGAGCAAGCACTCGAAGAAGAACCTATTTTCTCATGACCAATACAGTTCACCTTTCTGTTACAGTGTTATTTCTGGTTTCTCATTCATTTGCTGAAGCTTATTTTATTTACTCTATTGTCCCCTGTATACTGGGCTTTACACTTCTTTCCAGTTTGAAGTGTTATCATGGCTTTATCAATGGATAGCCACCCTGGGCACTGGGCACAGTTGAGAGTCTCTTTGAGTGGAGATACCAGGAAATCCTGATTTCCCCAACAGACCCTGTCAGGGCTGGCTCAGTCCTCTGGAGCCCCAGGGTGGATCATACTTGGTGAAGAAGGGACCTTTGGCTATTCTAGCTGCAAATCTGAAATAAGTCTCCACTGAGTATCAAGACTGAGATTTTTCAGATATGTATAACTTTCAATATTGGGGCGGATTTTCATAGGAACAGAAATAGGCACCTCCCTGGCACAAATTCTTCCCCTTGCCAAATGTCAAGCTCCCCCTAAAGATGGGGGGGATAGAGCTTCTCACTGAAAAGTTCATCAGAACTACTTCATGTGATTTCCCTAGCCTATGAATGAAAATAGATGAACCTTTTACGCTGAAATTTCACAAAAATATCTAGCTTGAAGCAGAAAAATGGCATGGAAAATTTAAATCAAAACAGATAAGATTAGCAAACTTATCAGCAACAGAAAACAGAGTCTACTGGAAGGGTCAGGCTACAATAACAGGCGGCACTTTCAGCTTCACTTCAAATCTATGTAATCTACAAAGCAAAACATAGCTTTTGACATTAGCAAATATAAAATCGATCGAAGGCATGATGCATCCATTGTACATCCTAGTACAGGCTGGGTAGCGCCTTCGTAGCTCTTGTAATGTAATATTCAAAAGGAAGAGAAAGATACACCATGATACAAGAAGAAAAGGTAAAAAACTGACCAGTGAATTCTAGCGCTGGGTGACATATTCAGTGCTTTCATATCAGCAACCACGCTCTGCTATCTTGGGTGCATATTTTTGAAGCACAACTTCTGTGTAAGGCCAACGTGCTGAGACATTCGTTGCTTCCCTGAAGGAGTGTATGTATGCCTCCTTCATATTATAGTGCTTTGTCCCTTATTAATAGATTAAGCTAAGCTTGGTTATTTGGTCTCTTAAATACATGAACCGCAAGTGTTGCCAAGGAATTGGCTAGACTTCAGTGAATACTGTTAGACTGACAAAAGTCACACTGCCTGTGGGGGAGATAAGTACCACATTCAGATGGCAGCAGCTACTTTTTTAAGCAACAATGACTGATGCAAGGGCCTCTCTATGATCTTCTACAAACTCAACTGGTTTCCCATTTCCTTCCAGAACTCAGAGTCCTCGTATTACTTGTCAAGGCCCTGGATAGGTTATGATCTAAAGTGTACATTAGAGAACTCCACATTGCAACTTGCATCAGTGTGACTGAACTAGAAGCTGCAACTATGCAGTGCATCCACACCAGGCATTCTATCTTGGCTGCACACAGTGCACTACATTCACTAAAGTGCACTCTACATGTTGCAGGGCCGGTGAGTTGTTGCACCTACCCTGCATTTCCTCGCGCTGCTTCCTGGAGCAGGTGCACAATGTCTATGGCTTACAGTGTTTGTGTGCACGTAGTCACTCTTTTTGGTTTGCTACATTGCCTGCTATAAATGGTTGGGTCAAACACAAGCATCTGCACATGTGTGGTTAGAAGCAACACCCTGCAATTGCAGATGCCATGACAGAGGGTCAGCAGCAGGGCCGGCTCCAGGGGTTTTGCCGCCCCATGCAGCCAAAAAACAAACAAACAAACAAACAAAAAACAGCCGTGATCGCGATCTGCAGCAATTCAGCAGGAGGTCCTTCAGCCTGAGTGGGAGTGAGGGACACTCCGCCGAATTGCAGCTTAATAGCTGGACATGCCGCTCCTCTCCGGAGTGGCTGCCCCAAGCACCTGCTTGCTAAGCTGGTGCCTGGAGCCGGCCCTGGTCAGCAGCTCCTACTGCCACTCCCCCCAGCCCCTTTCAGTTTCTGGGCCTCGCGGCCCAGAATGGATCATGAAGAACACCAGCAGCTTTGGGTGTTGGTGCTTCTGGTTGTGAGGAGCTGGATTTGTTTTCTTTTAATTCATTTCTTCATTCATGTTTGTTAGTTTTTTAGACAGAGTTTGCTTCTTTGTTTCAATTTTGTTATTTTTCAGATGTTTTGTTTGTTTAGTAGCTAAACTCAGTTTCTCTCTATCCTTTTTTACTATAGGAGCTAGAGAGGAGAGTGCTCTGGGCCCAAAGTAAGAATATCCTTAGGGGTCCTCCACACAGCCCACAGAATGATCACCAAAGTTCTTCCCCATCTCCTATAGTGGAGTCCGTTGGGGTGGAAGGATGGGATCATTCAGTAGGTGATGGAGAACCATGGAAAAGAGGTTTTAGTTGGGGTGGAAGAATGCAGGGGTTAGGATTCATCTAGGTGTTAATTTTTTAACAAATTACCTGGGTCTGAGCTCCCTCTAGGAGTGTGGAAATTGTTGGGGATGCTGCCAACAGGCAGTCATTATGCATTGTGGAGTGTCTGTGTTCATGCACCTGAATCACAGGTTATTCAGCATTGCCATGGTGTAGCATTTTGTGTTTTTGCACAAGAATTACCAATTCACCAATCGTTTTTTTAAGCTATCACATGTTTGAAGTTCTAATGCTATAACACTGTATTTCTCATTCACTGACGGGTGAGTGTTTGAGGGCATGCTGAACAGAGACTACTGAGTCTCCCCTCAGCTACTCTGGGGCTGGCATGCAGCAGGGATACCAGTGGCCAGGGGCGGCTCTAGGCACCAGCGGGCCAAGCGCCCGCTTGGGGCGGCATCCGGGGGAGGGCGTCATTTGGCTCCGGTTGAGCTCCCGCCGGCATGCCTGCGGCAGGTCCACCGGAGCCCGGGACGAGCGGACCTGCCGCAGGCATGACTGCGGCGGGTCCCGTCTTCCCGCGGCTCCGGTTGAGCTCCCGCAGGCATGACTGCGGCAGGTCCGCTGTCCGGGCTCCGTGGACCTGCCGCAGGCATGCCGGCGGAGCTCAACCGAGCCAACACCGCCTCCCAGGATGCCGGAGCCGCGGGAAGAGGGGACCCGCCGCGGACTGGGAAGGGCGGCGCAGCGCTCCGCGCTGCTTGGGGCAGCCTACTTTGTAGAGCCGCCCCTGCCAGTGGCACAGCTTGCTGAAAAATGGAAACAATTCTCTTTGGAATATTTTGCTTAGTACTTCATCCATTTTTGAACCCAAATTATGAATTTTTGCAACTAACTCCAGTGAGTGGCTTGGCAGATGACAGAATCAGCTTTAGTGAGTTTAAGGCCACAAGAGATCATTAGCTCATCTAGTCTGCCCTCCTGCACATCACAGGCTGATACATTTCCCTTAAAATCCCCTGTGTTGAGCCCAGTGATTCTGAGTTATGAAAGTGCTTGTGGAAGAATTGGGTAAGGGTAGCGTGGAACTGCAATGCACCGAGACTCATTGCACAAGTGCAGCTCCTTTGCCAGTGTTTGTGCTAAAAAAAGTGCAGAGGGTTGTGTTTAGTAAAAATATGTGATTGTATTTCTTCTGTAACTCCACCAGAGAGGTCCTTTGGGGCCATCTGCCTGTCCCAAGTCAGGGTAAAGGAGGAGGGTTGGGCATGGGGCTAGCAACTCCACCCCGTAAAAATCAGCTTGCTACAGAAACGCCAACAATAGAGTTAACAGAGACTTTTAGCCTGGAAAAAGAAGGGTCTTCAACTCGAAGACGCATGACGCTGGGTGGTGAAAGCCGCGAGGAAGCCACTAAGCCGATCACCCTTCTTACAACCAGGAGGATTACCATCGGCACATGGAACGTGAGGACCATGTACGAGTCAGGAAAGACAGCGCAGGTTGCAGCAGAGATGAGGAGCAACAACCTGACCCTACTAGGCATTAGCGAGACAAGATGGATGCAAGCTGGACAGAGACGACTGTTGACAGGAGAGCTGTTGCTCTATTCAGGACATGAAGAGAGCAACGCACCCCACACACAGGGAGTAGGCTTCATGATGTCCAAACAGGCACAGAGAGCACTGATTGGTTGGGAGGCACATGGTCCCAGGATCATCACAGCATCCTTCAGAACTAAAATGAAGAGGATTAAGATGAATGTTGTTCAGTGCTACGCTCCAACCAATGACAGTGAAGAGGAGGACAAAGACTACTTTTACAACAGACTCCAGAAAATATTAGAGACTCTCTCAGACAAAGACATTACCATCCTTTTGGGAGACTTTAATGCCAAAATTGGACCTGATAACACAGGATACGAACAAGTCATGGGGACCCACGCTCTGGGAGAGATGAGTGAGAATGGAGAGAGATTTGTGGATCTGTGTGCACTTAACAACCTGGTCATAGGAGGCAGCATCTTTCCTCACAAGCAGATCCACAAGAGTACCTGGGTATCGCCAGCAGGCATGACAGAAAACCAGATCGACCATGTCTGCATTAGCAAGAAGTTCAGAAGATCCTTGCAGGACGTTAGAGTTAGAAGAGGAGCAGACGTGGCGTCCGACCATCACTTAGTGGTGGCCAGATTGAAGCTGAAGCTGAAGAAGAACTGGATAGACGCGTCAGACAGAAGAGCGAAGTATAACGTCAACCTTCTGAAGGACCATAAGACCAAGGAAGATTTTGGATTGACGCTGAAGAATAAGTTTTCAGTACTACAGGATCGGTCTGAGGAAGAGGAAGACAGTGTACTCAACAGATGGCAGAGACACGCTTAGGTCAGCATGCCAGGAAGTGCTTGGAATTAAGAAACACCAGCAGAAAGAGTGGATCACAGCAGAGTCCTTGACTAAGATAGAAGACAGAAAGAAGAAGAAGGCAGCAGTCAACAACAGCAGGACTAGAGCAGCAAAGGCCAAAGCTCAAAAAGAGTATGCTGAAGCCCACAGAGCAGTGAAGAGGAATATTAGGAAGGATAAGAGAGATTATGTGGATGGACTGGCTGCAGAAGCAGAGCAGGCAGCATACAGCGGTAACATGAAACAGCTGTATGATACTACCAAGCGACTGTCTGGAAAGTTCAGCAAGCCAGAACGTCCCGTTAAAGACAAGCAGGGAAAGTCTATAACAGGAATAGAACAACAGATGAACAGATGGGCGGAGCACTTTGAGGAACTCCTGAACAGACCAGCACCACCAAATCCACCAGACATCGACCCAGCCAACGAGGACCTCCCAATCAATTGCGATAAACCAAGCAGAGCCGAGATCAGAAAAGCCATCACCATGATGAAGAACAGTAAGGCGGCTGGACCTGACGACATCCCAGCAGAGGCCCTGAAAGCAGACCTGGATACTTCAGTGGAAATGCTGTACCCCCTCTTTGAGAAGATATGGGAAGAAGAAGTGATTCCGGCTGACTGGAAAGAGGGATATCTCATCAAAATCCCCAAGAAAGGAGACCTCAGCAACTGTGCCAACTATAGAGGAATCACACTCCTGTCGGTGCCAGGGAAGGTCTTCAACCGAGTCCTCTTAGAGAGAATGAAGGATGCCGTCGATCCACAGCTACGAGATGAACAGGCAGGTTTCCGGCAGAACAGATCATGCACGGACCAGATAGCAACGCTCCGCATCATAGTCGAGCAGTCTATGGAGTGGAACTCCTCATTGTACATCAACTTTGTTGACTATGAGAAAGCGTTCGATAGCGTGGATCGAGAGACCCTCTGGAAGCTCCTTCGGCACTATGGCATCCCAGCAAAGGTGGTCAACCTGATCAAGAACTCATACGACGGCATACACTGTAGAGTGATCCATGGAGGGCAGCTCACAAACAGCTTCCAGGTGCGAACCGGAGTCAGACAAGGATGCTTGTTGTCACCACTTCTCTTTCTTCTCGTCATTGATTGGATTATGAAGACATCCACTTACGAGCGTAGGAACGGAATCCAGTGGACGTTGTGGACTCAGCTTGATGACCTGGACTTTGCCGACGACCTTGCACTCCTTTCACACAGTAAACAGCAGATGCAAGAGAAGACCAACGTAGTGGCAGCCACGTCATCACAGGTTGGCCTCAACATCCACAAGGACAAGACCAAGATCCTTAGGATCAATTCCATCAGCAACGACCCAGTCACACTGAATGGACGCCCCCTGGAAGAAGTACAGTCCTTCACCTACCTAGGTAGCATCATCGACCAGCAGGGTGGCACAGACGCAGACATCAAAGTAAGGATTGGTAAGGCAAGAGCAGCCTTCTTACAGCTCAAGAACATCTGGAGCTCCAGAGAGCTGTCTTTGGCAATAAAGATTCGACTGTTCAACTCCAACGTGAAATCAGTCCTACTGTATGGAGCTGAAACCTGGAGGACAACCAAAACAACCACCAGGAAGATCCAGACCTTCATTAATAGCTGCCTCAGAAGGATTCTCCAGATCCGCTGGCCAGACACCATCAGTAACATCCACCTCTTGGAGAGGACCCGTCAACTCCCAGCAGAGGAAGAAATTAGAAGGAGAAGGTGGGGCTGGATAGGACATACACTACGCAAGCAGCCAACCAACATCACCAGACAGGCACTGCGGTGGAACCCCCAAGGCAAGCGGAAAAGAGGCCTCCCAAGAAATACCTGGCGACGCGACCTTCAGGTTGATAGCAAAAAAATGGGCTATACCTGGAACCAGCTAGAGCGAATGGCCCAGGATAGAAGACTCTGGAGATCTGTGGTTGGCGGCCCATACCCCGGTTGGGGTGACGGGCATGAATGAATGAATGATTTCTTCTGAGCAGGTTAAACACTAGAGGTGATGGGATCCCTTGTGCACTGCTGTGTGCATGTTTGTGTGTGGCTGTGGGGAAAACCTGGTTCATTAGATACGACAGGTAACTATTGATGAGTGTAGATCCAGATTCACGCTTTAGAAGTTTGTTTTGCTTCTAAACAGATTTTTCCATCACCTTCTCTCTTTCCTGAATAAATCTTTATTCTTTCTTAAATAAATCTCTTTTTGTTTTTAAGATAAGTATTCACAAGTGCTATGTGGCTTACAGGAGCAGTAGTTAGGGTAACTCTGATAAACAAGGGTGCAGAGATTCTGGTACTTCTTTGAGTCAGGGGCTTGGTATCACAGGAGAATGAATCAGAGATTCAGAGATTAGGGTGCCCATTTTGTCAGTCTGCAAAGCAAAGCTGGGGCTGGCATAAACCCAGAGGAGAGTGCTTGAGTGAGTGAAAGGCTGGTGGTGCCAGGGAGCTGACATCCAAATACTACTAGTAAGACTCTGTAGGAGGAGGGGGTGGAGTAATGAGGTGACTCTCCCTCACCAAGAAACATCAGAGTGGAGCAGAGAGAAAAAAAAATCTTCTCCTGCCACCATCTCTCAGTGTGTCAAGCACTTTACACAGAGGACACCTGTGAATACACAGAGGAGGCCAAATGTTACTTACTCCAATTTCTGCAGTTTGCAGTTTGAGTGTTTCAGTCCATCGCACAACAGCCGCACTCCGGCATCTCCCAGTTTATTACCACCCAGGTTGAGCACTGTCAGGCTCTGGTTGGTTCTGAGAGCAGTGGCGAGATCCCTTAAGCCAGTGTCTGTGAGACCACAGTCCCACAACCTGCAGGAGAGAGAAACACAGAGACGGGGGATCACAGTCTGAAGGGGGTGCATCACAGCTGTTCCCAGGCAGCTCCGCCCACCAGCCCCCTCACTGACCAATCCACCTGAAGAATGAAGTAGAAGACCTGCTACCCCACCTGTCCCAACCCCCACCCAATTGCAATGAGGAACCAGGGTTGGGTAGGACTTACCACCTCAGTCCCACCCCATGCACTTAAAACTTTACCAATCAGCAAAGTGAATGGTACACAAACCCCAATCCTTAAACCTCTGCCATTGACCAATAAGGATGAAGGTTCTGGGCAAGATTTCCTCACACAGCACCGCCCCTCACCCTTTCCACTGGCCAACCAGAATTTAAGGGGCAGCTATCTGGGCACCCTAAGTCCCACCTACCCAGCTCTCAGCCAATCAGATTGGACTTGCCACTGATCAGCCCCGCAATGGTGTGACCCAATCAGAGCAGCCCCATCGCTACAGGGAGGCTGCAGGGGAGCCCTCCCCAGGCAGCTGGGCCAGGCTCTGAGCAGGAACTGGGAGATTCTGCCCCTCTGCGCCCCAGCACTGGCTCTGCTGCTGCCCTGCAGGACACAGACGTCTCCTGCCTCTGCTCCCGGCTCTGACCCTCAGGCCTGGGGAGGGGAGGCAGCTGAGAGCTCAGCACTGGCAGCGTCACACCCACCTACCTCTGAGAGCAGGAACCAAAGGCTGGGGGAATATGAAGACAGAGAACAGCCCCACAACCAGGGGTATCTCCAAAGTTTGGGGAAGAAGAGCCCCTGACAGAAGTGTGACCATGTGACCCTGTTGGCAGGGTCACATGGTGGAGTTATTGCAACAGAAACTCTGGTGGAGTTATTGCAACAGAAATTTTCTACTGGATTCTGCATCCCCCCCTGCAGAGACTGGGCTCCTGGGGGAGCTGCCAGCCAGCGGAGTGTGGAACTATGGCAAGAGCCTGGCTATGAACATGTGCATCTCAATGACCAGCCCCCAGCATGGCTGTCACTTACTGTGACGCCTCCCTCCCTCCAGGGCTCATGGGGAACCCTCTGCACCCCCAACAGCTGCCAAATCTTGAGCAAATGTAGAGACACCCCTCCCACCAGAAATATCACCTGCACAACCTCTTCCATCACTACAGTTGCCTTGAAAATATGGTCCCTCTGCCGAATGCAGAGGGGAGTCCCAATGTTTGAGAGCCAAAAAGAGCCCTGCATTTGTATGAGGGAGGGAAGCCCCCACTCCCTGGGAGGCCCCCAGGTTCAGTCATGGTTGGTAGAGCCTCAGAGATATTTTGGAGGCAGGAAGAGAGGCACCCCAATGTGATGAGAGATTCTAAGTTTGTGTTGAACAGTGAAAGAAAAAACCTCATGGGTGTATGTGGGAAACTACGGAGATAAGCGCTAGTAGGGGGAG
The DNA here is from genome assembly GCF_016161935.1 of Mauremys reevesii. Classification (NCBI taxonomy): domain Eukaryota; kingdom Metazoa; phylum Chordata; order Testudines; family Geoemydidae; genus Mauremys; species Mauremys reevesii. The sequence goes on along the minus strand of NW_024100880.1, from coordinate 109,318 downwards.
GTGGGGAAAGGGTGTTCTTGATTAAGCAACGGAGAAGAGCTCGAAAAGATGTAAAGGTAAAGAAGGAGGGAAGACTAATAAGAAATTGAGAAGCAAAAGACCCCAAAGTGGGGAGGAGACACATGAAAGAAAAAAAGGACACAACTGGGATAAAAAAGGAGAGACACCCCACAAATGAGGAGTGGTGTTGTGGGTTTTTGGAAGGCCGTAGCTGTGTCAACAGTATGGGAGTTTATTCGTTGCCCTTGGCGCTGATTCTGGAGGCAGAGATTCTCTTTGGGAATTTGGTGCTGGGCTCAGATCTCTGGAAGAGGAGCCTCTGCTGTGTGACCTTCTCAGTACAAAACAGATGAATAAATGTAAATATGGCAAGATTCACTTAGAGTTTATCCAGGCTCCCTGTCACTGATTTCTCCTCCAATCTGCAAGGTGCTGGACACCTGCCACCACTTGGCTGATGGTAATGCTGGTGTCAGAACAGCACACTGGTGCTAGAAGAAAGAGCAACATTACACACAGACAGTCCTGCCCTGAGGATCCTACCATTTAAATAGACAAGAAAGTTAAAAGGTAGGGAAAGGAAATATTATTGTTATTTTTCAAATGGAGAATTGAGACCCATAAGAGATTGAATGATTTGTCCAAGGTCACACAGTGTCTTGAGTTAGATCCAGCAATTTAATTACATGACCATCCTTTGTCTTGCACAGAGCTGTGCTTAGTCCCTCATGTTTCTCAGTTTCAGAAGTGCCCCCATATTTTTTAATCAACATGATGTCTTTTTCCACCTTTTTTTCTCATGGTTGAGGTTCTTAAGGAAGAGCTACTTACCAATCAGGTATTGAACACTAGGGCCTGAGCAAATTTTGAGGCTTCTCACTGTGAAACCTATTGTGATTTGGTAAAGTGTGTTGGAAAAATTTGAAAAGATCTAACTACTGACTAGACCGTACCCAAGCAAACATCGGAAGAGCTGTTCGAAGGGAATAGAAAATGGGTTCGCTAGAAGTGAGGGCACTCTAGTGTGTGTGAGTATGGGGACAATGGGGGTGGGGGTGGAGGGAGGTCGGACTGACTCAGATGTTTTTGAAATGTCACGTGCCATTTCCAGTATTTTAGAAATTCACCATACATTTCAAGGGCAAAATTGTGTTCTATCAAAATTACAAGAACTTTAATTGTTTTCATTATGTACTAGGATGGCTTACAAAAATGGCCACAACTAAAAAAAACCAGTGTTTAATTTTCACCAAAAGTGGTAGAAATCTTCAAAATATGTTTGATAATGTAAGTATGTACTGAAAATTGTACTGTTTTTGAAAGTTCGGGAAATACTTAGATCCAGGTGATATATTGTATACGTTTTCACATACTTTTTTTCTTTGGTTAAAGCAAAAGTTTGTAATCATAAAACAATATCAGCTTGTACCATGAAATGCAATAAATAAATAAATGGTCATCATTTGTACATTGGACTGATTTGAGAACAGTTTTTCTGTCTGCAATTTTTATAAAGATATGAAGAGAAGAAGACTTCTACCCCCTAGTTATAAAATGTTTTTGTTATTACCTCTTCAGCTCTGTGGCCATCAGGGATAACATGACCCCCTCCTTTTCAGAATTCTGCCCTTTCGCAAAATAGGAATACTAGAAACACTACAGGAAATCTATGTCTTCACATATGACTCTGATCCTTAAGCTTGTAGGCTGATGAAGGACAGTAAAATCACTTAGATTTCATTATTTATAGATGCCCTTGAAAGCACGGCTGCTTTAAGAAGCTCCTTTTTGGGCCTTTCTTTCACATTAATAAGTACTTTTCCAAAGACATAATCATTTTCTCACATCGAGGCAGTATTGCTCATTCCAAATGTTCAAAGTTCATGAGTCAGGCCCCTAAAATCATGATTAAAAATAATGTGTTTGTGGTTTTTTTTCATAGCCTTCTAGTTTCTGTGTGTGTAGGTTACACGTGGGTCACATTTTTTTATCTTCTCTCCACAATCACGAGGGCCCCAAAATATTATTAAATAAAAATTTAAGGTAAAATTCTCAAATATTCACATTACTCAAGAAGCTGAGGCTGAATAAAACCCCCACCAAGAATTGTAAACCTCACAATAAAATGGCAAAAATTTGCAAAACTTGGTTCTTTGCACAGTGGATTCTGTAATATGGCCAAATAGTGGATCTGAAAAATTGAAATTGTAATATTTCTTTCCCCTTCCCATTGTCTGTCCTAGAATAAGATGCTCACACAGGATAAAGGACTGTCTCCTCTTTCAGGGATCTCAACCCAACACCAGACTCCCAAGCAGAAACCTGCCTCCAGAATAGACTGTAATCAAAGTGCAATGCAGACAGCAAAGTCTCTGGCTGCTTGCACAGCTCCTTCCTTTCCAAAACTGCAAAACCCAATAAAACTAATACAACACATGTTGCCCCAAAACTAAAACCTTGTTTACGTGCTAAAAAAGAACTGGGAAGACTATAACAGAACTGCCTGGCGACACCTGCCAATAAAACATTTCCAGTGCTGAACACACTGGGGCCCTGATTGCAGCTGGGGCACTTAAGCAATACCATGATACACTAATCATTAAATAACAAAAATCTTGTTTAAATCAGAGTTGTGCGGTGACAGCTTATGCCCTTCTCACACTGCAGAAAAACAGGAAATACAGAACAAAGGTAAACAGCCACATTGCCCCCTGGAGCTGGCAGTAGCCACTTGGAATTAAGTGCATGCCCTCCAGATGCAATCACTGTGTTAGGTATAACTGTACTGAATGGTGATGGAATAAGTGGAAGAAGCTTGGAAGAGCTATGACTGTGACAAGAGGAGATCTAGGGATTAGCTTGAGCAGCAGCATCATAGAGCTGTGACTGCGATATTAGGGGATCTGGTCTGAGTCTCCCTGCTGTGTGTTATCTCAAAAGAAAGAGGAGTATGTGAACCATGAAATTCCAGTCGGCATCATTCCAGTACAGAATTGTGGAGGTTGTGTCAATAGCAGGGCACTGGGTGCTATGGCTACTGTCAGTGGTGACGTGGGATATAAGAGCAGTCTGTGGATTTAATGATGGGTAGGGGAGAGTGTAGGTTTAGGTGATAACCTGTGTGCAAGTCTCAAGGGATTATAAAGGGTATGAAGTGGCTATTACATTTTACAAATGTGGTATTCTCTTAGGGGAGTAGGCTCAGTGTTTGAGTGCATGACAAGGCCAGGTAGCTTCTGTCCATCACAATGAAAAGGCAGAGTGCAAGTGTGTGTGTTATGGGCATTCTGAGACATCACTCAGAGAGGACAGAGTTAAAGTTCTGTGAGCATTTACCTTAATTTAATCCTTCTGCCCATATATTTACAGTTCATTCTCAGATTTCTACCCTGGGAGGGGTTTCACACCTCGAAGTTGAAGGCTCAGAGGGGTGGTAAGTGGCCCGTTTTAGTCTCAGCTGAAAAAGAATACCCCATGGAGATGAAGACAGACTGAAAAAATAGCTCTCAGACATGTGAACTGCTCCATTCTTTTCTGTGGGTGTTCTCTTCCCCCTTAGTGCTGGAGAGTTTCTGATGTGTGTCAAACATACCTGTCTCAGGAGTGTTTTCTTGGTGTGTGCTCTGAGCATGCCTGTTCTAAGCTAGAGGGCAGGGCTTCCCAAAATCCTGGCTCACATGCAGGATAGGGAAACAGGCTCAGACACCCCCAACAGGCAAGCCCCCTGGCACCTGGCTCACTTGAGGGTGGGGAGGATAAGGGTCAGACTCCCATAAATGGACAGGGGCTCCCAGAGCCAAGCACACAGTGGGAGGCAGGGGACAGGAAGTGGGGCTCAAACACCCACAAAGGGACAGTGACTTCCAGATTACATGGAGAGGTTAGGGACAGGGGCTCAGACATCCCAGAAAGGCAAGCTCCCCTCCAGAACCTGGCTCACATGAAGGGGCACTGATGGGGACACACCCCCATAGATGATCAGGCCCCTACCTGGGGCCCTCACACTCACACAGGAACATGGAGAAGAGTTCAGACACTACAAGGGGGACAAGGGACCCCCAGTTACATAGGGAATAGGGGCTCAGACTCTCCCTTGAAAAGCAAGCTCCTCCCGAACCTGGCTCACATGAGGGGAGCAGGGAAGGGGTAGGTCATGCTTCCTTAGATGGACTGGGGAAATCCAGATTGTGGCACATGCAAACCATTCTCCCCCTGTGCCCCTAGACCCCCATTACCTGAGCCTCAACCCCTTTTCCCACCTACTCTTTCACCCCAATTGACTTCCCCTCCCAGCAAGCACTGGCTTATGTGTTTTTTTCAAACAATAGTTTCAGCACCTTCTGAATATTGTGCCATACTAAGATTCTATTTCCCACAAATTATCCCCCCCCCCCAATAACAGAAGCAGATTGGCATAATACACCTTCTTTTACTTCAGATTTCTGCCCTAGATGAGATTTGGACTCACAGTGCCAGGGGTGTTACTCAGATGCAATTACCATAACATATCGCTGGAGTCACCCAGGTCCTGTGATGGGTAGTTTTCCAGATAGCAGTCTCTGTCTCTGCACATGCTCAGTGTAATACATTAGGCACATAAATAGGTACACAATTCTTCTGAAGTGCCTATTGGGAGATGAAAACTTTCTCTGAAATAATGTTTTAATTTGATTTCTCCCAAAGGACTTGTGGGTACCAGGCCCTCTGTTGGGGAACCCTGGAGCATTTGAGACCCTGTTGTGATGACTTGAGCTCTAGATTGATCTTTATCTATGAGCATAAATAGGTTGCCGGAATGTGTCAACTTTAAGAAGAGCTGGGGGGAGGGGGCTGTATTGCAAGAACCGCTTGGTCAAATTAGCCCAATGTTGGGTCACTAGCAGAAGCCCTTGCACCCATAAGACATGCCAAATTCAAGGCAATCTGATTAACTGGGTAGATTTTAGACCTCTCAGGCACCTAGCTAACTTGAAAAAGGAGGCTGGTCTGAACCTTAACTATTGCAAAGCTGTCTCTTTACTGTAATAAAAAATACAACTACCCTAAATAAAATGTGGAATTTATTCAGCTAGCATCAATACATTGGTGATAATTCACTTGTCAAGAAGAGAAGCTCACTGGAGACACTTTTGGTTGAAACACTGGAACCCAAACAAGAGCGCTGCCCCACACATAACATTGGCTGATGAGCATCATTTGAGCCATCACAGTGTTTGGCCACAAACCATGATTAAGGAACAAGCACATGGAGGTTCTGCTGATCAAATCAGTGCTGTATCTCGTGGTGAACATTGAGATGCAGGCAGCCCGTTAACTGGTAAAGTGGGACAGACTAAATGGAGTGGACAGGCACAGAACACACAAGCAGAATAAACAGTGCAACAGTGACCTTTTGAATGTAATTTTGCTGTTGGGGGAAGGTGGGTGAGTCTTTGCATTTGGGTTTTCCTTAATTCTTTAGGTGGGAGTTGCTAGGTGGGGATTAGCTAAATGGAAGGAAATAGGAAGGGAGGCGGATGAAGAAGGCGGGGGGAAGGAAGGAAAGAGGTTGAGATGCACTGACTGTGAGGGGATGGGAAAGGACAGGGTTGTAACAAACAGCACAAAGAAGAGAAATGTTGAGAGTGACAACTTGTAGCAGGCAGTCTGACATCAATGTCTACCAGTCTCTGCTGAGGCTGCTTCTCTGTCTGCTCCTACTGGCTGGGAGTCATCTCTGGTCCTGGGCTTGGTTCTGGAGTTTCGTGGAGGATTAAGATGATGGCATTAAACTGGAAGCAGAAGCTGACTGTCAGCCAATGGAGGAATCGGAGCACTGATCTGATGTGGTCATAGTGGCATAAATCACAGAAGAGGTGGAGAGTTCTCTTCTATCGGCTGGTACATGTGCAGTGTTAGACTGAGTGTTAGGTGCAGTGAATTACAGGATCCAGTCTGGAGAGGAGAAGTAGATTGAACTATTTGGCTAAGTCTTTGTCTGGGCAGAATGTGTGAAGTTTCTGAACAAACTGGTGATTCCTATTCAAACTCTATGACAGTTCGTACCTCTAGATCACCCCTTGGGGTGAGGGTGGGCCCCCTCTCATCCCTAAGGACCCTTTCTGGCTGGAGGTATTGCTATAGCACTGATTTGGAGTGCAACCCACAAAACAGTCTGGGTTCACCCTGCTGTTCTTCACAAGTTAACAGGTATATAGTCTCTGAGAAGGGGGCTGGGTTCCTAACACCCTCAGTGTCAGAGGACCAGGCTGAGCACCTGGGCTCTAATAAAAAGCAAAGCAGAGTGAAGATAGTTCTTCTGCTTCTCCAAAGGGTTCAGGCATCAGAAAGTCTTCTGCAGCTTCTCTGTGGAGCAGAGGAGCGCTAGTTCTGCTTCTCTCTTAAGTTCAGCCTGTCCTGAGCTTTGATCCTCTCTTTTAAGGAGCCACCTCTCTCCAGGTGCAATAGGTGTCACAGATGTACCAGGCTGGGGCTGAGTGTGCCCAGTGGAAATCATTAACCCCTTTCAGACTGGGGTGGGAATCTCTCCCACCACATACCCCACCCCTCAAGATAGCAGTCAGGATTTCCCGATCTGATCCTTATTTCCCCAGCAGACCCTGTCAGAGCTGGTTTAGTCCTCTGGAGCCTCAGGTTTGGAGCATACTCGGTGAAGAAGGGACGTTGGAGATTCTAGCTGCAAGGCTGAAACAAGTCTCCACTGAGCATCAACAATGAGATTTTTCAAATGCTTCGAACTTTGAAAATTGGGGCAGAAATAGGCATATCCCTGGCACAAATGCTTCCCCGTGCCAAATTTCAAGTTCCTGATCAAAAGCATAGAGGGAAATAGAGCTTCTCACTGAAAAGTTCACCAGAATTACTCTGGGGAAACAGTGTGCTTCCCTAGCCTGTGGATGAGAATGGATGAACCATAAGGCTGAAATTTCACAACAAATATCCAGCTTGAAGCAGAGACTCAACATGGAAAATTTAAGCCCATATGGTTAAGGTTAGCAAAGTTATAAGCAACAGAAAACAGGGTCTACTGATGGAAGTGTCAGTCTATCAGAACAGCAGGTAGCACTTCCAGCTTCCCTTCAAATATATGTACTCTGCAAAGCAAAACATAGCTTTTGACATTAGCAAATATAAAATCGACCGAAGGCATGATACATCCATTGTACATCGTAGTGCACACTGGGTAGTGCTTTCGTAGCTCTTGTAATATAATATTCAGAAGAAAGAGAAAGATACATCATGATGCAGGAAGAAAAGGTAAACACCTGACTGGTGAATTCTAGTCCTGGGTGACATATTCTGTGCTTTCTAATTTGTCAAGAACCATGCTGTGCTATCTTGGGTGCATATTTTGAAGCACAGCTTCTGTGTGAGGTGAATGTGCTGTGACATTAATTGCTTCCCAGAAGGAGTGTATGTAGCCCTCCTTTTCATACTGTACTGCTTTGTCCCTAATTAATAAATTAAGCTAAGCTTGGTTATTTGGTCTCTTAAATACATTTAATATTAAACCACAAGTGTTGCCAAGCAATGGCTAGACCTCTGTGAATATTGTTAGACTGACACAAATGTCCCTGGGGGGGTAGATAAGTAAGACATTAAGGGTACGTCGATACTACCCGCCCAGGTCGGCGGGTAGTGTTTAACTTCTCGGAGTTCGATATATCGCATCTCATCTAGACGCGATATATTGAACTCCGAACGTGCTCCCGTCGACTCCGGAACTCCACCACCGCGAACGGCGGTGGCGGAGTCGACGGGGGAGCCGCGGACTTCGATCCCGCGGCGTGAGGACGGGTGGGTAGTTCGAGTTCAGCTACGCTATTCGCATAGCTGAACTTGCGTACCTTAGTTTGAACCCCCCCTTAGTGTAGACCAGGCCTCAGATGGCAGCAGTTCCTTTCTAAGCAACAATGACTTATGGGAGCCCCTCCCTCTGATGCTCCACAAGAACAATTGGTTTTCCCTTCCCTTCAAGACTGAATTCAAAGTCCTCGTATTAATTGTCAAGGCCCTAAATAAGTTATGATCTAACGTTTACACTAGAGAACTCCACATTGCAACTTGCAACAGTGTGACTGTACTGGAAGCTGCAATGATGCAGTGCATCCACACTAGCCATTCTATCTTGGGTGCACACAATGCACTATGTTCACTAAGAATTCACTCTGTAAATGCTCCAGGGCCTGTGGGTTGTTGCACCTACCCTGCATTTCCTCATTCACGGAGAAGGTGCATAATGTCTATGGTTTAGAGTGTTTGTGTGCACTTAGTTTGCTGCATTGCCTGCTTTAAATGGTTGGGTCTTGCACAAGGATCTGCACATGTGTTGTGAGAAGCAACACCCTGCACTTGCAGATGCTATTAAAGAGGGTCAGCAGCTCCTAATGCCACTCCCCACAACTCCCTACAGATTCTGGGCCTTGTGGCCCAGAGTGGATCATGAAAAGCACCAGCAGCTTTGGGTGTTTGTGCTATGTGTAGTAAGTGCAGGCCCTGATAAAGGCCCAGTATGAGGCCAGAGGCCTGAACTGAAGTAACGAACAAGACTTTGCTAACATAAAGCAAAGTTAAGCTGTGAGCCAGAGGCCGGCCCGGTTCACAGAAGCTGGCAAGGAAAAGGGCTGATGCTGCAGAAAAACATATTCACCTAGCATATCAAAGGATAAACACAGCATTAGAACATATTATACTGAAACATTCCATAGATAACGAAAGGACAGGCCGACCCATCCCAATGACAGGGGCAAAAGGGTAAAATGATGGATAGAGTTGTTTTGTTCGAACCAACATGTACAAGGTAGAAGGCGGTGCCTTAATAGGTAGAAAGGTTGTAACCTGCTACGTAGAAAGGTGGCACCTCAATACGTCAGGTGTGATGTGTAACTTGTTTGTATCTGTGTATAAGAATGCATCCTTGGGGCGGTGTCTTTGTCCAGCCTAGGGGGCAGTGGAAATCCCGCCACTGACTGAGCTGAGTCCATTGTCAGGGAGTACATATGTACTGGCTAGCTGTATCGCAGCAGCACCTTGGACTACGTTTGCCGGGGAGCCGGAGGCTGTACTTTTTTCGACAATAAACCTGGCTGACGTGCCTTCGTACCTTACTAGACTTTGTGGTTATTGGGGGTTCTCATCGGGTCTGCTGGGTCAGCTATCTTCGAAGAGCTGGGGCAGCACACAGAGGGAACACACGCACGCAGCTGAGTGATATTAACATCGGAGAGAGCAGAGCACCACACCGGTAATGCTCTGACAACACTATGGACAGCGAGGAGCTGGATTTGTTTTCCTTTAATTCATTTCTTCAATCATGTTTGCTAGTTTTTTAGACAGAGTTTGCTTCTTTGTTTAAATTTTGTTATTTTTTCAGATGTTTTGTTTGTTTAGTAGCTAAACTCGGTTTCGCGCTATCCTTTTTTCCTATAGGAGCTAGAGATGAGAGTGCTCTGGGCCCAAAGGAAAAATAACCTTGAAGGTCCTCCATGCAGCCCAGAGAATATCACAAAGTTCTTCCCCACCTGCTGTAGTGCAGTCCCTTTGGACTGGAAGGATGGGAACATTCAGTGGGTGATAAAGTACCATGGAAAAAGGATTTAGTTGGGATCTGGGCCCAAAGGAAAAATAACCTTGAAGGTCCTCCATGCAGCCCAGAGAATATCACCAAAGTTCTTCCCCACCTGCTGTAGTGCAGTCCCTTTGGACTGGAAGGATGGGAACATTCAGTGGGTGATAAAGTACCATGGAAAAAGGATTTAGTTGGGATTGGGTAGTGCAGAGGGTAGGGTTCATCTGGGTATAAATTTGTTCACTCATTACCCTGCTCTATGTTCTCTTTAGCATATCTCAGGATTGTGGAAATTGCCGCGGATGCTGTCAACAGGTAGTCATTATGCATTGTGGGGCGTCTGCGTTATACATATAAATCGGGGGTTAGTGAGCACTGCCATGGTGTAGCAATTTATGTTTTTGCACAAGAATTCCCAATGCACCAAACAATTTTTTTTACATTGACATGGGTTTGAAGTTCTACTGCTATAACATTATATTTTTCATTCATTGTGTCTTTGTAAATCTGAGAGGTGGGTGTTTGAGGCCAATTCTCTTTGGAATATTTTGATTAATACATCCTACATTTTTTTAATAAAAAATATGAATTTTTACAACTAACTCCAGTGAGCAGCTGCTTTGCCAGTTCTTGTGCTAAAACAGTGCATAGGGATAAGGTGGTGGAAAATATGTGATTGTATTTCCTCTGAGCAGGTTAAACACTAGAGGTGATGGGATCCCTTCTGCACTGCTGTACGCACATTTGTGTGCGGCTGTGCAGAGTTACAGGTATGGTACGGAGTTTTGCTGTTGCTGCCAAGGCCAAAGGCCTATAGCAGACAGTCTCCACTGTGCTCCACAGGGACAATCTCACTGGAGAAGCCCAGATTCAGACTCTTGGGCATTGGAGCAAAGTGTTCTCAACTGCTAGAACTCAGCAGTAGAAGGCCTTCTGAGAGGGGATCAGGGCCTTCTGAGAGGGGCCTGGCCATAAAGCAAAATGGAAGATCACCTCTTTGCTAAAGCCCTTGCCAGGAACAACACCAGGGTCAGCATGAGATGGAGATGGTGTAATAAGAGGAAAGATAAAGAATAAGAGAAAAGAAAATTGGGTTGGTGTGACACAAAGCGGCCTTGGCAAAGGGCTGGCAAACTCAATACACCACAGGCCTGGCAAACTCAATACACCAAAGACATCTTATAGGATATTTATTCATCAAATATAACATGTAATGTATCTACAGAACACTGTGTTGTCTACCCTGGCCACATCCCAGAACATTCAATGGAAAAACAACGAAGACCATGGCAAATGATCAAAACCACTTGGCAGTGAAAAGGAACAACACAGCAGGCAGAGGATCACCAGCTAGTTCTGCAACTGACTGAGATTTCTGGAGAAAGCTTAGTTCATTAGATAGGACAGGTGACTATTAACAAGTGTAAACCCAAGTTCGTGCTTTAGGATTTTGTTTTGTGTTTCAACCAGTTGTTTCCATCACCTTCTCCATCACCTTCTCTCCTGGATAAATATTTATTCTTTCTTAAATAAACCTCTTTTTGTTTTTATGATAAGTGTTCACAAGTGCTGTGTGGCTTACAGGAGCAGTGGTTAAGATAACTCTGATAACTGGGGTACACCACATCTTTGGGTGCAGAGATTCTGGTACTTCTCTGAGTAGCCACAGTCAGGGGCTGGATATCACAGGAGAATGAATCAGGATTCAGGATTGGGCTGGCATAAGCCCAGAGGAGAGTGCTTGAGTGAGTAAAAGGCTGCTGATGCCAGGGAGCTGACACCCAACTACTACTAGTAAGACTCCCTCTAGCTGTAGGCAGGGGATAACGAGGTGACTCCATCCCCGAGAAACGTCAGAGTGGAGCAGAGGGAAAAAAGTCTTTCCTCCCCTCCACCATCTCTAACTGTGGCAAGCACTTTATACAGGGGACACCTGTAAATACACAGAAGAGGCCAAATGTTACTTACTCCAATTTCTGTAGTTTGCAGTTTGGGTGTTTCAGTCCCTCACACAGCAGCTGCACTCTGGCATCGCCTAGTTTATTATCAAAAAGAACTTGTGGCACCTTAGAGACTGAATCCAGTTTATTATGACTCAGATTCAGCTCTGTCAGGCTCTGGCTGGTGCTGAGAACACTGGCGAGGTCCCTGTAGCTAGCATCTGTGAGATTACAACTCCACAATCTGCAGAAGAGAGAAACACAGAGAAGAGGAATCACAGTGTGAATGGGGATCGTCACATCTGATCTGACAGGCGGCTCCACCCACCAGCCCCTCTCCCTGACCAATCCACATGTGGATTTAGAGGTAAGAAATGAGGGAAGACAAATGAGAAGTTGAGGAGAAAAAGGACCCAAAGTGGGGAGGGTACACGTGAAGGTAAAAAAAGATGCAACTGGGATAAAAAAGGAAAGACACCCCACAAATGAGGAGTGGTGTTGTGGATAAGCTTTTGGAAGGCGGTAGCTGTGTGAACAGTATGGGAGTTTATTCGTTGCCCTTGGCGCTGATTCGAGTCCATTCTGGAGGCAGAGATTCTCTTTGGGAATTTGGTGCTGGGCTCAGATCTCTGGAAGAGGAGCCTCTGCTGTGTGACCATCTCAGTACAAAACAGATGAATAAATGTAAATATGACAAATTTCACTTAGAGTTTATCCAGGCTCCCTGTCACTGATTTCTCCTCCGATCTGCAAGGTGCTGGACACCTGCCACCAATTGGCTGAGGGTAATGCTGGTGTCAGACCAGGACACTGGTGCTAGAAGAAGGAGCAACACTACACACAGAAATTCCCTGCCCTGAGGATCCTACAATATAAATAGACCAGACAGGTAAAAGGTAGGGAAAGGAAATATTATTATTGCCATTTTTCAAATGGAGAACTGAGACCCATAAGAGACTGAATGACTTGCCCAAGTTCACACAGAGAGTCTGAGTTTATATCCAGCAATTTAATTACATGACCATCCTTTCTCTTGCATAGAGCTGTGCTTAGTCCCTGGTATTTCTCAGTTTCAGAAGGGCCCCCACATTTTTTTAACCAATTGGGTATTGAACATTAGGGCCTGAGCAAATTTTGAGGCTTCTCACTGTGAAACCTATTGTGATTTGCTAAAGTGTGTTGGAAAAAATTGAAAAGATCTAACTACTGACTAGACCAGACCCAAGCAAACATTTGAAGAGCTGTTGGAAGGGAATAGAAAAATTCAGAACGGGGTTCCCTAGAAGTGAGGGAACTCCAGAGTGTGTATGAATGTGGGGACAATGCGGGGCGTGGTCGGACTCACTCAGATGTTTTTGAAATGTCATGTGCCATTTCCAGTATTTTAGAAATTTGCAATAGATTTCAAGGGCAAAATTGTGTTCTACCAAAATTACAAGAACTTTAATTGTTTTCATTATGTACTAGGATGGCTTATAAAAATGGCCACAACTAAAAAAAACCCAATGTTTAATTTTCACCAAAAGTAGCAGAAATCTTCTAAATATGATTGATAATGTAAGTATGTACTGAAAAATTGTACTGTTTTTGAAAGTTTGGGAAAACTGAGACCCAGGTGATATACTGTATGCATTTTCACACACCTTTTTTCCTTTTTTTAAAGCAAAAGTCTGTAATCATACAACAATATGAACTTGCACCATGAAATGCAAAAAAAAAAAAAAGTCAGTTTGTGGACTGGACTAATTTGAGAATAGTTTTTCTGTCTGCAATTTTTATGAAGATATGAAGACACGGAGACTCCTATCCCCTATTTATAAAATGTTTTTTGTTATTACCTCTTTAGCTCTGTGGCCCTCAGTGATAACTGGACCCTCTTCTTCTCAGAATTTGGCCACCCTAGCTATTGAGGAGGGAAACGTAACCCACCAAACTCTTTGGGTTTCAGTCCAGTGCACCCTCCTGTACCCCAAATCCTTTATCCCCAGCCCCACCCCAAGGCCCGCACCCTCAGCAGAGCCTCCCCGCCCCCATATCCCAATCCCCTGAAACAGCCCTGTTCCCCCTCCCACATTCCAAATCCCTCAGTCCCAGCCTGGAGCACCCTTGTGCACCCCAAAACTCTCATCCCCGGACTCATCCCAGAGTCTCCACCCACAGCCAGAGCTCTCACCCCCTCACAACTCCTTTCCCCAGCCCGGAGCCCCCTCCCACACTCTGAACCCCTCAGCCCCAGCCCGGAGCCTCCGCCTGTACCTGAGCCCACACCGCAGCCTGAGCCCTCGCTGCCTCTCATATCCCAACCCACTGACTCAGCCTGGAGCCCCCTCCTGCACTCTGAACCCCTCATCCCCTCAGCACTGCCATGGTGTAGCATTTTATGTTTTTGCACAAGAATTACCAATGCACCAAACAATTTTTTTTAAATTGACACGTTTGAAGTTCTAATGTTATAATATTGTATTTTTCATTCATTGTGTCTTTGTAAATCTGAGAGGTGGGTTCAAGGGCGGCTGTAGGTATTTTGCCGCCCCAAACATGGCAGGCAGGCTCTCTTCGGTGGCTTGCCTGTGGAGGTTCCCATTCCCACAGATTCAGCGGCCCACCTGTGGGAGGTCCACCGAAGCCGTGGGACCAGCGGACCCTCTGCAGGCAAGCCACTGAAAGCAACCTGCCTGCCACCCTTGCAATGACCAGCAGAGGGCCCCTGTGGCTTGCCGCCCCAGGCACGCACTTGGCGTGCTGGTACCTGGACTGCCCTGGGTGGGTGTTTGAGGTCAGGGCAAGCAGAGATCACTGCATCTCCCCTCAGCTGCTGTTGGGCTGGCATACGAGTTTCCATTTGCTGAAAAATTGAAATAATTCTCTTTGGAATATTTTACTTAATATGTCATCCATTTGTTAATCAAAATTATGAATTTTTCAACTAACTCCAGTGAGCGGCTTGGCAGGTGACAGAATCAGCTTCATAGAGCTTAAGGCCACAAGAAACCATTAGCTCATCTAGTCTGCCCCCTTGCACATCACAGGCCATTACATTTCCACTGAAGTCCCGCTGTGTTGAGCCCTGTTATTCTGAGTTATCAAAGTGCTTCTGGAAGGCTGGGAAGGGGCAGTGTGCAACTGCACTGGGAGAAGACTCATTGCAAGACTGCTGCTGCTTTGCCAGTGCTTGTCTTAAAACAGTGCAGAGGGATGTGGTGGTAAAAAACATGTGATTGAATTTCCTCTGAGCAGGTTAAACACCAGAGGTGATGGGATCCCTTGTGCACTGCTGTGCACATGTTCGTGTCTTGCTGTGCAGTGTTACAGGTATGGCAGGGAGCTCAGCTGTTGCTGCCAAGGCCAATGGCCTATAGCAGACTTTCTCAACTGTGCTCCACAGGGACAATCCCACTTGAGATGCCCAGGTTCAGACTCTTGGGCATTGGAGTAGAGTGTTCTCAACAGCAGAATTCAGCTGTAGAAGGCCTTCTGAGAGGGGATCAGACTGACCCCTGGCCTGGCCATGGTCTGAGCAAAATGCAAGAACACCTCTTCGCTAAAGCCCTTACCAGGAACAACACCAGGGTCAGCATGAGATGGAGATGGTGTAATAAGAGGAAAGATAAAGAATAAGAGAAATAAAATTGGGTTGGTGTGACACAGGGAGCTCTTGGCAAAGCATCCCTGTTCTTTGCAAACAGTTCTCAGCTCAGGCCTGACAAACTCAATACACCAAATATGTCTTATAGGAAATTTATTCATTAAGTATAACATGTAACATATCTACAGAACGCTGTTGTCCATCCTTGCCACCTCCCAGAACATTCAATAGAAAAGCATCAGAGACCATGACAAATGATCAAAGCTACTTGAAGGTGAAAAGGAACAACACAGCAGGCAGGGGATCACCAGCTAGTTCTGCAACTGACTGAACTTTGTGGGGAAAACCTGGTTCATTAGATAGGACAGGTAACTACTGATGAGTGTAGATCCAGAGTCATGCTTTAGGATTTTGATTTGTGTTTCAACCAGTTGTTTCCATCACCTTCTCTCTTTCCTGGATAAATCTTTATTCTTTCTTAAATAAACCTATTTTTGTTTTTATTATAAATGTTTACAACTTCTGTGTGCCTTACAGGAGCAGTGGTTAAGGTAACTCTGATAAACTGGAGTATGCTATATCTTTGCCCTGGTTTACACTACGAGTTTAGGTCAAATTTAGCAGCGTTAGATTGATTTAACCCTGCACCTGTCCACATGACGAAGCCATTTTTGTCTGCTTAAAGGGCTCTTAAAATTGATTTCTATACTTCTCCCCAACAAGAGGATTAGCGCTGAAATTGACATTGCCTGGTTGAATTTGGGGTAGTATGGCTGCAATTTGATGGTATTTGCCGCTGAGAGCTATCCCAGAGTGCTCCATTGTGACCACTCTGGACAGCACTCTCAACTCAGATGCACTGGCCAGGTAGACAGGAAAAGCCCCGGGAACTTCTGAATTTCATTTCCTGTTTGGCTAGCATGGCAAGCTGATCAGCACAGGTGACCGTGCAGAGCTCATCAGCAGAGATGACCCTGGAGTCCCAGAATCGCCAAAGAGCTCCAGCATGGGTCAAACAGGAGGTACTGGATCTGATCGCTGTATGGGAAGACGAATCCATGCTATCAGAACTCCTTTCCAAAAGACAAAATGCCAAAATATTTGAAAAAATCTCCAAGGGCATGAAGGACAGAGGATATAACAGGAACCCGCAGCAGTGCCACATGAAACTTAAGCAGCTCAGGCAAGCCTGCCAAAAAAACAAAGAGGCAAACAGCTGCTCTGGGTCAGACTCCCAGACATGCCGCTTCTATGATGAGTTGCATGCAATTCTAGGGGGTGCCCCCACCACTAACCAACCCCTGTGGGTTTAGTTGGGTTTGTGCTGCACGTTAACCCGAAAACTGCAGCCTCTTCTTTTAAATGGCCAACCCGTTTTAAATGGCCAATCCAATAGGTGCTTGGTAAGGGAAATGAGGATGCTGCGGTTTGAAACCATTCTCATATGTTATGATGGCTAAAGAAGCCAAAAGACTGTGGCTTACCATGGTTGCCTGCAAACCAAATTCTGTTGTTCAGCCCTGCGTGTGGAATCCACACAGGAGCAAGACAGGCCACGATGGAGACCAAACTAGAAAGGGAAACCCACCTGGGAACTAAGGAGGCTACAGTGGGCACCCAAACTCTCTGGAGAGTGTCTGGTTGCTCCTCTTGCTGGAGCACCTGCAGCAGGAATGGGATGTCCTGCAGGCCCAGCTGTGGGGAAAACTGGGCTGGTAGAACAACCCCCAGTGGAGAGGATCTTGAGGTGGGGTGTGTGTAGCTGGGTGGTCACCGGCTCCTGCCCTGAGGGGCTTAGAATAGTCCAGCAGAGGGCTGTGGCTGGAGCAAGCAGCTCCCAGGCTGATTGAGGAAGTAGGCACAGCTGGGAGCCATGCCCCAAACAAACCACAGCCGGCCTTATAAAAAGCCTTTGAGCCAGGAGCACAGACAGTCTCTCTCTGCCTTCAGAGAGAGAAGGGCCTGGCTGCTAGGGTGCCTAGAGTGAAGCAGGGCTGGGGAAAAGCCAGAGGGGCTGGGGAGCTCCAGGCTGGCAACTCCCCAGGCTGCAGGGCCTTGTCCAACGCCCCATAGAGACACTGGGTTGCAGAGAGAGGCAGCAGGTCCAGACCCAACCTTACCTATGATGAGTGGCTGACACTGCAGTCTGCCCCAGAACATGGGGGGTAGTTGGTGACTGGCAGTAGCCTATGACTGAGGTGAGGTAGGGATAGGGGGTGGGGGTTCCCCAGGGAGGGGAGACCCTGAGACTGTTAGGGATATGGGTTTCATCTATCGCCCCACCACAGTTAGAAAATCACATTGTAGCAAAGCCATCCACAATGACCTGCACAATGATAGCAGCAGCACTTTGATTCCTTTGGCTACTTGGATCACAGCAGCCCCCAGTGTAGATTTGCCCACTCCAACTTGATTCCAGACCGACCGGTAGCTGTATGGCGTTACAAGCTTCCAGAGGGCTTATTTGTAAACTCTGAGGGCTGCTCTCATCTTGGTATTCTTGCACTTCAGGGCAGGGGAAAGCAAGTCACAAAGTTCCATGAAAGTGTCCTTACACATGCAAAAGTTTCGCAGCCACTGGGAATCGTCCCAGACCTGCAACACTATGTGGTCCCACCAGTCTGTGCTTGTTTCCCAGGCCCAGAATCAGCGTTCCACAGCATGAGCCTGTCCCATTGCCACCAGGATGTCCAAATTGCCGGGGCCCGTGCTTTGAGAGAAGTCTTTGTCCATGCCCTCATCACTCTCGTCACTGCACTGCCGTCGCCTCCTTGCCTGCTTTTGCAGGTTCTGGTTCTGTATATACTGCAGGATAAAGTGTAAGGTGTTTACAATGCTCATAACAGCCGCGGTGATCTGAGCGGGCTCCATGCTTGCCGTGGTATGGCGTCTGCAGGAGAGCAGGAGAGCAGAGTGGCAGCGGAAGTGATGGTTGGAAGACCAGTTTTGCAGACTTACTGCACTGTCCGCTGCCAGGACGCAACAGCCTGTGTCCGTTAGTTGAGCTGAGTGGGCTGCACGATTGCTGTAGTATGGAGAGCCAAGAGCAGGAGAGCACAATTGCAGTGGAAGTGGCGGATGACGATGGTCATATAGAGGACCTCTGAGACCACCAGGAGAGTGGCAGTGGAAGTGGTGGTTGGAAGACTAATTTTTCCAGCCTATTGCAGCATCTGCAGCCAGAGCAGGAGAGCAGAGTGGCAGTGGAAGCAGTCCGTTGATGATGACGGTTAGCAGTCCTACTGCACTGTCTGCTTAAAGCAGTATGACATTCGCACGAAAAAAAGGCACGAAACGATTGCCTGCCATTGCTTTCATGGAGGGAGGGGTGACTGATGACATGTACCCAAAACCACCCGAGACAATGTTTTTGCCCCATCAGGCATTGGGAGCTCAACCCAGAATTCCAATGGGCGGTGGAGACTGCGGGAACTGTGGGATAGCTATCCACAGTGCAACGCTCCGAAAGTCGACACTAGCCTCAGTACTGTGGATGCACTCCGCCAACTTAATGTGCTTAGTGGGGACACACACAATCGACTGTATAAAATCGCTTACTAAAAAATCGACTTCTATAAGTTCGACCTAATTTCGTAGTGTAGACACACCCTTTGAGTGCAGAGATTCTGGTACTTCTGTGAGTAGCCAGAGTCAGGGGTTGGATATTACAGGACAATGAATCAGGGATTCAGTGATTAGGGTGCCCCTCTTGTCGGGCTGCGAGTTAAAGCTGGGTCTGGCATAAGCCCAGAGGAGACTGCTTGAGTGAGTGAAAGGCTGGTGGTATCAGGGAGCTGACACCCAGGTACTACTAGTAAGACCCCTCATGGGCTGTAGGCAGGGGGTAATAAGGTGACTCCATCCCCGAGAAACATCAAAGTGGAGCAGAGAGAAAAAAAAACTTTTCCTCCCCTCCACCATCTCTCACTGTGTCAAGCACTTTACACAGAGGACATCTGTAAATACACAGAGGAGGCCAAATGTTACTTACTTCAGTCTCTCCAGTTTGCAGTTCGGGTGTTTCAGTCCCTCGCACAGCAGCTGCACTCCGGCATCTCCCAGAGAATAATGAGCACCCAGGTCCAGCTCTGTCAGGCTCTGGCTGGTTCTGAAAACAGCGGCAAGATCCCCACAGGCAGCGTCTGTGACACCGCAGCTCCACATTCTGCAGGAGAAACCCAGAGAAGGGGGATCACAGTGTGAACAGGGCTCATCACAGCTGTTCTGTTAGGTGGCCCCACCCACCAGCCCCTCTCCCTGACCAATCCACGTGCAGAATGAACTAGAAGGCCTGCTCCCCTGCCTGTCCCAACCCCCACCCTATTTCAATGAGGAATTAGTGTGAGGTTGGACTTCCTGCTTGAGTCCCACCCCTTACACTTGACTCTTGACCAGTCAGCACTGTGAAAGGACCAGAACCACCTGGTGACATCTGACATTGCAACATGTTCAGTGCTTAACACACTGAGGTCCTGGTCGTGGCTGGGGTAATCAGTAATAAACTAATTAAATGAAAAATCTTGTTTAATTCAGAGTTAAGGTTGCCCGATGATAGCTTATGCCCTTCTCACACTTCAGAAAACCAGGAAATACAGAGTGAAGGCAATAGCCATTGGAAATAAGTGCATGCCCTCCAGATGCATTCGCTGTTTTAGGTGTAACTGTACTGAATAGTGGCGGAATAAGCTGAAGCAGCTGGGAAGAGCTATGACTGTGATATGAGGAGATCTAGGGATTAATCTGAGGAGCATCATAGAGCTGTGACAGGGACATAGAATCATAGAATTCAAGATCAGAAGGGACCATTATGATCATCTAGTCTGACCTCCTGCAAGATGCAGGCCACATAAGCCGATCCACCCACTCCTTAGCAAGTGACCCCTGCCCCATGCTTCGGAGGAAGGCGAAAAACCTCCAGGGCCATTGCCAATCTTCCCTGGAGGAAAATTCCTTCCCGACCCCAAATATGGCGGTCAGCTGAACCCCGAGCATGCGGGCAAGACTCTCCAGCCAAACCCTCTGGAAAAGGTTATATCATACCAGGCACATAATTGACCTATTGACTAAGCCCGTTATCCTATCATACCATCCCCTCCATAAACTTATCTAGCTTAATCTTAAAGTCATGGAGGTCCTTCGCCCCCACTGCTTCCCTCGGTAGACTGTTCCAGTATTGCACTCCCCTGATGGTTAGAAACCTTCGTCTAATTTCAAGCCTGAATTTCCTGACTGACAGTTTATATCCGTTCGTCCTCGTGTCCACATTAGCACTGAGCTGAAATAATTCTTCTCCTTCCCTGGTATTTATCCCTCTGATATATTTAAAGAGTGTAATCATATCTCCTCTTATCCTTCTTTTGGTTAAGGAAAACAAACCGAGCTCCTCAAGTCTCCTTTCATACGAAAGGCCTTCCATTCCTCGGATCATTCTAGTGGCCCTTCTTTGTACCTGTTCTAGTTTGAATTCATCCTTCTTAAACATGGGAGACCAAAACTGCACACAATACTCCAAATGAGGTCTCACCAACGCCTTATATAACGGGACTAGCACCTCCTTATCCCTACTAGAAATACCTCGCCTAATGCAACCCAAGACCGCATTAGCTTTTTTAACGGCCACATCACATTGCCTACTCATAGTCATCTTGCGATCAACCAGGACTCCTAGGTCCTTCTCCTCCTCCGTTACTTCCAACTGGTGCATCCCCAGCTTATAACTAAAGTTCTTGTTAGATATCCCTAAATACATAACCTTACACTTCTCACTATTGAATTTCATCTTGTTACTAATACTCCAGTTTACAAGGTCATCTAAATCTCCCTGGAGAATATCCCGATCCTCTTCCGAATTGACATGACAAGACCTGGGTCTGCATCTCCTCATGTGTATTTTGAAAAGAAAGAGGAGCATGTGAACCATGAGGTTTCAGCCGGCATCATTCCAGTGTAGAATTCTGGAGGTTGTGTCAGTGGCAGGGCACTGGGTGCTATGGATATTGCCAGTAGTGAGGTGGAATATGAGAGCAGTCTGTGGATTTAATGATGGGTAGGGGAGAGTATAGTTTTAGGTGTTAACCTGTGAGCAGGTCTGAAGGGATTGTAAAGGGTATGAAGTGGTTGTTAAATTTTACAACTGTGGCATTCTCTCCGGGGAATAGGCTCAGTGTTTGAGTGCAGGACAAGGGCAGGCAGCACCTGTCCATCACAATGAAAAGGCAGAGTGCAAGTGTGTGTGTTATGGGCATTCTGAGACATCACTCAGAGAGGGCAGAGTTAAGGGTCTATGGGCATTTACCTTAATTTATTTTTTTCCCCAGATATTTACAGTGCATTCTCAGAGTTGTACCCAGGGCGAGTTTCACACCTCGAAGTTGAAGGCTCAGAGGGGTGGTAAGCGGCCCATTAATCTCAATGAGATGTTCTCAACTGAAAGAGAATATCTCATGGAGATTAAGACAGCCTGAAAAAATAGCTCTGAGACACGTGAATTGCTCCATTCATTTATGTGGGTGTTCCCTTCCCCCTCGTTGCTGGAGAGTTTCTGATGTGTGTCAAACGTACTTGTCTCAGGAGTGTTTTCTTGGTGCATACTCTGAGCATGCCTGTTCTAAGTTAGAGGGCAGGGTTTCCTGAGATCCTGGCTCACATGCGGGATAAGGAAACAGGTTCAGATACCCCCACAGGCAAGTCCCCTGGCACCCGCCTCATTTGAGGGAGGGGGGCACGGATGAGGGTCAGACTCTCATAGATGGACAGGGGCTCCCAGAGCCAAGCACACACGGGGAGGCAGGGACAGGGAGTGGGGCTCAGACACCACCAAAGGGGAAGTGATTTCCAGATTACATGGAGGGGTTAGGGAGAGGGGCTCAGATACCCCAGAAAGGAAAGTCCCATCCAGAACCTGGCTCACATGAGGGGGCAGTGATGGGGCCTCATACTTACACAGGAGCATGGAGAAGAGTTCAGACACCACCAGGGGAACAAGGGACTCCCAGTCATATAAGGAATAGGGAGAGGGGCTGAGAGCCCCTGGAAAAGCAAACCCCACCCTGAAGCTGGCTCACATGGGGGGAGCAGGGGAGGGGGAGGTCACACCCCTGTACATGGATTGGGGGAAACCCAGATCATGGCACACACAAACCATTCTCCCTCTGTGCCCCTAGACCCCCATTACCTGAGCCTCAACCCCTCTTCCCACCTACTCTTTTACGCCAATCACGTCCTCTCCCAGTGAGAATTTGCGTGTGTGGCTTTTTTTCACACAATGGTTTCAGCACCTTCTGCTATACTCAGATTCTGTTTCCCCCCAAATTAAAAGTCCCCCTCTAACAGAGGCACATTGCAGCAATATACCTGCTTCTTTTACCTCAGATTTCTGCCCCAGATTGGATTTGAATTGACAGTGCCGGGGTGATACGCTGCTGCAATTACCATAACACATCCACAGAGCCACCCAGGTGCTGGGATAGATGACTTTCCAGATAGTAGCCTCTGTCTCTGCACATGCTCAGTTTAATCCACTAGGAACATAAATAGGTGTGCAAGACTTCTAAAGTGCCTAACTGGAGAGGCAAACTCTTTCTCCAGAAATGTTTCAATTTGATTTCCTCCAAAGTGCTTGTGGGTACCAGGCCCTCTGTTGGGAAACCCTTGACCATTTGAGACCCTGTTGTGGTGAGCTGAGCCCTGGACTGACCTTTATCTATGAGCATAAATAGGTTTCCAGAATTTGTCAACTTTAAGAAAAGCTTGGGAGGGGGGATGCTGTATTGCAGGAACCTCAAGTTTTGGTCACAAACAGAACCCCTTGCACCCATGAGGCACATCAAATTCAAGACAATCTGAGTGACTGTAGATTTTAGACCTCGCAGGCATCGAGTTTAAACAGGGAGCTGATCTGAACATTAACTATATCAGAGCTGTCACTTTACTGTAGTATAAAATACAACAAACCTAAACAAAACGTGGAATTTATTCAGCTAGCACCTGAGGTCCAGTGCTGGCACAGCGATGAATAAATTGGCAATAGTGTACTTGGTGACAAGAGAAGCTCATTGGAGACATTTCTGGTTGAAACACTGGAACCCAAACAAGACAGCTTCCCCCTCCCGCCCGATACACACACATGTGACAGTAGCTGATGAGCATCATTTGGACCATCAAACTGCTGGGCCACAAATCATGATTAAAGGAGAAGCATATGGAGGTTCTGCTGACCAAGTGCTGTACTCTGGTGGTGAACAGTGAGATGCAGGGAGCCCATTAACTGGTAAAGTGGACCTAAAATTGTGGAAGAGTTTCTGTACAAGCACCAAATTTGATAGCTCGATGGCCAGAGTGTTTGGCTTCCAGTCAAAGTTGATGAAACAAGATCCTCTCATGCAAATATTTTATAAAGTAAGCTAAAAAATCCCCCTTTGCACAAACTTAAATATTTGTTTTTAGTCTTGAACTCTGTCAGGGTAACCCCCACCCCAAACTCTAGGTTACACATGAAAGACCCTCTATGCTTATATTCTACCAGCTTAGGTTAAAACTTCTCCAAGGCAAATTCCCTCCATGTCCTTGGACTGCTACTGCTGCCAACACCAAGTGATTTACACAAAAATTCAGGGAAGGGTCACTTGGAATCCCTATCCCACTAATATATCCCCCAAGGCTCCTTTACCCCCATTTTTTTGGGGGGGGCTTGAGAATAAAATACCAACCAGTTGTTTCAGCAATGTGAGCACAACCAGACCCTTTGTCTTCTGGCTTTTTGCCCCCGCCCCCAAGCAAAAAACAAACAAATAAATAAATAAAAAACCTGTGGGGTGGCTGGCGCGGTGAAGCACCAAAAAACCCACCAACAACAACAACCTGCGGGATGGCCGGAGCCAGGGTGCAAACTTTCAGCTAGCAGGACTCCCTGGTTGCAGACATGGGCAGTGGAGTGTGCCTCCGGCTAGCAGGGGGGAGGGGGAGGTAGCGGGGGGGAGAGAGAGAAGGGGGGTGGCCAGGCCTTCCTTCAGCCAGGGCACTCACCACTCGGCTCCTCCCACCGTGCTGCCTGCCAGGAAGGCTCCACGCCGCTCCGGTCGGCGGGGAGGGAAGGACACGGGCTGCTGGGCTTCCTGCAGATCTGGCACCGGCTGGGGCAGACAGAGCGCCCAGCCAGCTCCCAGCGGGGCGCTCCCCTCCTCTGCGCCGTCACCCCCTACAGGGCAGCCAGAGCAGCAAACAAGAAAAAAAAGAAAAAAAATGGTGGCCATGCCACCCTAGGCTTGGACAGAATGCCGCCCCTTAGAATCTGCTGCCCCAAGCACGAGCTTGCTTGGCCGGTGCCTGGATCTGGCACCAATCCGGTTCTTAAAAGAAAAACGTTTTTTTATAAAAAAAAAAGTAAAAGAATCACACCTGCAAAATCAGGATGGAAGGTAACTTTTACAGGGTAACAAAAAGATTTAAAACACAGAGGATTCCCCTCTGCGGTCAGCTTCACAGTTACAAAAACAGGAATTAAACTACCTCTCTACCATAGGGAAATTCACAAGCCAAAACAAGAGATAACCAAACACATTTCCTTGCCCTACTCACAGTTCCTGTGGTTTTAGATGGATTATTCCAGGTATGGTTTTAGGAGACAGTTTACCTGCTGGCATTTCCCTCCGTCCAGAGGGAGAACAACCCACAGAACAACAAAACAAATCCTTCCCCACCGATTTGAAAGCATCTTCTTTAATCATTGTCCTTCTGGTCAGGTGCCAGCTAGGTCATTTGAACTGCTTAACCCCTTACACGTAAGGCAATCCAGTACAGCTGCCAAGGAGGGATTTTATGCTACAGAATGGGCTGGCATACATAAAGGTTGCTACCCTTCCTCCTATATTCATGACATGCCTCCCAATTCACAGACGGTGCTGGAGAGCCTGTTTCACACCGGCTCTGATTTCTTCCTGGAGCTCTAGGAGAAAACAGAATTAATAAGACACACTCACCTTTAATTTTACTACCAATTACATGAAGATTAGACAGTATTGTCCACATTTCAAGGGCTAAAATGACTTAGAATACAGGGACATTTTTACCCAGCTGATTCTGGGCAACTTTCATGGGAGAGTGCATCAGCCACATTGTTAGAAGCTCCTGAAATGTGATGAATTTCAAAATCAAAACCTTGGAGAGCTAAAATCCACCGAAGAAGTTTCTTGTTATTCTCCTTGACTGTATGAAGTCACTTCAGCGCAGCATGACTGGTCTACAGGTGGAAATGCTGCCCTCAAACATATGGGCATATCTTCTCCAGAGCGTACACAATGGCATAACATTCCTTCTAGCAATCTGATTAGGAAACTACTGAATAACTACATCCAGCTTCACCAGTCCATTGCAATATCCAGCTGGGTTTAGGTCTAGACAAAGAACAGAGATGGCTCTGATGAGGTCGAGAGTGCTTCATTCTCAGCTCTCACATCTTTGGTCCTACGCTTTGTGAATGGCAATGTCCCAGAGAAACCCAGCAATCTGGGGTTAGAGCCGTATTATTAATTATTATTATTGTTGTTGTTTGTATTACGGTAGTAGAACTCATATTTATCCTCATTGCTCTGTTCCTCCATTGAAGCACAGCACTGTATAACTGACAACTTTAGGAATCTGGTTTGGATTCTGGCGTCAATGATGCGCTGGTTAGTAGCTTCCCAGTTGATGAGTGATTTTTCTGCAGAATCTGTCATAATGAGAACTACTCCCTCTGAGTGCTTGTTGTCACTACACCCTGAGTAAATCAGATGTTTCTTCTCTTGCTTGAAGCACTTCTTATCCACATCTCTCAGTCTGCTCTCACCGATGCCCAGGATTTCAAGTCTGTAGTTGTCCATAACTCTCATGATCTGTAAGATCGTTGATGTATGAAATATTGTTCTCACATACCAGTAACCAGCCCTGAAGTGTCTGCTTGCTTTCAGCATCCAACTTTTCAGGGCCTTGGCTTCCAGAGACTGGCTTTCATTAGATGCCTCCTTGAAGCACAAAGGGGCAGCAGTGTTCATGTTTACAGGAATGGTAGCCTGGTTCTGTTTCTATAACTGGTGAGGTGTTTTTACAAGACTACGTGTTTAGCCTTGAACTCAACACTCCCCGCTTTATCTGGGCTTGGGACTGACACACACAGACACAAGACGCAGCAATGCAGAAGTGTATTAGTAACACAAATACCAGTATAGCATAGGTAGACAGAAAATGCCAGGAAGACCGAGACTTAGCTAATGGTACTGCGTTACTAAGCAAGAGCCCTGAAAATTTACAAAGTCAGAGAACTGGGGAAAATAGCAGGCTAAGCAGAGTTAATTATGCTAAAGCAAACATCCTTGAACCCCAGATGTCATGCAGCAACAGCACATTAGAATGCAAAATTATAAGACAAATTGTTCTACTTTTTATCTCAGAAGCATCATATTGACCATCAGATACCTCCAGAAGGAAGTGACATCAAGTATAGGAAAGTATCAGAGGGGTAGCCGGGTTAGCCTCTATCCACAAAAACCATGAGGAGTCCTGATGGCACCTAAAAGACTAACATATTTATTTTGGCATAAGTTTTTGTGGGTAAAAACCCACTTCTTCAGATGCATGGAGTGAAATTTACATATACAGGCATAAATATACTAGCACATGAAGAGAAGGGAATTATCTTACAAGTGGAGAACCAGTGTTGACAAGGCCAGTTCAGTCAGTGTGGATGAGGTCCACTCACAATAATTGGTGAGGAGGTGTCAATACCAAGAGAGGGAAAATTGCTTTTGTAGTGAGTGTGCCACTCCCAGTCCCTATTGAAGCCCAAATTAATGGTGTTAAGTTTGCAAATGAATTGTAGCTTTGCAGTTTCTCTTTGAAGTCTGTTTTTGACATCTTTTTGTTGAAGGACAGCTACTTTTAAATCTGTTATTGACTGTCTAGGAAGATTGAAGTTTTCTCCTACTGTCTTTTGTATGTTACCATTCCTGATGTCTGATTTGTGTCCAGTTATTTTTTTACATAGAGACTGTCCGGTTTGGCCAACGTACATGGCAGAGGGGACATTGCTGGCACATGATGGCATATATCACATTAGTAGATGTGTAGGTGAATAAGCCCCTGATGCTGTGGCTGATGTGGTTTGGCCCTGTGATGGTGTCACTAGAGTAGATATGGGGACAGAGTAGGCAATGATGTTCATTACAGGGATTGGTTCCTGGGTTAGTGTTTCTGTGGTGTGGTGTGTAGTTGCTGGTGAGTATGTGCTTCAGGTTGGGGGGCTGTCTGTAAGCGAGGACTGGCCTGCCTCCCAGGGTCTCTGAGAGTGAGGGACTGTTTTCCAAGATAGGTTGTAGATTTTAGATGATGCGCTGGAGAAGTTTTAGCTGGGGGCTGTAGGTGATGGCCAGTGGTGTTCTGTTATTTTTCTTGTTGGGCCTGTCCTGCAGTAGGTGAGTTCTGGGTATCCATCTTGCTCTGTCAATCTGTTTCCTCACTTTCCCAGGCGGGTATTGTAGTTTTAGAAATGCTTGATAAAGATCTTGTAGGTATTTCTCACTGTCTGACGGTTTGGAGCAAATGCAATTGTAAAGGAATAGTATAGGAAAGGCATTTACTAAACACAGCAATGTATAGAAACCAAAGATATTCAGCACCAGAACAAAACCAAGAATCTTCAATTCAAACATAATCTCGGTGTTAGGATAACTGCTAGAGCTGGAGAGCTACAAAGCTTTACTCAGAAAACTAGATGCCTTTGAAAATAAGTGCCCACAAAGATTCTTGGCATTGGTTGGGAAGATGTCATCCTTAACAAAAAGATCTGAGAAATCACCAATGAGCAGCCCATTTTCAATGCAATCTGAGGGCACACTGAACATATTTGGGGCATATACTCCAGAGGCCAACACAGACTCCCACATGAAGTCATCAAATGGAAATCGAATTCTGTGAGAAAACAAGGGTGCCCAAGTGAAACCTTGAGTAGAAGCTTTAGCAGGGAGGGCAGAATAGTCCATCTCAACACCTTAGAGCAAATGGAAGCAGCAGCAAAGGACAGAGGGGAATGGAAGAGACTGGTTTACACCCTGTATTCCAACTTCGGCACAGGAATGATGTAATAATATAATGTAGTACAGGCCTGCACAACTCGTAAAGCGGCGAGGGCCACATTCCTCCAAAGAAAACAGCCGAGGGCCAAAACCTCCCGGTCCCGCAGAAACACCCCGCCCCAGGGCCGTCCAGCCCTGCAGAAACAAACCCTCCTTCCCCAGCGCCGCCCCACCAAAACAGCTGTGGGCCAAAAAGGAAGGTTGGGGGTGGGGAGGTGATACTTTATTTTAAATCAACTGGGGGCTCCCAGCTGAAGAGGTGGCTGGGAGCCCTCAGGGTCAAATTAAAGGGCTCGGGGCTCTGGCGGCTGGGGGAACCCGGCAGGGTCGGCTCTAGGTTTTTTGCTGCCCCAAGCAAAAATAAACTTGGCTGCCCCCCGTCCCAGCCCTGGGCTCCCCCCTGTACCCCCTGCTGCCCCAATCCTGGGCTCTCCCCCCACTGACCCACACCCCCTGCCGCCCCAGCACTGGGCTTCCCCCTTTCCTCCCCACCAGTGCCCTCCCCCCACCCTGCTGCTGCCCCAGCCCTGGGCTCCCCCCCACCAGTGCCTCCCCCCCACACACCTCCTGCCTCCCCATCCCTGGGTCACTGGTAACGCTCCCAGGGCAGGTCATTCAGTAGGAATTTTGGATGTGCACAAAACACAGACAGGATTGCTTCCCATATGGTTACAGAGCTACAGTAAACTGGAACAATTTTCAGCTTGTGTGATTGGAAGATATCTGGATGCATATTATAAGACTGTTGTCCATAAATGAGGAAAAGTTGAGGTGCCTTTATTATTCTTTTGTTCCACTCTTTCTTTCTATGGGGAATTTGCCAATGCAATATCACTGTCTTCCTTAAACAAACAAAAAGGCAATGGCTTTTGAAAATAGCAATTCCAGTGCTAATAAGCATTTCTTGCTCAATTTTATCCTGCTTTTTCTACAGCAAGTTACAGTGGATGAGTATATTTGATTTGGGAGAAATGAAGTAACAGCTGCCCAAACTGAGCTTGAGCACTCCTGAATTTTGAGGTGTTCAAATCTGGAAGGCAGGTGCTGCGGGGGGGCCTGTGGGCTCCATGGGGGAGCATGGCAGCAATGTGTCTGGAGCTGCATGGAGCCAGACATGCTGGTCTGAGTGGCACTGTAAGGGGGCTGGGGGTTGGAAAAGGGGTAGGGAGTTCCAGGGGGCAGTCAAGGGAGAGGGAGCAGGGGTGGTTGGATGGGGCAGAGGTTCAGGGGGGCAGTCAGGGGACAGGCAGCAGTAGGATAGGCATGGGAGTCCCAGGGATTTATCAGGGGACAGGTAGGGGGTGGGGTCCTGGGGGAAAGTTGGGGGGGGGGTCTCAGGAGGGGGCATTTGGGGACAAGGAGAAGGGAGGCTTAGATAGGGGCTGGGGTCCCAAGGGGCAGTTGGAGCAGGGGTCTTGGGAGGGAGCAATCAGGGGACAAGGAGCAGCGGCATTTAGATAGGGGGTGGGGTCCTGGGGGGCAGTTAGGGGCAGGAGTCCCAGGAGAGGCGTATCAGGGGACAAGGACCAGCGGTGTTAGATAGGGGGTGGAGGTCCTGGGGGGCAGTTGGGGCAGAGGTCTGGGGAGGGGGCAAACAGCGGCCGAATGCCAGGATTCAAACGGCTCTGGACTGCCCGCAGCCGCGGGGAGCTCTGAGCCCTTTAAATCCCAGCCGCGGCTGGGAATCTCTGCGCGCAGCCCAGAGCCCTCTGACTCCTGGCCGCGGCTGAGATCTCTGACTCCCGGCCGCGGCTGGGATTTACAGGGCTCTGGGCTCCCCGTGACTGCGGGCAACCCAGAGCCTTTTGATTCCCGGCCGCGGCTGGGATTTAAAGGGCTCTGGGCTCCCCGCCACTGCGGGCAACCCAGAGCCTTTTGATTCCCGGCCGCGGCTGCGATTTAAAGGGCTCTGGGCTCCCCGCCACTGTGGGCAACCCAGAGCCTTTTGATTCCCGGCCGCAGCTGAGATTTAAAGGGCTCTGGGCTCCCCGCAGCTGCGGGCAACCAAGAGACTTTTGATTCCCCGCCGCGGCTGGGATTTAAAGGGCTCTGGGCTCCCCGCGGCTGCGGGCAACCCAGAGACTTTTGATTCCCCGCCGCGGCTGGGATTTAAAGGGCTCTGGGCTCCCCGCGGCTGCGGGCAACCCAGAGACTTTTGATTCCCAGCCGCGGCTGGGATTTAAAGGGCTCTGGGCTTCCCGCCGCTGCGGACAGTCCAGAGCCTTTTGATTCCCGGCCATGCCTGGGATTTAAAGGGCTCTACGTTCCCCGCCGCTGCGGGCAGCCCAGAGCCCTCTGACTCCCAGCCGCGGCTGAGATTCAAAGGGCTCTGGGCTCCCCGCGGTTGCCGGCAGCCCAGAGCTCTTTGCTTCCTGGCCGCGGCCGGGATTCAAAGGGCTCTGGGCTGCCCACAGAGCGCCGTGTGTGGGGGATTTAGAATCCCCTTGTGGGCCGCACAGTGAGGCTCCGCAGGCCGTATGTTGTGCAGGCCTGATGTAGTAACTCCAGCAGCGCCTGGGGCTCACCCAAGAGCAGGGCCTCATTGTGTAAAGACTAGTAACTAGTCCCTCCCCTGAAGAGTTTATGATGTAATTAGACAAGACAGACAAAAGGGAGGGGACAGAGATGGAACACACAAGCAGAATGAATACTGCAATGGTGACCTATTGTTTGTTATTTTGCCCTGGGGGAAGGATGGTGAGTCTTTGCATATGGGTTTTCCTTAATGCTTTGGGTGGGAGTTGCTAGCAGGGCCGGCTCCAGGCACCAACATTCCAAGCAGGTACTTGGGGCGGGAATCTGCAAGTGGCGGCAGTCCCTGTGTTTCTGCCCCCAAGCAGCGCGCCGAACTGCTGCTGCGGACGGCGGGAGCAGTCCGTGTGCCGTTAGGGTGGCATGCGTGTTTCCACGGCGGCGGCAATTCAGCCACAGCTTCTATATTTAGCTGTCTGCGGCGGCACAGCTTCTGTCTTCCGGCTGAAGACAGAAGCTGCTGCCGAATTGCCGCCGCTGTGGAAACACGCATGCCACCCTAACGGCACACAGACTGCCCCCACCGTCCGCAGCAGGAATTTGGCGCGCTGCTTCGGGTGGCGAAAACAGTAGAGCCGGCCCTGGTTGCTAGGTGGGGATTAGCTAAATGAAATGAGATAGGAATGGAGGGGGACAAAGAAGGGAGGGGAGAAGGAAGGAAAGAGAGGAGCATGGAAAGAGGCTGAGGTGCACCGACCATGAGGGGAGGGGAAAGGACAGGGTTGCAAGAAACAGCCAATCAGCACAAGGAAGGAATGTCTAGAGTGACAACTTGTAGCAGGCAGTCTGATGACATCATTGTCAATCGGTCTCTGCTGAGGCAGCTTCTCTGTCTGCTCCTACTGGCTGGGAGTCATCTCTGGTCCTGGGCTTGGTTCTGGAGTTTTGTGGAGGATTAAGATGATGGCATTAAACTGGAAGCAGAAGCTGACTGTCAGCCAATGGAGGAATCGGAGCACTGATCTGATGTGGTCATAGTGGCATAAATCACAGAAGAGGTGGAGAGTTCTCTTCTATTGGCTGGTACATGTGCAGTGTTAGACTGAGTGTTAGGTGCAGTGAATTACAGTGATCCAGGCTGAAGATGAGAAGTAGATGGAAATATTTGGCTAAGTCTTTGTCTGGGCAGAATGTGTGAAGTTTCTGAGCAAACTGCTGATTCCTATTCAAACTCTATAACAGGTTGTACCTCTAGATCACCCCTGTGGGGCGAGGGTGGGCACCTCTCTCATCCCTAAGGTCCCTTTTCTAGCTGCAGGTGTCGCTATAGCACTGGTTTGGAGTGCAGGGTGTGGACTCCTGGATGTCAGTCTTTGGGAGGCATCTTCTCCTTTAAGGCATGGCCACAGTCCAAGACAGAAAAAAGCAAAGCAAATAATCCTGCAACTCACAAAACAGTCTGGGCTCACCCCACTGTCCCTCGCAAGGTAAAAGGTAAATAGACTCTGAGAAGAGGGCTGGGTTACTAACACTCTGCATGTCAGGGGCCCAGGCTGAGCGCCTGGGCTCTAATGAAAAGCAAAGCAGAGTAAAGATGGTTCCTCTTCCTCTCCAGAGGGTTCAGGCAGCAGAATCTCTTCTGCGGGTTCCCTGCCAACCTGCACTGGGCTGTGATCCTCTCTTTCAAGGAGCCACCCATCTCCAGGTGCAATAGGTCTCACAGGTGTGCCAGGTTGGGGATGAATGTGCCCAGATGAGTTCTTTAACCCCTTCCTGACTGGGGAGTGCCACCCCTCAAGACAGAAGTTAGGATCCCCCGATCCAATCCTGATTTTCCCACCAGTCCCAGTCAGAGCTGACTCAGCCCTCTGGAGCTCCAGAGTGGAGCATGCTCAGTGAAGAAAGGACCTTTGAAGATTCTAGCTGTAAATCTGAAATAAGTCTCCACTAAGCATCAAGAGTGATTTTTCAAATGCTTATAACTTTTAAAATTGGGGCAGATTTTAAATTCCTGCGCCAAAGCATAGGGATGAAAATGGATGAGCCATTTAGGCTGAAATTTCACAAAAATATCCAGCTTGAAGCAGACACCCGGCATGGAAAATGTAAGTCAAAACGGTTATGGTTAGCAAAGTTACAAGCAACAGAAAACAGGGTCCACTGATGGAAGTGTCAGGTTATCATAATATATAACTCTATATATTATATGTACTCTACAAGGCAAAACATAGCTTTTGACATTAGCAATATAAAACTGATTGAAGGCATGATACTTCCATTGTACATCCTAGTACAGGCTGGGTAGTGCCTTCATGGCTCTTTTTATGTAGTATTTAAAAGAAAGAGAAAGATACCCCATGATACAGGAAGAAAAGGTAAAAAGCTGACTGGTGAATTTTAGTCCCGAGTGACACATTCAGTGCTTTCTAACTTGTCAATATCCATGCTGTGCTATCTTGGGTGCATATTTTTGAAGCATAACTTCTGTGTAAGGTGAACATGCTGAGACATTAGTTTGTTCCCACGAGGAGTGTATGTATGCCTCCTTTTCATATCGTACTGCTTTGTCCCTTATTAATAAACTAAGCTAAGCTTGGTTATTTGGTCTCTTAAA
Source organism: Mauremys reevesii (assembly GCF_016161935.1). Lineage (NCBI taxonomy): Eukaryota > Metazoa > Chordata > Testudines > Geoemydidae > Mauremys > Mauremys reevesii. Next base: position 76,032 of record NW_024100880.1, on the reverse strand, counting down.
TACTTTTTAATATTGAACCACAAGAGTTGCCAAGCAATGGCTAGACCTCAGTGAATATTGTTAGACTGATACAAGTTACTGTGCCTGGGGGCGGAAATAAGTACCACATTCAGGTGACAGCAGTTCCTTTTTTAAGTGACAATGGCCGATGCAAGCCCCTCTCTCTGATACTCCACCGAATCAGTTGGTTTCCCATTCCCTTTTAGACTAAATTCAAAGTCCTTGTGCTAATTGTCAAGAACCTAAATAGATTATGTTCTAACGTGTACACTAGAGAACTCCACATTGCAACTTGCATCAGTGTGACTGTACTGGAAGCTGCAATGATGCAGTGCATCCACACTAGCCATTCTATCTTGGGTGCACACAATGTACATTCACAAAGAGTGCACTCTGTAAATGCTGCAGGGCCTGTGGGTTGTTGCACCTACCCTGCATTTCCTCATGCTGCTTCCTGGAGCAGCCGCATAATGTCTACGGCTTATAGTATCTGTGTGCACTTCATCACTCTTTTTGGTTTGCTGCATTGCCTGCTTTAAATGGTTGTGTACTGCACAAGGATCTGCACGTTTTGTGAACAGTGACACCCTCACACCTGTAGATGCCATGAAAGAGGGTCAGCAGCTCTTACTGCCACTGCCCCAACAACCATACAGTTTCTGGGCCTGGAGGCCCAGAGTGGATCATGAAGAGTATCGACAGCTTTGGGGGTTGGTGCTCACGGCAGTGAGGAGCTGGATTTGTTTTCCTCTAATTCATTTCTTCAATCATGTTTGTTAGTTTTTTAGACAGAGTTTGCTTGTGTGTTTAAATTTTGTTATTTTTTTCAGCTGTTTTGTTTGTTTAGTAGCTAAACTCAGTTTCTCTCTATCCTGTGTTTTCCTTTAGGAGCTAGAGAGGAGAGTGCTCTGGGCCCAAAGAAAGAATATCTTTGGGGGTTTTCCACGCAACCCAGTGAATGCTCACCTGTAGTTCTACTCCACCTGCTATAGTGGAGTCCCTTGGGGCTGGAAGGATGGGAGCATTCAGTGGGTGATGGAGAACCACCGAAAAGAGGATTTAGTTGGGTTGGGGGATTGCAGAATGTTAATTCATTACTGTGCTCTGTGTTCTCTTTAGCAAATCTCAGGAGTGTGGAAATTGCCGCTGATGCTCTCAACAGGCAGTCATTATACATTGTGGGATTGTCTGTGTTCATGCACATAAATTAGGCGCTAGTCAGCACTTCCCTGCTGTAGCATTTTATATTTTTGCACAAGAATTCCCAATGCACCAAGCAATTTTTTGTAAGTTGACACATGTTTGAAGTTCTAACACTATAACATTGTATTTCTCATTCATTGTGTCTTTGTAAATCTGAGTAGTGGGTGTTTGAGAATAGGCCAAGCAGAGATTACTGAGTTTCCCCTCAGCTGCTGTTGGGCTGGCATACGAGTGGCACAGTTTCCTGATAAATGGAAAAAAATCTGTTTGTAGTATTTTGCTTAGTACTTCGTTCATTTTTTAATAAAAATTATGAGTTTTTGCAACTAACTCCAGTGAGCGGCTTGGCAGGTGACTGTACCCACTTCACAGAGTTTAAGGCCACAAGAGATCATTAACTCATCTAGTCTGCCCTCCTGCACATCACAGGCCATTACATTTCCCCTAAATTCCCCTGTGTTGAGCCCAGTGATTCTGAATTATCAAAATGCTTGTGGAAGGATGGGCAGGGGCAGTGTGGAACTTCACTGGGAGAAGACTCATTGCATGACTGCAGCTGCTTTGCCAATGCTTGTGCTAAAACAGTGCAGAGGGATGTGGTGGTTGAAAATATGTGATTGTATTTCCTCTGTGCAGGTTAAACACCAGCGGTGATGGGATCCCTTGTGCACTGCTGTACACACATTTGTGGGCGGCTGTGCAGTGTTACAGGTATGCTACAGAGTTGTGCTGTTGCTGCCAAGGCCAAAGGCCTATAGCAGACAGTCTCAACTGTGCTCCACAGGGACAATACCATTGGAGATGCCCAGGTTCAGACTCCAGGGCATTGGAGCAGAGTTAGCTGGAGCTAGAACTCAGCTGTAGAAGGCCTTCTGAGAGGGGATCAGACTGAACCCTGGCCTGGCCATGGTCAGAGCAAAATGCAAGATCACTTCTTCACTAAAGCCCTTGTCAGAAACAACAAGAGGGTTGATCTTGCATTTTGCTCTGACCATGGCCAGGCCAGGGTTCAGTATGATCCCCTCTCAGAAGGCCTTGTTGTTGTTTCATGTTGGGCATGAGTTGGAGACTGTGTAAAAAGAGAAAATAAATTTGGGTTGGTGTGACACAGAGCACCCTTGGCAAAGAGTCCCCTGTTCTTTGCAAACAGATCTCACCTCAGACCAGACAAACTTACTACAAAAAACACATCTTACAGGATATTTGTCAAGTATAACATGTAATGTATCTACAGAAAGTGTGTTGTCTACCCTTGCCACATCCCAGAACATTCAATGGAAAACCATCAGAGACCATGGCAAATGATCAAAACCACTAGGAGGTGAAAAGGAACATCACAGCAGGCAGGGGATCACTCTGGCTATGAATATAGATTTAAGTAGAATCAGGATGAGCTCTACCCTGACATCTGGTGGTGAATTATGGCGAGTGTGGAAAATAATTTCAGGGGCTGATCATGCTTGCATAGGCACACCCACGCCACCTGGCATAGCCCACGGCAGCCTGGGATGGTTGCTTTGGTAACTGTGCGATCCCCAGTTTCTTTGTTGTTGGGGCGGGAGGAGTGGAGTGTTGTCACCCTGATCGTGTGGATGAGGAACTGTGAAACTGCTTTGTGACAGGGAGTCTCACCATCAATTGAGTGGCACTCGCTAGACAAAGGAGTGGGCTCCTTGTGTGAGCCAGAAGCAGTAATTGCACCTTCTTCTCTCTCCACTGTTGAATACCAGAGCTGATTTTTGATTCTCTTAAGAATCTAAGTTACAGGTTACTGAGCTGAACCCACTAAGAGCTAAAATCACTAAAGAGCTGTGCCAACTAGTGGGGGAACCTGAAGCTATATTGCAGAGCAGCTGGTGGAGTTTAGCAGTTTGCGGGGACAGCTGGAGCAGATCACAGAACGGCTGGTGGAGCAGAGCAGCTGGCAGAGTGGAGCAGTTTGTGGGATGGTTGGAGTGGCCCATGGAGCGAGCAGAGCTGAGCAGTTTGCAGGGATGACTGGAGCAGATCACGGGACGGCTGGTGGAGCAGAGCAGCTAGCGGAGCAGAGCGGAGCTGAGCAGTTTGTGGGGTAGCCAGAAGCAGAACCCCACAAAGAGGCAGGGCAGTCAGCCCCTGACCACGTTAGGTGCCCCTTTCTACCCAGGCTGGCAGGGGGAAAACCCCTGCAGATAGACTCTTGAACTCTGGGGCTGCACTGACCCAGGACAGAGACTTTTGGGTTGCAGGACTTTTGGGACTGTGGGTGATTTTTGGGTTGCTAGACTCTTGGGACATTTGAGGTATTGGACTTTGGAGTCTTGGGGTGATTTTGGGATTGCTGGACTCAAAAGCCCAGGGGAAAGGACATGGCCTAGTTGAGGTGTTTTCCCAATTTAATGCTATGTTGTTTATCTCATGTTATTAAACATTTTCTGCTACACCGAGACTCTATGCTTGCGAGAGGGGAAATATTGCCTCTTTGAGGCGCCCAGGGGTGTGTGTAAGATTTTCCCAGGTCACTGGGTGGGGGCTCGAGCTGGTTTGCATTACGTTGTAGGGAAGGGACCCCTATGTATTGAACCTGGCCCTTGCTGCTATCAATTCGGCCTGGCAGAAGGGTTACATAACAAATGATGGTTTTCAGTATAAGAGAGTGTAGGCAAAGGCACTCTGTATTTATTAAGGAAAGCCTTTAGGAGTTCAGGGAGCTGTCCTGAATATTTGGATCCTGGTTCTTATGGAACCAGCTAGTTCTGCAACTGACTGAACTTTGTGGGGAAAACCTAGTTCATTATTTAGGACAGGTAACATCAAATGTAGATCAAGGTTCTTGCTTTGATTTTGCTTTTGCTTTGATTTTGATTTTGTTTTGCGTTACAACCAGTTGTTTCTATCACCTTCTCTCTTTCCTGGATAAATCTTTGTTCTTTCTTAAATAAGCCTACATTTGTTTTTATGCTAAGTGTTCACAAGTGCTGTGTGGAGTACAGGAGCAGTGGCTAAGGTAACACTGATAAACTGGAGTACACGGCATCATTGGGTGCACAGATACTGGTAATTCTGTGAGTAGCCAGAGTCAGGGGCTGGATATCATAGGAGGCTGAATTAGGGATTCAGTGATTAAGGTGCCCCTCATGTTAGCCTGGAAGGCAAAGCTGGGGCTGGCATAGCCCAGAGGAGAGTGCTTGAGTGAGTGAAAGGCTGCTGATGCCTGGGAGCTGACACCCAGGTACTACTAGTAAGACCCCCCATTGGCTGTAGGCTGGGAGGTAACGAGGTGACTCTCAGTCCCCGAGAAATATCAGAGTGGAACAGAGAGAAAAAAAAATCTTCTCCTCCTCTCCACGTCTCTCACTGTGTCAAGCACGTTACACAGAGGAGGCCAAATGTTACTTACAAGAGTCTCTGCAGTTTGCAGTTCGGGAGTTTCAGTCCCTCGCACAGCAGCTTCACACCGGCATCTCCCAGTTTATTACCACCCAGGTTGAGGTCTGTCAGACTCTGGCTGGTTCTGAGAACAGTGGCAAGATCCCTGCAGGCAGCGTCTGTGAGACGACATTTCCACAAGCTGCAGGAGACAGAAACACAGAGAAGGGGGATCACAGTGTGAAGGGGGCTCATCAGGGCTGTTCTAACAGGTGGACCTGCCCACCAGCCCCTCTCCCTGGCCAATCCACATGCTCCACCGACTCTCCCAAACCCCACCCTATTGCAATCAGGAACCAGTGCGGGGTGGAACTTCCTACCTAAGCTCCACCCCTTGCACTTCACTCTTGACCAATCAGCACTGTGAATGGCCCAAACACCCTAATTTTTAAACCTCTGCCATTGACCAATGAGGATTAAGGTTTAGGGTAAGATTTCCTCACACAGCACCGTCCTTCACCCTTTCCATTGACCAACCAGAATTCAAGGGGCAGCCGTCTGGGCACCCTAAGTCCCACCTACCCATATTTCAGCCAATCAGATTGGATTTGCCACTGATCAGACCCGCAATGGTGTGACCCAATCAGAGCAGCCCATTGCTACAGGGAGGCTGTAGGGGGAGCCCCCTCCCCAGGCAGCTGGGCCAGGCTCAGAGCAGCAGGAGCTGGGAGATCCTGCCCCTCCACGCCCCCAGCACTGGCTCTGCTGCTGCCCTGCAGGACGCAGCCATCTCCTTTCTCTGACCCCAGCTCTGAGTCTCAGGCCTGGGGAGGGGAGGCAGCTGAGAGCCCAGCACTGGCAGCATCACACCCACCTTTCTCTGAGAGCAGGGACCAAAGGCTGGGGGGATTGGAAGACAAAGAAGGGAACAGCCCCACAACCAGGGGGATCCCCAAAGTTTGGGGAAGAAGAGCTCCTGAGAGGAGGGCGACCATGTGACCCTGTTGGCAGGGCCTGCTCCAGAAACACTGGTGGAATGTGAAACTATGGCAGCAGCCTGGCTGTGACCACTATTCCACCTCAGCCACCTTCCCACAAGCTGCAATGCCAGAATGGGAAGAGGTGCTCTGTGGGATAGCTGCCCATAATGCACTGCTCCCAATGCCGCTGCAAGTGCTGCAAATGTGGCCACACCACTGTGCTTGCAGCTAACAGTGTGAACACTCGGCAGCGCTTTCCTTGCTGCGGTCTCCGAGGGCTGGTTTAACTCACAGCGCTCTACATCTGCAAGTGTAGCCATGCCCTAAATATTAACCAGAAGTGAATTATTGGAAGTCATTCAGAACAAGCAGATGAACAGTAACTATCTCCACACTGTAAAGCAAATTGTCTTAAGTTGGTTTAATTGGAGTAGGCAAAACTCTGTGGTAGCTGTGTTCTGTATTAAAAAATAGAGAAAATAAAGGATATGAAGGGGGCGTGTATAAGTGGGAGATCAGAGCTGGAGGAGACTTGAGAAAAGAGAGAGGGAATCAGAGGGGCCCTCTGGGGTTCTGTGTAAATCCTTCACCTTTATCTCAAACCATCTGATGGTAATTTATCTCTGGGGTGGAGGGCTGAGGTCCCATATATGGAGAATGTACTTCCCTTGGATTGTTTCCCTTTTAGTTCAAGTGTTATTCGGAGAGTACAGGGTCTGAGGAAACCCCTGCCATTTGGGGACAGATTTATATGATATTTTGGTATTTTATTTTTGGAATTAAATGAAAGAAAATGCAGGAGCAGGGAGGGGAAATAATAAATGGGATAGGTGTGGAAGTCTACAAACTGAAATCATGCCATATCAAGGCACACCATTTTACACAATTAGAAATGGGAGAGCCATTTCCCACAACAGAATTCAATCATCAGACAGCCTCTCTGCGGACAATCCTCAGTTATAAATTTGAGGAAAAGACTAGCTGGATTGCAATCTTTAGTGAAAAGAAAGAGTAAAAACTAAACAAAAACAACCCCCACCACCCAAAATTGTGCCAAGATTACCTGTGTCCACATCTTTATAAACTATTGTAATAATCTTTCTCCAAAATATGCCTTGTGAGGTATCATTTGAGAACTCATGGTTTGCTGGTCATTATTGTCCTGGTAAAATGTGTGTGGCAACATCACGTGTAAAGTTATAAGATTCCACTGTACGGTGTTACTAACACATGTTCCAAACTGAGGTTGGCAAACAGGTCAGCCCCAGACACAGGAATGTGTGCTCTGTAGAATTTGTATTCAGGAAACAGTCATCAAACAGGAAGGGGAGATAAAGGAGGGTCAAATGGGAGAGGGAAAAGCAGCAGGACACATCCTTCCCCACAGACGTTTTGTCTCCAAATCCCAACTGGAAACGCTTCTCAAAGGGAAGAAGGACTATTAAAAGGAGAGGCAGACATCACAGGGATACACGTCTCTCACTGCCCACTGAATTCATGGCACCTGGAAGACAAAGGAAGTAGCACTGGATTGGTGGAGGGTTTCTGACCTAACAATTTGGTCAGTGATCTGCTGAAGCATGTGGTGGGAATCTTTGATTTCAATCTAATGTAGCTTGTTAAGTTGGCATTAGTAAATATTTTATCTTTATTTTTCTTGTAACCATTTTTTTTACCTTTATGTCTCATTCCTTGTATTCACTTAAAATCTCTTTGTAGTTAATAAACTTGTTTTATTGTTTTATCTAATCCAGTGTGTTTAAATTGTAGTGTTTGAAATCGTAAACTGGCATATTATTTCTATGAAATAAATGACAGACTTTATATAATTTGTACTCTACAGAAGAGGGTTTGGCAGTACAGAACATACATTTTTGGGGGGAATCTGGGACTGGGGGTGTGTTGAGGTCACTCTGATATATAACCAAGACTGGTGAGAAGAAGAGGGTAACACAAGTGCGGCTGGCAGGCTGCAGTTACACACAGACTCAGGGTGTAAGGTGGGTTTGGGGGGTATGATAGCAAATAAATATATTTGCATATTAACTTAGATAAAAGCATGCAATGTAGCTAACCACGTTGCTTACTCGACAACTGGGTTGAGGGGAACAAGTACTGCAATAAATGAGTCTGTTTACTCAGATCTGCTTCTGGGTTCTTCCTTCTCCTTCTTTCCATCTCTAAAAGATTTCCATTTTAACAGAGCACATTTCTGAAACTGAGTGTGACGGTGCACCCCATAAGGCTTTTTGGAAATATGCTTATGAATGTATATATAACATAACTGGAATATGTTCCATGCTACATATGCCATGTAACGTATCTCTGTAAAGGTTACACCGTCACACAGAAAAACACAAGAATGATCACAGGTCTCTGCACAAGACAGTCCAGTTGTGTAGTTGAAGCCCTGGATCAGAACTCGGGAGATCTGTGTTCAGTTACTGGCTCTAACATACACTACCTGTGCGACCTCGGGCAAGTCATAACATCTTTTTGGGTCTCTATTTTTCATCTGAAAAATGTGAATTGTAATATTTCCTTCCCCTTCCCTTTGTCTGTCCTGGAACTGGATGGTCACGCAGCCTAAAGGGCTGTCTCCTCTTTCAGGGATCTCATCCCAATATCAAATTCCCAAGGAAAAACCTGCCACCAGAATAGACAGTAATCAGAGCGCAAAGCAGTCAGCAAACTCTCTGGCTGCTTGCACAGCTCCCTCCTTCCCAGGACTGCATCTCCGCCAAATCTTGCAAATCCCAATACAACAAGCAAAACACGTATCGCCCCAAGACTAAAATCTTGCTTATGTGCTAAAAAGAACTTGGAAGACTATAACATAACTCCCTGGTGATACCTGCCATTACAACATGTCCAGTGCCTAACACGCTGAGGCCCTGATCATGGCTGGGGCACTTAAACAATACTGTAATACACTAATAATTAAATAACAAAAATCTTGTTTAATTCAGTGTTAAGGTTGCTCAGTGACAGCTTATGCCCTTCTCGCACTTCAGAAAACCAGGAAATACAGAGCGAAGGTAAACACCCATACAACCTTAACTCTGCCCCCTGGAGCTGGCAATAGCCACTGGGAATTAAGGGCATGCCCTCCAGATGCATTCACTGTGTTAGGTGTAACTGTACTGAATGGTGGAGGAATAAATTGTAGCATCTTGGAAGTGCTGTGATTGTGATATGAGGATATCTAGGGATTAGCATGAGGAGTATCATCATAGAGCTGTGACAGTGATATGAGGAGATCTGGGTCTGAGGGCTTGTCTACACTACAGGACTATTTCGAATCTACTTAAGTCGAATTTGTGGATTCGACCTTAATAAGTCGAATTTGTGTATCCATACTAAATACACAAATTCGAACTTCTGAGTCCACATTCACGGGGCCAGCTTCGACTTTGGAAGCGGTGCACTGTGGGAAGCTATCCCACAGTTCCCGCACTCCCCGCTGCCCATTGGAATCGTGGGATTTCCCCCCAATGCATGCTGGGGGGAAAAATGTGTCGTCATTGAACCGTCAATCCCGCCCTCCCTGTCTTCCTTGAAAGCGCCGGCGGGAAATCTGTTCGCGCCCTTCTCTGGTCGGTTGCAGCGCGGGCGCCGCAGCACTGCGAGCATGGAGCCCGCTGCGATCATCGCTGCACTTATGGCCGTTGTCAACTCCTCGCACGTTATCGTCCACCTCTTCCACAGTCAGATGCTGAGAAACCGGGCGAGGAGGCTCCGGCAGCACGGTGAGGAGAGTGGCGCAGACCTCTCACAAAGCAGGGTACGCCGGGCAGTGGAGATCATGGTGGCAATGGATCAAGTTCATGGTGTGGAACGGGAAACAAGCACAGACTGGTGGGACCGCATAGTGCTGCAGGTCTGGGATGACACAGAGTGGCTGCGAAACTTCAGGATGCGTAAGGGCACTTTCCTTGAACTGTGTGACTTGCTGTCCCCTGCCCTGAAGCGCCAGGACACAAGGATGCGAGCAGCCCTGACTGTGCAGAAGCGAGTGGCCATAGCCCTCTGGAAACTTGCCATGCCAGACAGCTACCGGTCAGTAGCGAACCACTTTGGCGTGGGCAAATCTACCGTGGGGATTGCTGTCATTCAAGTAGCCCACGCAATCGTTGAGCAACTGCTCTCAAAGATAGTGACTGTCGGAAATGTCCAGGTCATCATAGATGGCTTCGCCGCGATGGGATTCCCAAACTGCGGTGGGGCTATAGATGGGACTCACATCCCTATCCTGGCACCAGCCCACCAGGCCAGCGAGTACATTAACCGAAAGGGCTACTTTTCAATGGTGCTGCAAGCTGTGGTGGACCATAGGGGACGTTTTACCAACATCAACGTCGGGTGGGCGGGCAAGGTTCATGACGCGTGTGTTCAGGAACTCTGGTCTGTTTAGACGCCTCCAGGCAGGCACTTTCTTCCCGGACCACAAAATAACGGTTGGGGATGTGCAGATGCCTACAGTGATCCTCGGGGACCCGGCCTACCCGCTAATGCCCTGGCTCATGAAGCCCTATACAGGCGCCTTGGACACTGAAAAGGAACTCTTCAACTACCGGCTGAGCAAGTGCAGAATGGTGGTGGAGTGTGCTTTCGGACGTCTCAAGGGAGATGGCGGACCTTACTGACTCGCTCGGACATCAGCGAAAGAATATCCCGTAGTTATTGCTGCTTGCTGTGTGCTCCACAATCTCTGTGAGAGCAAGGGCGAGACCTTTTTGGCCGCTTGGGAGGTTGAGGCAAATCGCCTGGCTGCTGTTTACGATCAGCCAGACACCCGTGCTGAGAGAATATCCCAGCGGGAAGCGATATGCATCAGGGAGGCTTTGAAAGCGAGTTTCCTCGCAGAGCAGGGTAACCTGTGACTGTCCACTAGATTTTAAGAGAGCCTGATCATAAACCAAGTTTCCCCCACTTCCCAAGGACGTTTTAAAACTAAGGACATGTTTTAGTAATTAATAATAAATCTTTCGTTGACTTTGCATTTCTGTTTCTTCGTTGAAACATGGAAGCATTCTGTGCTGGTTAAGGTGTGCACTGATGGGTGGGTTTGCAGGAAGGGCGAGGGTGCCGTCTTTGGATAGGGGTTACCATGACGGCTGTGGGTTTGGGCGTTGGAAGGGTGAGGGTGTGGGGAAGGGTGAGTATCTGCCCCTGGATGAGGTCTCTTTTTGGGGCTCAGGGCACCGGGGAGGATCGTGAGGATCCAAGTGCATGTGAAGGGAAGCCTGCCTTTACATTCGGGGATGTCAGGCACCAGGACCCTGCACAAGCATACACATCAAGGAAAGACCCGGGGCAGCATACACCACACAGACTGTCCCTGGTGCCTAGTGACTGCAGTCTGTGTGTGCCCTGCAGTTGACCCTGCAGCCAAGTCTGTAGCATGGCACTGTGGGCTATGCACTGACATTACAATTCCCCCCCCACCCCCACAGAACAACAGAAAGTCTTCTGACACCAGAAACGTGACGGAAACAGTCAGTAACACCAAACCGCTTTTAATAATGTAATACACAGTGGGGGTTGAACTTGGAGTTGGGACTGGTTGATGCTGTAAGGAAAGAGCTTGTACAAATTTACAGCGCGACAGTTGTCTCGAACATTATCGGTGTGCTGCGGTGCAGGGACAGTTCTCACGGCCCCTACCGCCCCTCCGTCTTGTCACTTTGGGTGAGGGGGGGACAGGACTTCTTGGCGTTGGAGGGCGGTTGCAGATGCACTGCAGGGGGGCTCTCTCCTCCTGACTGCGGTCTTGCAGAACATCTACAAGGCGCCGGAGCGTCTCCGTTTGCTCCCTCATTAGACCAAGCAGCGTTTGAGTCGCCTGCTGGTCTTCCTGCCGCCACCTATCCTCCCGTTCCAGGTGTGTGCGATGCTGCTGACACAGGCTCTCCCTCGACTGTCTCTGCTCTGCCGCCTCCGCTCTGGAGCTGGCCATCAGTTCCTGGAACATGTCGTCCCTTGTCTTTTCTTTCGGTGTCTAATCTGAGCCAGCCTCTGCAGGGGATGGCGGGGCAGTCCGGGAAGGAGCCGAAGCTGTGTGATGCGAAAAAGTAGGTGATTTCCTTGAACAAATACATGTTTGCCAACAGTAAACACAGTCTAGGTCATTTTCAGTTAAGAAGACCAAACAGGGAACCAAGTCTCAGGAGATCTCGGAACTAGTCCGAGATTTCGGAATACGCTCTCATTGGCGGCGCGATTGCACCGGATAGCGCACAAGCGAGGAGAGACAGCTGCATCCCTCTTGCACAAAGTCCTGGTAAGCCTTACAGTACAGAGTGCTTATCAGTTAGTGCTTAGCTGTGCTCTCCTGCTGGAGGCAATGTGCAAAGCAGAAAAGATGAGCGTTATGCGGCATCTCCCGCCAGTGAACGGGAAAGACCCCTGTATGCTTTTCCTCTGAGGCCTGCAACACGTGGCTGTTAAGCGAGGGTCATTCTTATGCAAAGTAAAACTCTGTTAAGCGAGGGTCATTCTTATGCAAAGTAAAACTCTGTTAAGCGAGGGTCATTCTTATGCAAAGTAAAAGTCTACCATGCACAATAGTAACAGTACACTAATTCCACTAATTAGATGCAGCACTTCCACAACGACATCACCCTGAGGCGTGTCAGGCGCACACAGAGAGAGCGGATGTTAACAGAAGCCCTGCACAGACCAGGACCCTACGCTGCCATGCTCGTAGGCGATGGTCCCCCTGTACCTGAGGATGGCATGGCGCGGAAGAGTGTGCTTCAACGGAGCACCCAATAAAGCACCTCTCCCAAGAAACCTCTTGCTGAGGCTTTTCCAGCTGCTCTCTGAGAGCTTTTTTGAACTATCCCCAGAGGACTATTGCTCCATTCCTATATGTGTAGACCTGCTGTTTGTATAGTTTCATATTTAAAAATTTTTATATAGTATTTCTATTTTTTATATATATCCCTGTTTCTTAAAAAAATAAATGTTTCCCTGTTTGTAGCACTTACCGCCTGATCCTTCCCTGATTCCGAGTCCGGGTTAGCAGGCGGGGGCGGTTGGTAGGGGATCTCTGTGAGGTGATGAAGAGATCCTGGCTGTCAGGAAAGCGGGAGTGGGTTCGATGTCGCCTGCGCCGTCCTCAAAAGACCCTTCCTCATCTTCCCCATTGGCGAACAGGGAGGAGGAACTGTCCCGGTACACTATTCCGTCCTCGGAGTCCACCGTCACTGGTGGGGCACTGGTGGCAGACCCACCTAGAATGGCATGCAGTGCCTCGTAGAAGCGGCATGTCTGGGGCTGGGCTCCGGAGCGTCCGTTTGCCGCTCTGACTTTTGATACCCTTGTCTTAGGTCCTTCACTTTCACGCGGCACTGCATCGCATCCCGGCTGTATCCTTTCTCTTTCATGGCTTTAGAGACCTTCTCGAAGGTCTTCGCGTTCCGCTTGTTGGAGCGCAGCTCGAGCACAGACTCCTCGCCCACACAGCGATCAGATCCTGGACTTCCCGGTCAGTCCATGCTGGGGACCTCTTTCTATTCTGGGATTGCCGGACTCCTCTGCTGGAGAGCTCTGCATCGTTGCAGGTGCTGCGAGCTTCGCCCGATGTGCAACCAGAACGTCAGATTCAAACCGCCCAGACAGGAAAATTAATTCAAATTTTCGCGGGTCATTTCCTGTGTGGCTGGCCAGAGAATCCAAGCTCGGACTGCTGTCCAGAGCGTCAACAGAGTGGTGCACTGTGGGATAGCTCCCGGAGCTGCTAAGTTCGATTAGCATCCACACCAAGCCTAATTCGAGCTAGCAAGTGCGAATTTAGCGTTACTCCACCTGCCGGGGTGGAGTACCAAATTCGAACTAAAGAGCCCTCTAGTTCGAATTAAATGGCTTCCTGGTGTGGACGGTTGAGCGGTTAGTTCGAATTAAAGCTGATAAATTCGAATTAAAGTCCTAGTGTAGACCAGGCCTGAGTTGCCTCTGTGTGTATTCTCAAAAGAGGGAGGAGCATGTGAACCATGAAGTTTCAATCTGCATTATCCCAGTATAGAATTGTGTAGGTTGTGTCAGTAGCAGGATACTGGGGTATTATGGCTATTGTCAGTAGTGAGTTGGAATATGAGAGCAGTCTGTGGATTTAATGATGGGTAGAGGAAAGTAAAAGTTTAGGTGTTAACCTGTGTGCAAGTCTGAAGGGATTGTAAAAGGGTATGAATTGGCTGTTACATTTTACAGATGTGGCATTCTCTCAGGGGAGTAGGCTCAGTGTTTGAGTGTATGACAAGGGCAGGCAGCACCTGTCAAGCACAATGAAAAGGCAGAGTGCAAGTATGTGTGTTATGGGCATTCTGAGACATCACTCAGAGAGGGCGGAGTTAAGATTGTGTGGGCATTTACCTTAAGCTTTTCCCAGACATTTACAGTGTATTCTCAAATTTCTACCTAAGGCGGGTTTCACACCTCAAAGTTGAAGGCTCAGAGGGGTGGTAAGTGGCCCATTCATCTCATGAGATGTTCTCAGCTGAAAGAGAATACCCCATGGAGGTGAAGACAGACTGAAAAAATAGCTCTGAGACATGTGAACTGCTCCATTCATTTCTGTGAGTGTTTCCTTCCCCCGTTAATGCTGGAGAGTTTCTGATGTGTGTCAAACATACCTGTCTCAGGAGTGTGTTCTTGGTGCATGCTCTGAGCATGCCTGTTCTAAGCTACAGGGCAGGGTTTCCCGAGATCCTGGTTCATATGTGACGTATAGAAACAGGCTCAGACACCCTCAACAGGCAAACCTCCTGGTACCAGGCTCACTTGAAGGGAGGAAGGGATGAGGGTCAGCCTCCCATGGATGGGCAGTTGCTCCCAGAGCCAAGCACACAGAGGGAAGCGGGGGACAGGGAGCTGGTCTGAACATTAACTACAGCAGAGCTGTTGTTTTAATGTAATAAAAAATACAACTACCTTAAACAAAATGTGGAATTTATTAGGCTAGCACCTGAGGTCCAGTATTTGCACGGGAAAGAATAAATTGGTGATAATTCACTTGGTGACAAGAGAAGCTCATTGGAGACACTTTTGTTTGAAACACTGGAACCCAAACAAGACACCTCCCCTCCACACATACGACAGTGACTGATGAGCATCATTTGGACCATCGAACTACCATAAACCATGATTAAAGGACAAGCATATGGAGGTTCTGCTGACCAAATCAATGCTGTAACTGGTGGTGAACAGTGACATGCAGTGAGCCCCATAAAGTAGGTCTAAAATTGTGGAAGAGTTTCTGTAAAAGGGCCAAAGATGGTAGCTCAATGGCCAGAGTGTTTGGCTTCCAGTCAGAGTTGGTGAAAAAAGCTAAAAAATCCACTTCGCACAAACTTAAATCTTTGTTTTTAATCTTGACTTCAAAGCAGTAACGTCAACAAGCCAACCCGGCAGAAATAAGCCTACTGTCATGTTCTGCTTTTGCCTTAAACTTGAAATTACAAGTAAGTAGGGTGTAGAAAAAAAAAGTTTATAAAAAAAATCTTTAAGTCAGCTTTCATTGAAAGCAGAGTAGTATATACATTATATAGGTTTATATTTAAAAAGAAAATGTATTTAAAACTAAATTTGAAATTAAGACATCCCACACTAAGGCCTAAATGTACTATAATCTACATACATAATTTACATTACATTACTAAAGAAGATCCAAGCAATACGTTTTTGCTGTTGATGTTCTAACAGAAAGTGAAACCACTGAATTGGAGAAGTCACTGGCTAATGATCTGGAAGCCCAGGGTACGCTGCTCTGGCTGGTGCTTGGCTTCAGGCTCCGCCGTAGGGACTGGTTTTGCGTGCCAGTCATACATTTTAACATTTTTAGAAGGTCTCTTTCTATAAGTCTATAATATATAACTAAACTATTGTTGTATGTAAAGTAAATAAAGTTTTTAAAATGTTTAAGAAGCTTCGTTTAAAATTAAATTAAAATGCAGAGCTCCCCGGACCGGTGGCCAGGACCCAGGCAGTGTGAGTGCCACTGAAAATCAGCTCGCATGCCACCTTCGGCACGTGTGCCGTAGGTTGCCTACCCCGTTCTATCATCTGGAGGCCTTGCTTGAGGCCTAGCCATGGCTAAAAGTATGAACCATAGTAAGGCTGTGGACCAAAGTAGGCCATGTCAAAATAGTAACACTAGGTATCAGATAACCAAGCAAACCCATTCCTAGTCTGCGAGGATGGAACAGGAACCCAGAGACCCCTCTGAGATAAGGAGAGAATGACAGGATAATGGATGAGAAAGTTTTGTTTGAGCTATCAGGTACAAGGATGATAACTAAGAACATCTGGAGTGTAACATGCAACTTGTTTGTATCAAGGTATAAAAGGAGAAGTCATAAGAGGGGTAGCTTTGCCTAGAAGAGAACATTATGTTGATTGTCATGGGCATACATGTGTCAGTGTATCTGTAACCACTGAGTCGGGGCTCTGAAACTGCGCCTTGTCGACAATGAACCGAGCTTTTGCCAGAGAACTGAGCCTGTGGTCTTTCTTTATTATTAACACTGAAATCTGCTGAACCAGCAAGCTACAAGCTACGCTGGTGCAGTTAACACTGGAGCTCCACAAATGACACAGGAGCAGCACAGACCCACAGCAGCACAGAACACCATCATCTGGTCTCCCTTTCTAGCAACCTGATTAGCTGAGGCACAGCTCTGTATAACTGACATCTTTAGGAATCTGGTTTGGAGTCTGGCATCTGTGATGCACTGGTTAGTAGGTTCCCAGTTGATTAATGATTTTTCTGCAGAATCTGTCATAATGAGAACTACTCCCTCTGAGTGCTTGTTGTCACTATGCCTTGAGTAAATCATATGTTTCTTCTCTCGCCTGAAGCACTTCTTATCCACTGATGCCCAGGATTTCAAGTCTATACTTGTCCATAACTCTCATGATCTGCAAGATCTTTGATGTGTGAAACATTGTTCTCACATTCCAGCATTATCTTGCTGTCAACGTCCAACTTTACAAGGCCTTGGCTTCCAGAGACTGGCTTTCATCAGGAGCCTTCCTGAAGCACAAAGGGGCAGCAGTGTTCATTTTTACTGGAATGGTAGCCTGGTTCTTTTTCTATAACTGGTGAGCTGTTTTTATGAGTCTATGTGTTTAGCCTTGCACTCAACCCTCCACACTTTATCTGGGATTGGGACTGACAGACCCAGGCACAAGATGCAGCAATGCAGAAGTGTATTAGTAACACAAATACCAGTATGGCATAGGTAGACAGCAAGTGCCAAGATGACCAAGACTTAGCCAACGATATTGCACTACTGAGCAAGAGCCCCAAAAAGTTACACATCTTACAGGATATTTATTCATCAAGTATAACATGTAATGTATCTACAGAATGCTGTGTTGTCTACCCTTGCTACATCCCAGAACATTCTATGGAAAAGCATGAAAGAACATGGCAAATGATCAAAACCACTTGGCGGTGAAAAGGAACATCACGAAAGGCAGAGGATTTCCCTGCTATGAATATAACAAATGAAGGTTTTCAGTATAACAGAGTGTAGGAAAAGGCACACTGTATTTAGTAAAGAAAGCCTTGAGGAGTTTGGGGGCTGTCCTGAATATTTGGATCCTGGTTCTTATAAAACTGGTTAGTTCTGCAATTGACTGAACTTTGTGGGGAAAACCTATCGTTAGATAGGAAGGGCAACTACTGACAAAGGTAAACCCAGGTTCACACTTTAGGATCTTGTTTTGCTTTACTACCAGTTGTTCCCATCACCTTCTGTCTTTCTTGGATAAATCTTTATTCTTTTATAAATAAACCTACTTCTGCTTTTATTATAAGTGTTCACAAGTGCTGTGTGGAGAACAGGAACAGTGATTGACGGTAAGTCTGCTAAATTAGGGTACACTACATCTTTGGGTGTAGAGATTCTGGTACTTCTGTGAGTAACCAGAGTCAGGGGCTGGATATCACAGGAGAATGAATCAGCGATTTAGTGATTAGGGTGCCCCTCTTGTCAGCCTGGAAGGCAAAACTGGGTCTAGCATAAGCCGAAAGGAGAATGCTTGAGTGAGAGAAAGGCTGGTGGTGCTAGGGAGTTGACAACCAGCTACTACTACTTACTGTAGGCAGAGGGTAATGAGGTGACAGAGTCTGAGAAACATCAGAGTGTAAAAGAGAGGAAAATAATCTTTTACTTCCCTCCACCATCTCTCACTGTGGCAAGCACTTTACACAGAGGATACCTGTAAGTACACAGAGAAGGCCAAATGTTACTTACTCCAGTGTCTGCAGTTTGCAGTTTGGGTGTTTCAGTCCCTCACACAGCAGCCGCACTCCAGCATCTCCCAGTTTATTATCAGGCAGTTTCAGCTCTGTCAGGCTCTGGCTGGTTCTGAGAATAGCGGCGAGAGTCCCGCAGCCAGCGTCTGTGAGATGACACCACTCCAATCTGAAGGAGAAAAACGCAGAGGGGGATTACATTGTTAACAGGGCCCGTTACATCTGTTCTGACAGGCAGTCCCGCCCACCAGCCAAGGTTCTGGGTCAGACTTCCTCACACAGCACCGCCCCTCATGCTTTCCACTGCCCAAGGGGCAGCCATCCGGGCACCCTAAGTCCCACCTACCCAGCTCTCAGCCAATCAGATTGGACTTGGCACTGATCAGCCCCACAATGGTGTAACCTAATCAATGCAGGCTTCTCCCTGTACATCTGGGCCAGGTTCAGAGCAAGAGGAGCTGGGAGATCCTCCCCCTCCACTGCCCCAACACTGGCTCTGCTGCTCCCCTGCAGGACACAGATGTTTCCTGTCTCTGCCTCCAGCTCTGAGCCTCAGGCCCGGGGAGGGGAGGCAGCTGCGAGGCCCAGCACTGGTAGCATCACACCCACCTTTCTATGAGACCAGGGAGCAAAGGCTGGGGGGGATATGAAGACAGAGAACAGCCCCACAACCAGGGGGATCCCTAAAGTTTGGGGAAGAAGAGCCCCTGAGAGGAGGGCGACCATGTGACCTGTTGGCAGGGCCTGTTCCAGAAACTCTGGTGCGGTTATTACAACAGAAATTTTCTACTGGATTCTGCATCCCCCTGCAGAGTCTGGGCTCCTGGGGGAGCTGCCAGCCAGTGGAGTGTGGAACTATGGCAGCAGCCTGGCTATGAACATGTGCATCTCAGTGACCAGCCCCCAGCATGGCTGTCACATACTGTCACTCCACCATCTGCCCTACCTCCTGGGCTCATGGGGAACCCTCTGCACCACCGACAGCTGCCAAATCTTGCACACATGTAGTGACACCCCTCCTATCTCAACTGTTACCTGCATGGCCTCCTCCATCACTACAGTTGCCTTCCAAATATGGTTGCTCCACCAAATGGGGAGGGAAGTCCTAATGTTTGAGAGGGAAAAGGAGCCCTGAATTTGTGTGAGGGAGAGAAGCCCCCACTCTCTGGGGGACTCCCAGGTTCATTCATCATGGTAGAGCAATGTGGGAAACTATGGAGATAAGCCCTAGTCTGGGGAGGTGGGGAGAGGGTGTTCTTGATAAAGCAACGTAGAAGAGCTCCACAAAATTTAAAGGTAATAACGGAGGGAAAGCAAATGAGAAGTTGAGGAGAAAAAGGCCCCAAACTGGGGAGAGGACACATGAAGGGAAAGAAGGACACAACTGGGATAAAAAAAGAGAGGCATCTCTCAAATGAAGAGTGGTGCCCAGGGTAAGCTTTGGGAAGGAGGTAGCTGTGCCAACAGTACAGGATTTTATTCTTTGCTCTGGGTGCTGATTAGAGTCTATTCTGGAGGCAGAGTTTCTCTCTGGGAATTTGGTGCTGGGCTCAGATCTCTGGAAGAGACGCCTCTGCTGTGTGACCCTCTCATTCCAAACCAGGTGAATAAATGTAAATATGACAAGTTTCACTTAGAGTTTACCCAGACTCCCTGTCACCAATTTCTCCTCTGATCTGAAAGGTGCTGGATACCTGCCACCACTTGGTTGAGGGTAATGGTGGTGTCAAAACAGGACACTGGTTCTAGAAGAAGGAGCAACACTACATACAGACAGTCCCTGCCCTGAAGATCCTACAATCTAAATAGACCAGAAAGGTAAAAAGTAGAGAAAGGAAATATTATTATTGTCATTTTTCAAATGGAGAATTGAGACCCATAAGAGATTTAATGACTTCCCCAAGGTCACATAGAGACTCTGAGTTTTGTTCCAGCAATTTAATTACATGAGCATCCTTTCTCTTGCATACAGCTGTGCTTAGTCCTTCATGTTTCTCAGTATCAGAAGAGCACCCATATTTTTTAACCAACATTTTAACCCTAACCCCCCGCCCTATTTTTCTCATGGTTGAGGTATAAAAGAAAGAATCAAAATTACTGTCTGTCTGTGTAAGGGCCTTCTCTTACTGTGACAGTCTAAGGCCTGGTTCTTAGGCTAAGGCCTTTGGTTAAGCAGCAGAGGCCAGCCATAAACTGGGAAGTATATGGTCACATCCTCACGTTCCAAACTAGTCACATTGAAAAAGGTGCTATTGGGCTGTTAGGAATACAATCCTGTCCTGATACTCCTGTCACCTCCAGAGAAAGGGAAGAGCCTAGAAGATGTAAAAGGAAACTTAGTTTGATAGCATCGTGTCTGACAAGAACTTACTTATCAATAGCTGGGATGTGACATCCTAATTTCTGTATTGTTCTATCACTGTCATCTCCACTTCCCTATTGTTTGTCTGTATAATCTCTGGTTCTGTGATTGTTTCTGTCTGCTGTATAATGAATTTTGTTGGGTGTAAACCAATTAAGGTGGTGGGATATAATTGGTTAAATAACCATGCTACAGTATGTTAGGATTGGTTAGTTAAATTTCAGTAAAATGATTGGTTAAGGTATAGCTAAGCAGAACTCAAGTTTTACTAGATAGTCTGCAGTCAATCAGGAAGTAAGGGGGGAATGGGAACAGGGACTGGGGGTAGGGGAATTGGAATAGTGTTTTGCTAAGGGTGGGAATGGGAACAGGGACACAGGCAAGGTTCTGTGGTGTCAGAGCTGGGAAGGGGGACACTGAGGAATGAACTGGAATCATCCTTGCTGGAAGTTCACCCCAATAAACATTGAATTGTTTGCACCTTTGGATTTCGAGTATTGCTGCTTTCTGTTCATGCGAGAAGGACCAGGGAAGTGAGAGGGTGAAGGAATAAGCCCCCTAACACTAATTCCTAAGTTATTATCTGCCAAAAAAAATAAAAAAGAGTTTTCATGTGCCTAAGTAGCCCCTGGAATCATGGTTAAATTTGTCCCCTCCTCCACCAAAGTCAGAAATGGCCCCCTGTTCATTGACTTGGGGCAGCTTTATCACCACAAAATCAGCCTGGACGCTACAGAGTCCCCTGTGGCCCAAGCCCATTCTGGAGCTAGTAGACAATCAATGGGTCCCACTTATCCTCTCTGGACCAGTGGCTGCAGAAACCGTTCCTCTCGAGGTTATTATCCAAGGGCATTGAGAGACCCTACACTTCAATGTCATCCATTCCCCACACTCCCCTCTGATCCTGGGAATCTCATAGCTGGCCCCCCACAACCTCTTTCTCTGTTGATGTGCACTAAACTCAACTTTCACTCAGAATTCAGCCATCAGCACAGCTTAATGGCAGGAAGTGGGCAGTGGACAGTAGTTCCCTGGTGGTCACAAAGTAGGGCATCTGGCCTGGCAGAGCCACCCACTGAACTGGTCCTCAACTTCCATCCAAATACAGTGACTACAATGATGTCTCTAGGGTAAAAATGCAGATGTCTTGCCCCGCACAGCAGCTGATTGCCCAGTCAAGTTACAGCCAGGGACAAACATTCCATTCAGGCATAAAAATGCCAGGCCTGAGCGTAAACGGGCCACACTGTGCACCCACCTTCAATAGAACCAAGTCAAGAACTTCTAAGTCCACCTCACCTGCTGGGGATCCATCCTCTTTGTTTCAAAAAAAATGGAAGGCTACACCTGTGTGCGACTATTGGGCCCTGAATCAGGTCACCATGAGAAACTGATACCCATTACCACTAATCTCTGAGCTAATGGACCATGTGAGCACTGCTTGAGTATACACAAAACTAGATCTCCAGGGGATATACAAACTATTATGAGTTAGAGCTGGGGATGAATGGAAGACTGCCTTTCAAACTCATTAGGGTCACAACAAGCATCTCATGATGCCCTTTGGTTTGACAAACACACCCGAAATGTTCCAACATTTTATTATTGACATACTTTGGGAGATTCTGGATCAATATGTGGTAGAACTCCTGGATAACATACTTTTTTTTTAAACAATACCAAATACTGCACCATGTATGTCTGTTCCATCTTGAAGAGGCTATGCGAACATGGCCTCTATGCTAAGCTAGAATAATGTGCCTTGGTCAGTCCTTCATAGAATCCTTAAGGTTCATCCTAAATCCCCCTGGTATCAAAATGGACTCGCACAAGGTAAAGGGAGGCCTCAAGTGTGCAGCACCACAGAAAGAAAGATACAGCATCTTCCGCTTAAGGCAACAAAAACTGTTCTGAAGATGTATACGGGAGAAGCTGTGCCCATGTTGGGCACTACTGATGTTAAGGTGGAGCTCAATGGACAGGCCAGAGGGTATGGCTCTCAACAAGATACCCACACATGGACAGGCCAACTCATAATTGGACTACAAGTTCCTTTGACCCACCAAGATCCCTGGCAAATAAACACAGTCATCTTTCTACTTGACTTAACCTGTTCCTTCTGAATACACCTGGTTTTCCATATACTTCTGGGAACTGGGGCAGGATGTTCACACTACTGACCTTGTAAACACCTTCCACAAAAACCACCCTGGAAAACCGAGACCACTACTGCCTGGGGTGGGGCATGCTAGGGGAGTGGGTGATCTGAGGGGACATGGTTCCCAAACCCTAGCCCATGGTTCCCAAGCAGTGTTCAGACCATGGCCACCACCCAGCAGCTCACCAGAGGAGATCTTGACAAACAATTTCACAGAGAGTCACTCAAGTATTTACTAATCAGCAGTTGAATATTGTTGAACAAGAATCCTGGACTCTATCCCTCACTCAGGGTGATGAATGTGGTTTATAGTGGTTAGAGATAGAATAAGCAAAACTGGTCTAGAGAACATGAGAGGCAGTATGCTTCAGTGGATGAAATTGGGGTGTGTTATGTTAGAGAGCTGGAGTCTGTCCTGGCAGTGACCCTGCATAATCTCTCTGCCAATTTCTTCAAACAATGGGGTGTGTTCAGCAGGTCTTTGGGAACTGCCTTCTAAGATTGGGGTTCATAGCGTTGGTCAATGAAAAGGGTAACGAATTGCATGAGAATATAATATAAGCAGCACTGAGAAGAGGTGAGGTTTGAACTCCCGGGATTCTGTTTCCCAGACTTCGGAAGTTTGCCCGATACTATAATGGCATTTGGTGAAAAATTCCCTCAGACTGAGTGTTGCCATTTGGGCAGTGGCAGATGCATTGGCACATTTGGATTGGTGCACAGATTTACTGTTATAATTAAACTGTTATAAAATGCTCCACAGACAAACAGGACCTACATATAACTGATACTAGCGGCCCAAAAATGTTGTTAATGCAGCGTTAAGGTTGCCCAGCTCTGCCTTGTCCCCTTGCAGAATGTGGAGAGTGGCTTAACTTAATCCCCTGTGTGACAGGGTTTGCTCCACAGCAGCCTCATGGCCCCCCAGAGCACTATGCACCCTGCCTCAGGGCCTCCAATGATCAGCCACTGCCTCTTGTGAGGTCCAGTGCAGTGGTGCTTTAGTCCTCTGGCTAAGCCACTCCCTCCACTGGCCTCATTTCCCCTTCCTTGTTTTCCCTCACCCCCCTTCAGTTCCCACCTGCTCTACTGACTCCATCCCAATCTCCCCTCTCCTTTCACCAGCCCAAATAGATATAGGTCGCATATCCATAACTGTCTCCTGACGTCTGGTGATATCTGCCCTAACCTGGGCTCTCCCTCAATCCTTTCCTTCTCTGCCTCCCACACACATACCCCACCACCACATTGGCCCTTCTGCTGCCATCCCGCCTAACCTCATGCCCACCCTTCTGCTTTCCTACCATCACCTCCTCTTCTCTTGCTGCCTTCAGAACACTCACTCCATCTTTAAAAAGATCTCAGCCACCCATAAGCTCTTCATCTCTCATTCACTCTAGCTCCACACTCTAGCACTTCATAGAGTTTTACACTGGAGTGTAAGTGTGATGAAGTTGGGGTACATATAGCTTTTGGTAGCTTTTTGGAGATGGAGGTGAAAGCCAAATGGAGCACTGCAGCATTACTGACAACGTTTAGGCAACATGAAGGTAGAAATGAGTGCACCAAGTCTTTTCCCTTAACTTCTTATTTCCATGCTTTTAAGATTTGGGGGTGGATGGGGCATGGTCCTTCCTAGGTCTTAAATGTGTGTCACTAAATGGAGTCACTTTTAAGCTGGGTCATTTGGCCATTTTTGAGATATGACAACGGGGAGGGGGGATCAATTATTAAAAAATAATAAGTTACGTAGGCATTTTTAGAGCTCAGATAACACTCACCCATGTGACCGCTTGCATGGTCTTGGGGAATCTTCATTCAGGTCTTCAGTTAGAAACGTACAGGTGTCTAGATAAACTGACTCCAGTTTACAGGAATTCTTTATACAGAATTGAAGAACAATTTGATCCATTTTGGTAAAGGTATGATGAAGTAATTTTAGTTCAGTTAAATGATTCATTGCACTCTGAACAAATTCTGTTTCTCCAATTTCATACAAACAGTGAAAATATTCAAAATACAAAATCGTTGTGTCCTCATCAAAAGGCAACATATCATATTTGAAAAATGACAAAGAGAGTTTTTCTTTAACCTGTGTTAGTAAATTATTTTTAATTTTGGGTGAAATTTTGCAGCTAAGTTTTTTCTCCATCTCCTCCATTCTCTTTTTATTTAAGAGACCAAACAGGAATCGCACTGTTAACATTAAATCATTCCTAGATTTTCCACACTTTTCAAACAATTTTTCCACAGGTTGTATAGCAGTTTCTGATTTTTTTGCTGTTTCTTCTTTCTCCAACACATAAAACAAAGCTGCAAAAAACTCTTGAAAACTCAGGTGAATGAAGCTGTAAACACGTTCACAGACAATGCCTTTTTGAAACATGTTCTCATTCAGAAAGAGGGAATCAGGTTTATCTAAGCCATGTTTCTTGACATCTTCTTCTTCAAACAGTATTTTCTGCCTCCAGAGTCCATCTGCAGCCAAAGAGCAAAGTCCCTTCAAGTTATCTTGTACCTGTTGTTTCTCTGAATTGCTGCTGTGACCCTCTAATAAACTGAAGAGATAGAGCATGTAGATGCCAGTGATTGTATCGGAAGTTTGTGCAAGATCTTCACCTGCTTCCATCTGTTGTTTCAGAACCGTGCAGATGATCCAACACGCAATGGGGACAAAGCACATGGTGAACAGCATTTCATTGTCTTTTACAAAGTTAAAGGCTCTTCTCGCTTGTTCTTCATTCCCAAAGAACTTGTAGAAATATTCTTGTCTCTCATTTTCAGAAAATCCCAAGATCTCTGCATATGCACAACATTCATCTTTCAGAGACTGCCCAAGTTTCTCCAGGGCAGTTGGTCTTGTAGTAATTATTAAGTACGATTTGTGAAGCACTTCTTTCCTGAATAAACTGCTCAGTATGATTTCCACTGGCTGCTTCTTACAAGGATCCGAGCACAGATTACTTGTTGGTTGATTAAAGGAAAATCTCAGTTCATCAAAACCATCAATTATGAACAGGAGTTTTTCTGGAGTCATCAGAATCTCTTTAGTTGGTGCATTTTGATCAGGACAATTCTTTAAAATCAAATCTTCAACACTTCCCTGCTCACAGACCAAGTTTATTTCCCTGCAATTTATGTAGAAAACATAATCAAACCTGCTCTGATACAGCTCCTCATTTGCCCAGTCCAACATGATCTTTCTTGCTGTCAGTGTTTTTCCAATCCCTGCAGCTCCCTGGAGCACAACAATTTGTGGTGACTGTCCATCTTTATCAGAGTCAAATAAATTGGCTATGGTGATAGGACTAGCGCACTCAGCCATGATTTCTGCATGTCTCCGTCCCAAGGCCATTATTTCATGTTCTCTCTGCTTTTTGTGACGATGTTCATTTACAATGATGAGCTTTGTGTATCTGCTGTTTAGCTTCACATTCTCACCAAGACGAGAGTTCATGTCTTTTATTGTGGTGTATTTGTTTCGTACATGTTGTCTGTACTTCACTCTGTAAGCTGAGTTAGTGACAAGAAGCATTAGATATTATTGCAATGTTACAATAAAGCTATTTAAACAATAATACTGGTACTCTAAATTTATAGTGCACCTATCATCATAAAGTGTTCCCACATAAATTAACTATGGGCGCAGTCCGTACTCATATCAGTGATCACATTGAAATCAGTGATGTGAGAGAAAAGTGTAGGCTAAGACCTTCTGTTTCCCTGGATTTGAGGGGTTTGTGTACCCCAGGATACGATCAAGCCAATTGCAGCCATATTATGTGCATTCAGACACCATGAATTAATGAAATAGAACACCACATAGTTAAGAGTTGATTTGGAGACAGGCTTTTACAAGCAAAGTTAAAACTAGCTACAGTTTCTGCTAATCAGAATGGGAGGAGGGTAGAGACAAGTAAATATCTAGGACTGAAAACCTTGGTGGTGTTTTAGATGAGGTACATGCAAGTAAGCGTGCTCTATCTGACGGAAGGGCTGTGTTCCCGTTGATTTATTCCTTACACTGTCTGGAGTGAAATACCAGTAGTTAAGTTCTCCTGTTGAGGGTGCTGAAAACTCCAGATTAGACTTCTAAACATATAATAAGAAATCACTTCATCAGTTACTGAAATGCAGCCACCTCTAGGGTGAAACCTTTAACAATGCACAATGGCACTCTGTAACAAAGTAGGGCATGAAGTGATAGAGAATGACAGGTATAACTGAAACAGTAATTGGAATTTAGGTGCAAAGAATATAACTAAATATAACCTAAAACTTGTCCAGGGCCCAGAAGTTTAAAAAAGTGCCACAGCACCTTCAGTGACCACAAATGCTGACCTCTAGTTATTTTGACTCATTTAAAAGATGGCGTCCCTAGCAGGAGAATGTCTTCCAGCATGATGCTGCTGCACTGGTTCAGTACTGCCTCTGAGACAACAGCTCCACCTACTCACCAGTACCATGTTCTGCAGCACCTGATTCTTTCCTGGAGATCTCTCCATTCATTTCCTCATCCCCCATCCCACCCTGCGTAACCTGTGTGATCTAGTGAGGCTGCACTCGGAGGTGTTACTTATTATTTCCACTAGTAAACCAAATGTCTGGCTGACCTAGCCTATTTCTGGTAATCACTAGTAATTATGCAATGCAATTCCTTATTGAATGCCACATACCATTTGCTGATGTTTCAGGTGTTTGCTGAGGACCCAAAGCTGAAAGAGAAATTTCACATGAATGTTAGTGCAACAAAAATCACAGAGTATCACGCAGTTCAGGACATTGAGACAAGTCATTCATTCAGGGTTCTCTGCAGTAATAAGCTCCCTAGTAAACCCACAGCTGAGGCAGGCAAAGAGCATTTCTTTGGAGACACTAGTTCAATGACTGATTCAAAATGTCCACCAGAAGCAATACTCTTACTTTTTTAAACCACTGGAGTAGCCACTTAATGGTATTTCTACACAACAATGTAAGCCTGGGCTCAAGTCTAACCCCCATTGTGTCCATGCACCAATTGTGCTAACCTAGGGCTCAGATCTAGGGTTCCAGGTCCTTGCAGGGCTGGAGGGTCTGAGCCCATGTTAAGCTGGGACCTAGGATCCAAGCCCTATTGCTTTCCTGTGTGCACGTAGCCCTGGCTTGACTTGGGTCCTGGAAGCTCTCTGGGTGTATCCCAGAGATCCTGGTGGCAGAGGAGCAGCGCTGCAGGCAGCCGGCCCAGCAGCCGGAAACACCATTCCTGCCTGGTCAAACACGATCCCTGTTCCTGCTCCTCTCCCAGTGGCAGCAGCTCCTCCTCCTCCTCGCTGCTGCACAGAGTTCCCCCAAGCCAAGGAGCAAAGCTTCCAGGCACGATGCAGCTCCCAGCCACTGGGATGCTGGGAGTCATCCCTCTCCTGGCCATGCTGAGCCGGGATCCCTGCTGCTCCCCTCCCTGCATGGCAGCCACTTGGTCCCTACTCCACTCTCTGGCCCTTGACCCCAGCCCCTCTGGGGCTGTATATGCAGGGGTGCCTGGGCTGCATGCACTGTGAGAGGAATGAGTGGGGGTCAGCCCCCCAAATTCCTGCACTGTCTCCTTCAGTGGTGGCAGCTCCAGCTCCTCCTTGCTGCATGGCAGTTGCTTGTTCCCACTGTGCTCTCGGGCCCTCTGGAGCTGCATGTGCAGGGGTGCCCCAGCTGAGGCACTGTCAGGGCGGCAAGTGGGAAGTAGCTACACACCTTCCCGACAGCCTCCTTGAATGGTGTGGCACTAACCTCTCAAGAGTGCCCCTTCTGGTCAGGTGTATCTTCAGTCTTAAAATAGCTCCAGCCCTGGTATCAGGCTGTAGCCCCAGGGCTTCTCCCTGGCAGCGATACTTCCTATCTGGGCCCATCTGGCCCCAGCTCTTCAGCCAGGCCACTATGTAGTTCAGGTCCCCTTTTTGGGAGTTATGGCTGTCCAATTATAGGCCACTTTCCTAGTGGCCTATGGGGGGCACCCAAGACCACCCATTACTGCAAGTCCCAGCCTAGGGACTCTAAGAACAGTGGCCACATGCCACTGTGTCCCTCTAACTAAGCTGCTTTCAGTTCCCCACAGCCCCAGCATTCACCAGTGCTTCACCCTTAGCTCAGGGCTCTTCTATGTTCAGGGCCAGCAGCCAGCCAGGAGCTCTTTCTCACAGTCCCCGCTAGCACTGATCTGTTCATGGTGCTGCAGTTCCCTTTGGCCAACCAGGGACACCATCTGGACTCCTCTGGCTCCAGCAAGTAATTGCCTGTCTCTGGCTTTGCAGCTCCTTTCCATATGGCCTTCCTGTGCCCTAATTGGCTGTGTCCCCTGCAGCCACTCTCAGCTGCTTGGAGGACTCCTCTACTACTCCTTTCCTGGGACAAGAGTGGCAGGATCCTGAGGCCTCCAGCAGGAGGCCGTTGGGCCTAGCCCACCCCATCACACTCATATGCTGGTGGCAGCTCTGGCTCCAGCTCCTCCTTGCTGCTGTGCAGACAGGGCCGGCTCCAGACCGCAGCGCCAAGCGCGGCATTTTGCGGAAGGGTGGCAGGCAGCTCGGTGGACCTCCTGCAGTCATGACTGCGGAGGGTTCGCTGGTCAGCGGCTTAGGTGGATCTCCCGCAGGCATGCCTGCGGATGCTCCACTGGAGCCGTGGGACCAGCGCACCCTCCGCAGGCATGTCTGCAAGAGGTCCCCCGGATCCGCGGGTCTGGCGACCGGCAGCGCACCCTCTGCAGCGTGCCGCCAAATTCATAGAGCCGCCCCTGTGTGCAGAGCTTGCCAGGAACAAAGCTGAGAAGTGGGAGACGGCTCCCAGCTGCCAGGATGCTCATAGTCATCCCTCTTCTGGCTGTGCTGAGCCAGGAACTCCGATGCTCCCCTTCCCTGCAGGGCAGCCACTTGGTCCCACTCTACTCACTGTCCCTTGCTCCCAGGCCCCTACTGCCCTACCTGGGGCTGCATGTCTAGAGATGCCTGGGCAGCGTGCATTGTGAGGGCAATGAGTGGGAGCAGCCCCAAAATATCCCCAGAGACTCCAGGGATCCTTTATCTCTACCTCCCGGGTGCAGTGGGGGCAGGGATGAGGGATTCTTGTGGGGGTGAGGGGTGGAGCACACTTCACCCCAAGCCCTGGGGAAACACTGCAGCACTCTGTAGCCGGCAGCAGCCAGCCTGGGGAGGGGTGGGGGTGTGTTTTTCCTCTGATACTGTCATTTTATGTCAAACTTCAAAACAGTAAAAAAAAACCCAGCTTATTTGAATAGCCCATTTTTAAAAATTAAGAATTGCAAAGTTGCATTTAATAATTTGGCAGCTCTGGAGACTGACGTCCTAATTATCCACAGAACAGGAGCACATGGGAATTTTCCTGCCAATGTGACAGCCTAGAGGTGCAGAGCCCAACTCTCAGAATAGACAGTAGTTCAGTGTAAAGCCCTAACAAACTGCAGTCATTCTACTGAGACAGCCACCAAAGGTGCTAATTATGCAGTGAATGTGCTCATGTGCTCCTTATGAACAGCTGAATCCCATCAACAGCACCATCACAGTTAACAAATAGGGTGGGCATTAGTTTTGCCCCAAATGAAACATATTCGCAGGGCTAGAGTGCTGACAGTAGGATGGAGGGCACCAGGCACTCTGGGATAGGGTTACTTTGACTCAGGTCTGTGCACTGCAGCGTAAAGGGTAGAACCCTAGGTTCAAGCACAGGTCAGACAATCCTTAACCTAGGGTTAAAATGCAGTGTAGAGGCTCAAACCTCTACACTGACATGGTTCAGCTGACTCAAGTCCCACTACCCTAGGCTTATGTTTCTATGTAGACATACCCATCGTGTCTTTCTTTATGATATGTGAGCACTGAGATCTGCTAATGAAAAGTCCTATATTAGAGCTGAGTATTATTATAAAAACAAATAATCTGAAAGGGTTGAAAGCAAACCACCAAAGAACAAAACAAAAAATGTTAACAAAGTGGGGTTTCTTCTAAAAAAAAATTAGAAATTTCAGTACTGCTGCATTTAGTCATCCCCAATTTTGGCAGGGGTCTCACTGTGAGCCCAGATAAGTGGTATGGAAGCTTTCTCAGCCCTATAATTAAAAGGGCAGATATTTTGAAGATATCTTCTCGCAACTGTATATCAGAAGCTTGTATTGAACAAAAAACACTTTACACACTCAAGCCTTCTTTATATCTAATACAGCAGGACAGAATTTTTTTAAACAGACCTTTTTTCCCCCACAAGTAAGCAGCTCAAGAGAGTAAACGTATTGATACTTCAGCCTTGACAAAAGCTAACAACTATTTCTGAGTATAGCTCAAATGATGAGATCCCAGCTGAGCTGAGGATTTATATAGACAGAGTTCAAATCCTGCTACTAGCCCAAGTTTGGGGTGGCATGTCATGGAATTTATTTTTAAAAACTAGCCCCCTTCCCTCCACTGTTGTCACCCTCTTTGCCCTCATGGCACACTCATTTCTTCATCCCTCCCCGCCTATCCCCCAAATCTGAAGATAGGATGTATCAACCTTGCATTTTTTTTAATTTAATTTTTAAGGCCAGGTTCAATGGCATACTCTGGCTGCTCTAACCCAAACTCAGAGCATGGAGTCCAGTTAGACTGGGTTAGCAGATGCTTTGCATCACCAGATTCACACAACACCATGCCAAAAGTTCCCTGCCTCTTTCACCTCCCGACATCCCCTCCATGCATATTCCAAATCCCTCTTCCTCTCTGTCCTCCATAGTCCCTTGCACACACTTGCTCCAGTTTCACCCTCCCTCCTGCTCCCCACATATTCCCTCTTTCTCTCTCTCTCTCTCTCACACACTCACTCATTTCCCCCCTCTTATATCCTTCCACACACAGCTCTGTTTTCCCTTTACTCTCTCCTCTGTTGAGTAAATCTAGTGCAATAAGTAATATTTGAAAATAAATATTCTGGATTATTTTTCCTTTTTCATAACTGAAAGTTTCTTCCAGCAGAGGCTGATGCATAACATTCTTCTCTATGGCTTTGTCTACACTTGAGGCATTAAAGTGTTGCTGTGGCAGCACTGTCAAAAAACCAACTTTCCAATGAGAGTGAGACCAACACCCATATTTGTTAAAAGCAGCCTGAAACTTCAGTCCCACTGGGAACAATGGGAAATAGATGCCTTTCTCAAAATAGCCACCTGACCGTGGGCTTGGACTTCAATCCTGATGGAGATAGCCATTTTGAAAGAGAGCAGTTCTTAGTGGACTTCTCAGTAGTAGAATATTATTGGTTGAGCTTGCGAAGGCCATACACTCACTTCAAAGGCATTTTCTATTTGTCCGTCTGTGTGCATGCCGTATACCGCAGCCAATCCCAAAATTTCAGAAAATGCTTTTGGCATCAATTGCAGAACCCTATTGATTTCTGGGAAACTAGGGGAAACACATGAAGTCCCTGCCATCTATTTAGTACCGCAACAGCTTGAAGAATCTCTAAAGTTGTCTCTACAGCAAACAATCAGTTGATGGAACCCTTTAATGCCTTCCAGCATAGCAACATCCTATTTCTTCTCTGCTCATACTCCCTATTGAGTGTAACCTGTTGACACCCTGAATGACCTATTGTGACATTGCATTCCATATTCTTTATGGAGATATGCTTATGAATATGATACAACTGGAATATGCTTTATGTGAGATAGTTCATGTGAGATATCATTGGATAGGTTATGTTTTACTGAATGTGTTTGTCCTACTTGTGTGAATATTTCATTTCTGTATCTAAAGTTAGGAATATTGGCCTGTGTATCTATTTAATATTTCCTGCTTTGGTTCACTTCCACTACTAACACTTCAGGTACAACAGTGGAAAAGCCAGACAGTGCTAATGGCCCATCAGCTAGCACAATGGACTATGAAAAGGCTTGCCTTCCTGTGGGTGCTCCATATTGCTGCTAATGCATGGACTCTGGAATACTACAATCAGGTGGTTTTGTCACCTGATACTGAACATTACCTGTGACTTCTTGTAACTTTCCACTGGAAAGGAAGTGTGTGTGTGTGTGTGTGGGGGGGGGGGGGGTTCAAGTTTGGGAGACAAAGGATTCCTGCCTTATGCAAATCCTGTTTAAGGGTGGGGAGTGAAGTAATCTGAGTGTCAGTTCTCCCCTGCTACGCCACTCAAGATGACTGCTGGAAACAACTAAGACTGAACGGGGGGAAATTGGGAAATGGCTTGTCTTTTCCAAATGTATTGCATTTCAGAGCATGCCTACTCTTAAAATGCCACGCTACTGTAGCACTTTAATGAAGTGCTCTCCCCTCAGCTTAGTTAATCCACCTTCCGGAGCGGCAGTAGCTATGTCGGCTACCACTGCCATAGTGCTGTGTACATGGAGGGTTAGGTTGGTATGACCATGTTGCCAGGAGCGAGATAGTGACGTACCGATTTAAGGCTATAGTGTAAACCAGACCTTATATTTAAATTTAATACAAAAAATAAAAATATCAAAATGAAAACATTTCACAATTTTTAAATGAATCATTTTTTTTAAACATTTCAGTTCTTGAACTTCAAAATTTTAAGTTTCTGTCTCAATTTGTGATGAAACAAAATTTCAAAATCTATTTTTTTTTATGAGATAGACCCATTTCCAACCAGTTTTAATAATTAGATTGTTGCTGTTCCTCCCGCACCCATTTCAGGGAATATTCAAAAGGGGGAAAGATTCAGAAGTTGCAGGAACATTAGGTTTTCTTACCTTTCTTTCTTGCCTCCTTGAGTTTAGCAGCAGAATCTCTGAGATTGATCTTTTCAAGGACCGATATAGCTACATTCACTGCATCATGTTCCTTGTAGTATTCACACAAGAGGTCTACAAGTTTCATCCGAGTGTCAGCTTCCTGCAGCCGACCTTTGGGGATTGGTGCTTTTTTTTCATAGTCAGCATTTTCTAAGCTGAATTTAAATCTTTCAAGATCTCCTTCCTTTTCCCCTGAGAGATTGTCCAGTATATCTAGAAGGATTTCTTTCAGATTTTTGTCTGTAGTCATCGCAGGATATTACCAATAACCTGAAAAATAAGTGGAGAATTAAAAGTCAATTATGTATGAATATCATAGTGTTGCTGAGGTGGTAATTCAGTACGCATACAGCTTTAGGTGTACTGATGTCCTAATTGGAAAAAGAATCTCTACCTGCACGGAGAAACAAAAAAGTCCAACATCACAAGTTACACTGTAGCCTGTATTTCTCTGCCCTGAATGGCAGTGATCTCCATGTGATCAATAGTGTGACCATATGAGAAATGACAGTGTGGTGCAGTGTAACATACAGTTCTTAGTGGCATGAGTTTGTGATGGACTTGCCACCCTAAGCTCACACTGCACCCAGGCATCAGCAATCACTGGGTTTGAGGCTGGAGGGCAGCTCGGGTTATGTGTCAGTTAAACAAGGGTTATTTTGTTGTTTAGTGTATTGTGTTACTGCTGGGGTTACAGGGTGATTTTTCTCATAGGGCTCTGTTAATGGTCCTTCTTATTAATTATGGTTTTGTCCCTGCCCAGAAAAAGAAATTGATATATATCTGAGTTCAGCATTTATTTTGGTGTAGATTCCTGCATCCCTGAAGGCTATGGAAGAGAACCAATGGGTTGTGGCATAATGGGAGGCAAATGGGGGTTTCCATCCCAAGGCACGTGGGTTGGAATTTGGGGACAGCTGACTGAACCAGGGTGCCCCCACCCACCACACTTTGTATCCAGAGATGGTCTGTTTTTCTGCCCACTCTCTCTTTCACTGGCCTTCTCATTCACTTCCAGCTGTAGCAACAGGAGGCAGAAACCACTCAGATCCTAGTGATTCCCTTTGTGAAGGAAGAGGGATTTCACTCAGAGTGGCTAGCGCCAGCATCCCCAGCGGTGACAGCAGAAGCAGAATTGCCAACCTCAAGAGATCAGAAATAATTAGACTTTTAAAAGACATTATGTTATTTGGTCTGTCATTGGATTTCTGAACTCCCCCTGCCCACCCTCAGTGTGTGAGAGATAATTAGTGTTGCCCAGTCTCTCAGGTTGGGGTGAGGGACATGGCTCCAAGAGCTCTTCACCCACCCCTGTCCCTTCCTAGGCCAGATGCTCCCGGGAGGGAGGGGGCAGGAGTAGACGTGCCGTCCATCCCAGCCCCATTGCTCCCAGCCCTACGCTGCTGTGTTCTTTCTGCTCCCCCTGCTCCTATGAGAATGGCTTCCAGTTACTGAAGGGAGGGGCTGGGAGTGGAGAGACCTCTTCGAAAGCAGCTCTGATTGGCTGACTGCTCCACTTGCTGGCCGTCTGGGGCAGAGCAACCAATCGCAGGGGGCTCTCCCCATGGCAGAACTCTGCTGAAGGGGCTGTCACCTGTCCTCCTTGGCAGGCTGGGTCTTCCCTCTTCATGACAAGCAGGGGTATCAGCAGGGGACCCTGCTTTCCCTTGGAAGCTGCTCAGGGGTCCCCTCTCCCCCTCAGAAAAGCAAAAGCAGCATCAGAAGAACCCTCCAGTACTTCCCTCAGCTGGCAGGGTATATCCGGTTGGGTGGGGTATCTGGCCCTACCACAGGCTTCTCCTCCTGCCACATCGCAAGTGATTAGTGTACAAATCACTCCTCATACAAATCCAGCATATGAGAGCCCAGCACATTTCTAATTTGCAGTGCTTGCACTCTTATTGTTTGTGCCTCAGAAACTGAGGAAGGAGCTGGTCTCTTCTTACCCTCAGTTCTATCAGATGATGTTTGTCTCTTGCTGGGGCGAGGGGAGTGAGGGTCAGTAGACGACCTCGCCGAGGATGAGGATCTCTCTGGTCCGACGCAGGTCTATCTTCCAGTCTATCTTGCCAACCTGGTCAGCTAAACTTATGTCATCAATGGCTGCTTTACTCCAAAAATCACAAAATGTACAAGTTGTTCCATCCCCGAAGGACCAGTCACTTATCTCAGGGCAAGTCACACCTTAGACCTCACACCAAGGACAACACTGACAGACAATTCTATAGTAAACTAACTACAGATTTAATAACTAAGAAAAGAAATGCCAGAGTTATTTACAGACCATAGCTTATAGGCCTGTTTATTGGCCTGAGAATGTCCATGCTGAGGTGTGGGCAGGGAGCTGGGACATTGTCTGTTGTTTCTGCTTGGCCAGATGGAATCGCTAGTATAATGGGAAGAGATAAGAGATGGAGCTGAAGTGTTACAAGTTATGGTGGAAGTGCAATATATGACCATAAACAGTTAGGAAGAGCAAAGTCGGGGAGGGGAGGCATAAGAAACACTAAAAGTCAAAGTAAAGCCTGGCCTTGGCCTAAGCACAACTTCACTCCTCACCCCTCCCATGGGATACAAAAGGGATACAGAGACTCATGATCCTCCAAAACAGAACATGACCATAAGTTGTAAGGAGTGGACTAGGGGCATGCACTGCAGATATATATGGGCTTGCTAAGAATGGGGGAGAGATGGCTGCCAAGGTAGGCAAAGTATTCTACACTTTCCAGTTCTTCTTTGTTAATATAGATCTTCCTTGCTGAGTCTGATGATTGACCGGGGACTGGCTGGTGAAGAACTTTTGTTTTGCTGATGTTCGGAGTTAGTCCTAGGCTTTTGTAAGCGTCAGAGAAGCAATTAAGGGCTGTTTGTAGATCCTCCTTGAATGGACGACTACAGTACAGTCATCTGTGTACTGGAGTTTGGTTAGTGTTGCTGATGTTACTTTAGTTCTGGCATGGAGACAAGAGAGGTTGAAGAGGTTGCTATCAGTCTGATATTTGATGCCAATGCCCTGTGGTAGACAGTCTTGTATTAGTATTTTCATAGCTGCTCAGAAAACGGAGTAAAGGGTGGATGTCAGTATACAGCCTTGTTTTATACCAGTTTGGTGACAAAGGGCTCAGAGGTAGAGCCATTGCACTGGATAGAGGCAGTCATCTGACATGGAGGAATCTAATAATGGTGATAAATTTGCTTGGACAGCCAAAATTTGACATGACTTTCCACAGAGACTCACGGTTGACAGAGTCTAAGGTGTCATAGGTCTCATCCCCACTCTGAACTTTAGGGTACAGATGTGGGGACTTGCATGGGCACTTCTAAGCTTAATTACCAGCTTAGATCTGGTCTCGCTGCCACCATCCAGAATTTCTGAGTACCTGGATCACTCCCTTTCCCCCAAAAACCTTCCCCTCCCTGGGTAGCCTTGAGGGACTCCTCCACCAATTCCCAGGTGAGTCCAGATCCAATTCCCTTGGATCTCAAAAATAGGGAAAAAATCAATCAGGTTCTTAAAAAGAAGGCTTTTAACTAAAGAAAAGAAAAGTAAAAGAAAGAAAAAAAACCCTCTGGGAGACAGCATACCAGCGCATCTCGCAGACAATAGATTGAAAACACAGGATGTTCCCCTGGGCAGAAATCTTAATACACACAAGAATACCCAATTTGATAATTCCCCCATAATTGCACCAATACAAGTTACAAAAGAAAATAAACATAAACCTATTTATTCCTTTCTAAAACTTACTACTCTGATAAGAGGCTGGTTCCTTGATCTTTTTCACTCCGGCTGAAAACTGAAACTGACTAAACAAAGGAAACTTCCCTCCTTCCTTTTGAAACATCTTGTTCCCCGATTGGTTCCTCTGGTCAGGTGTCAGCTAGGCTAGGTGAACTTCTTAACCCTTTACAGGTAAAAGAGGTATTAACCCTTAACTATCTGTTTATGACAAAGGCTTTGCTCAGATCAATAAAGGCCATGTACAGCTCCTGGTGTTGTTCTTGACATTTTTCCTGGATCTGCCTGACTGCAAAAATCATGTCGGTGGTGCCTCGCGATGGTCTGAAGCCACACTGGGACTCTGGAAGTACTTCCTCTGCAAGGGAGAGTAGGCAATTTAGTAAGATTCTAGCAAGAATATTCCCAGCAATGGAGAGGAGGGCAATAGTTGCCACAGTCGACTCAGCCCTGTCTCCCTTTTTGAAAATGGTGATGGTGTCAGCATTATGTAAATCAGCTATGATTTCTTCTGTGCACCAGATTTTAAGGAGCAGCAAGTTAAGCTTGTTAGTCAATGTTTCTCCCCCCGCATTCAGTTCTTCAGAAGGTATGCCATGTCCTGGTGCTTTATTGTCCTTCATTTGTTTAATTTCTTTGCAGATCTCGTCAGGTGTCTGTGGGTTGGCAAGAGTTTCCCAGATTGGGTGCTCAGGAATTGAGTCCATGGTGTCGTTAGATTTAGAAGCTTTTGCTAGTGTTCTTTCCAGTACTCTGATGGATTAATTATCTTTAAGAAGGGTACTATCATCTTCAGATCTCAGAGGTATGAGGCCCCATGAGCGTGGTCCATTCAAGGTCTTTGTCTCACAAAAAAAGCTCCACATATCATGTCTGTCAGCAAATATTTGGATTTCTTTTGCTTTGTCCTCACACCATTTGTTTCTTGGATCCTCCTTTGAACTTCAACTTTGAGCTGGTGGAAAGACTCTGCTTCTGACTTGATTGTGGTTGGTTTTTTGCCAGTCACAGAAAGCTTTCCTCTTCTGGTTCAAAAGGGCTGTAATCTCAATGTTGTTATTGTCAAACCAGTCCTGACAGTGGTATGTAGCAAGGCCAATGGATTTCACGCGAGCCTTGTAGATGGTCTATTTTAGGGTTTCTCAGTATTCTTCAACATTTCTGTTGTCATTTCCAGGTATGCATATGGCCAATGTTTCACTGAGGAGTATCTGGAAGTTCTCTTGGTGCAATGAGGATTGAAGTCTTTGGATATTGTAGTGCCATCTATGTGATTTGGATTGTTTTCAAAGTTTCAGTGCCATCCTGATGGACATGACTGACCTTGCCAAGCAGTGGTCAGTCCTGCAATCATTGGCTTCTCTCATGACATGGGTGATTTGGACATCTCTTCGATTCTGTATTCTGACAATGACATAGTCTGAAGGTGCCACTGTTTTGAGTAGGAATGTTGCCATGTCATTTTGTACTTGTTGTTTTGTCGGAAGATTCTGTCTGTGATCACAAGGTCGTATTCTGCACATTTGCTGAGTAGAAGGATGCCATTGGAATTGGTCTTGCCCACTCCTTCCTTCCCAATGGTACTACTCCATACATTAGAATCTCAGCCAACTCTTGCGTTAAAGGCTCCTAGAAGGATTATCTTATCTGGTTTTGGAATGGATGAAAAATTGTATCAAAGTCAGTGTAGAAGGATTCTTTCTGTTCTTCTTCAGCATTAAGTGTTGGTGCATATGCACTGATAATAGTGGCAAATAACTTATTGACCAATTGGATGCAGAGGGTGGTAAGGGGCTCATTGATGCTGATGGGGAGCTCAGTCACGCAGTTGACTAGAAGGTTCTTGATTATGAAGCTGTCACCGTGTATTTGCCTAACACTTGCTGGTTTTCCTTTCGAAAAGAAAATGTAACTATCGCTCTTTTCCCTCAAGTGACCTTCATCTGCATGTCTTGTTTCACTGAGAACGACAATGTCAACGTTGTACCTTGAGAGTTCTCAGGCAACAATTGCTGTTCTGCGTTCTCCAAACAGCATTGCTCTTAGGGTCTTAAGTATATGCAAGTTTCTCCACCACGTCAAGGTGTCAGCCCAAGGAGAAGAATTGTAGTATATAGGAGTAGAGTAATACCCCTGTGATGGTATACCCCATAAGGCTTCATGGGAATATGCTTATGAATGTTTATATTATATAATTAGAATATGTTTTATGCTGCACATGCCATGCAACATATTTCTGTAAAGATTATGATCTAGTGAATCTATTAATCCTATTTGTATGCATATATTATTTGTATATTCAAAATGATGAATATTGGTTATGTACTGGCTTGATTTTTAAATAGCCTTTGTAAAGCATTTGTCCAGCTTCTTGAGAAAGGAATGTGCAAAGTAAAGGCCCAGTCAAGAAGCCCTTAAGGGACAATGAATCTTGGAAGGCTCCAATCCACATAAGAAGTCTACATGAGGACTTTCAAGGTAAGCAATGGCTGCTGCCTGTAAAAACGGAGTCATGCATGGACATGTGACCTGCCCACGTGATTCCAAAACTCCATTGTGGAGCTGGACTTTGCATAGGAGAGAGCAGAGGGTCTCCACCAACAAGACAAAGTCTATTTAAACCCCTGGGATACCCCTCCAGTTTGTCTTCAGCTGGCTAAAGAGATAGACTATCCACCCCCCAGGATACCTGAAAGAAACTGGAACAAAGGACAGTAACTACAAGGGGTGTGAGTGATTGCCTGACCCAAACTGGAAGGAGAGTAGTCTGTAAACAGAAGCTTACTGGGTGAGGTTTTTAATCTGTATGCAGTTTTCTTAGACATAGACTTGCGTGTCCTATTTTATTTTGCTTGGTAATTCACTTTGTTCTGTCTGTTACTACTTGGAATGACTTAAATCCTACTTTCTGTATTTAATAAAATCACTTTTTACTTATTAACTTAGAGTATGTATTAATGCTGGGGGGTGGGGGAAACAGCTGTGCATATCTATCGGTGTTATAGAGGGCAAACAATTTATGAGTTTGGCCTGTATAAACTTTATACAGGGTAAAATGGATTTATTTGGGGTTTGAAACCCATTGGGAGTTGGGCACCTGAGTGTTAAAGACAGGAACACATCTGTAAGCTGCTTTCAGTTAAGTCTGAAGCTTTGGGGCACATGGTTCAGACTCTGGGTCTGTCTTTGGAACAAACTGGCGTGTCTGGCTCAGCAAGACAGGGTGCTGGAGTCCCAAGCTGGCAGGGAAAGCAGGGGCAGTAGTAGTCATGGCACATCAGTTGGCAGTTCCTAAGGGGGTTTCTGTGATCCAGCCCATCACAACCCCTTTAAGTAGTTTGTGAGCTGTCTAGTGATGATCACTGTTCTGTTTTAGAAGCCATCACAAACTAGTCAGAGGAGCAGTGTGTATTAAACTAGGCCTTGTATGGCTGTATATAGTTAATAAACATGTGTATTTGGGAGCTATTGAAATGGATTATTAAGGGCCCATGGTTTGTCAGGCCTTTTCACCAGTACCAGTGAAAAGTCAAAATCCCTTATCTGCAATACAGAGCAGTTTATTTGAGAAAGAATTATACAAACGGTATACAGTTATACAAAATACATTCCCCCATAGTTAGCCTCTCTCCCACAAACATACACCCTCAGTAACTACGCTGGCCTAACGCAGTATCCTGATTGGCAAACATGGCAGATAGCCACCAGCTTTACAGATGGCTTCTCTTCTCTTCTTTGCTCTTCTCTTCTCAGTCACCTGGTTTGTCTCAGATTCCCTCATAGCAAGTCTTTAGCTGCCTTGAGACCCTCTGGTTTCAGATCCTACTTGAACCCACGAAGCAGAGTCTCAGCTACTCTGTCTAACAGCATTATGAGCCTCTAATTAATAGTTCCCCTTCTTCCTTTGTGTAACAAGGTTGCACTCACTGCTGTGGCACCTCCTGCTGATCAGTCTGTAAATTAGCTCATTTCCAGAGCTGGAGCACCCTCCTCTGGTGGTGTCTCATCTGCCGTTACCTAACCTTTTTGTCTCCACCATGCCAGGGCCTGCATCCATCCCAGACCATGGTGCTCCTTCCTCTGGGTATTGCTCCACAGGATAATCTAGGCAGCACCCATGGAGCAGAGCTTACTGCTCCCCCTGCCTAGGCGCCGGATCTGCTGGCAGCTGGCCACTTCTGACAGGCTGGGCACAACAGGCAAGGAGCCAGGCAGGGAGCCTGCCTGAGTGCCACTGACCCAGAGGCACATCAGGTCAGCCTCCACCCCAACCTCCAGCCCCCCCGTGCACTCCAAACCCCTTATCTCCAGCCCCACCCCAGAGCTTGCATCCCCAGCTGGAGCCCTTACCTCCTCCCGCACATCAAATCCTTGCCCCAGCCCAGACTCTCCCACACCCTGAACCCCTCATTCCTGGCCCTACCCTGGGCCCCACACTGCCATTTAGAGCCCTCACTCCCTCCCAACCCCTGGGCTAGAGTGTTTGGTTTTTGTGCCAATAGAAAGTTGGCAACCCTCTGACCCATACAAAGCTGTACTGAGTTGAGTCACAGGAACAAAGAGTGTGATGAACTTATGGTGAGACAGGGGGAGGCCAGACAGAACTTGGGAGCCAGCTTCCTTTCTCTGCCTCTGTTTTCTAACTATTTAGACCAGGGGTAGGCATATTATGGCACACGTGCTGAAGGCGGCACGCGAGCTGATTTTCAGTGACACTCACGCTGCCCACGTCCTGGCCACCGGTCTTGGGGGCTCTGCATTTTAATTTAATTTTAAATGAAGCTTCTTAAACATTTAAAAAAACTTATTTACTTTACATACAACAATAGTTTAGTTATATATTATAGACTTACAGAAAGAGACCTTCTAAAAACGTTAAAATGTATTACTGGCACGCGAAATCTTAAATCAGAGTGAATAAACGAAGACTTGGCACAGCACTTCTGAAAGGTTGCTGACCTCTGATTTAGACCCACAAATAGAGACAAGATCCCAGCACCCAGAACCAGTGGTGATGGCTCCCTCTCACCCCACCTGCAGAGTCTGCACCGAGTGAGAAAAACTCATCTGTGAAAGGGAAATTCAGAGCAACCCACTCAGAGTGTTAACCCTTCCCTCACCTCAGTGCTGCCCTGTCCCCCGGGGGTTCAGATGAGCCTGGCTGTTACACAGGAGCACAGATCAGGAGGGACACAAGGCACTTCCCCTGCAATTTGCACAACTTGTTTTGTGTTTTAAGGGGTGGCTTCTGCTTTTTTGTGTTTTGGGTTGGGTTCCCCCCGCCCCCTGTCCCGCCAGCGAGTTGCGCAATCCTCTTCTCTAGGTGAGAGTACACAACTGAAAAACAAGCTTGAAAGGCTGCTTCCTTCCCATGTTGATTTTCCCTTTCACCTTTTGGGTGGCTCGACTCAGCTGCATGTGTTCTTGGTGCTTGCTGGCTCCCTGCCTTACTTTCAATTCAGCCACCTCAGCACATGGCACTGGGTGTGTGTATGGGGGGGTTAAGAAGGAGGTGAACTGGAGGACACTACCGCTCTTAGCAGCAGCCCACGATTTGCCTGCCTTCAACTGTGTAAGGTCAGGCACAATTGTAGTCCCTGCAGAGATTGCTCCCTCCAGGTCACCCCATGGAGGGGAGAAGGCAGGAGAGGTGGGGCAGTGACACCAGCCTGCAGAGAGAGACTGGCACACCCAGAGGGGGCAGCAGGTGCTGTGCTCCTTCTGCAAACCCAGAATTCCTCCCTGACCTCGCCTTAGACCTCCCCCAGCACGGGGCTGTACAGACACATGGGGAGGGGAGGTAGCAGCAGAGGTACATGAAACATCACAGGTACAAAGAGCCACATGGGAATGGCAGATGGGAGGACTGATGGGTAAAAGGTGCACACCACACAGAGGGGATTGGGGGTTGGGAGTCCTTGGAAGGATTCGGGGGGTCTCACTGGCAAAGTCCAGCCCACACCAGTGGGGGTGCAGTGGGGAGCTAGGAGCTCAGGGAAAGTGGGGATGTGGGTGGTGGGACTTGGGGGGAACCAGGCTGAGGGACCCCTTGATTGGGGCATATAGAGGGGCACTGGAGTGAGAAATTTTCTGGCCAGAGACAAGGGAATCAGGCATTAAACTTGGGAGACCAGATACTGGTGAGAGCCCGTGGGCTGCCTGGGGGACTAGGTCTGTGGCAGTTTCTTGCCCAGGAAACTGGGAGATGGGGGTAAAGGTGGGAGCCAGGGGCTGGGCACTCACAGGGAAGGATAAGACTTGCACTGAACACATGGAAACCCCTCCTTCTCCAGGGCCAGGCCTCTGGCTGTGCTATCCCGCTCCGGTGTAGTTTGGGGGTTGGTTTGGTGGAGCTATGGAGGCAACTGCTGAGCTGCACCTGGAGGTGATGGGACGTGTGCACAAGATGAATGGGGGTGATGTGTATCGGGTGACGTGGGCATGAAACAAGTGGGGCGATGTGTGCGCTGAATGGAGCGTGAATTGGTGTGTGCAGGTGCCACAAATGGCTATAAAACGGCTGGGGTGGGTATGCACAGTGATTGGCTCTGTCTGTGTCTGGGATGTGTGTGTGGGGTAGGTGATGCAGTAAGTGGTGTCTGGAGAGTTTGTGTGTAATGAGCATGTGGGTGGAAGAACAGGACGGAATGAAAGTGGGTGTGCAATGAATGCTCAGTTGGATGGATGGAAGGAATGCGCCAAGTGGGTGTGAGTAGGGCAAACAGGCAATATATCAATCTATGCAGATGTATGCACATATATGTAAATATTCATTTTGTTTGCTAATGTTGGCAGGTCAACAGCGTATCTGAGCAACTCAATATTTTTAACATATTTCTCCTCTCAACTCCCCTTTGATGTAGGGCAGTGCTGTTATCCTGTTTTACAGATGGGGAAACTGAGGTACAGGGCAACTAAGTGACTTGCTCAAGATCATACAGGGAGTCTCTCACAGAGAAGAGAATTGAAACCAGGCACCCAATGTCCAGGCCAGTGTGCTGATCCTGCACCATCCTCCCTTTGTTAAAGCTAATTTAAGTTAAACTTGTGCAACTTCCCCATGGAAATGACCACTGAAATTGCACCATCATGATTCTCCAGGAGGTTTAAGACAAGAAAAATGCAGAAGTGCAAACAGAAGCTCCTTTGGGGAGCAGAAGGAGCCAAAGATCTAGGCCCTACAGTCACTCCCCACCCACACATCCCTCTGTTCCTTCCCAGTGTCTGCAGTAGCAGTGGGGACTTGTAATCCCGGAACCTATGGAATGTGAAGAGTAGCACAAAAGGGTGAGAGGCATCTGTTGGCTGCATGTGAAATTGTCCCAAACATTTCCCTACACAAATGCTGAATAAATCTGAATGAATCAACATGTCTCTAAGCAAAAGCTTTCATTCCCTGGCCACAGCCATGGGGAAGTCCTCTGGATCTGCACCACTGCAGAACTCACAGTTTAGC
The DNA here is from genome assembly GCF_016161935.1 of Mauremys reevesii. NCBI lineage: Eukaryota > Metazoa > Chordata > Testudines > Geoemydidae > Mauremys > Mauremys reevesii. The sequence continues at coordinate 31,735 of NW_024100880.1, read as the reverse complement.
CTGCAAAGACCTTGCCTGCTTTTTACAAGCACTGGCTGGGATTTGAGGGGCCCCACTTTAACATCTGAGAAAACCTGTTCAGCTGCTTTGTGACTCTCCTGTCTCCCCACCTCCTGTTTGCACAAGGCCTCAGTGATTGTCACATGCTGCCTCCAATCAAACGTGGTCTCGGGTGACCCTCCACATTGCACAAAGGCAAAGAGATCCCCATGGCCATGGATTAATTACAAAAAGGCCGTCAGGGACAAGTGCATGAAAAAGGGAACAGAGCTCACTGGGGGGCATCTGGAGATGGACAGCCATGGAGCTGGGCACACACTCTATCCTTTACAAAATGCAGCTCGGGTCTCATCTTCTGTAGTGCCCCATGCTCTTTAGCTGCAGTTTGGAAGAAGAGCCCTCACCTCACCCCTCCTGATTCCATGGAACACAGAGCACCCTGGGGATGTTCTAACAGCCAGAGAATGAACTATCACACCCCCAACTCACTCTGGCTTCTGTTCAGAGTATGAAGAAAAAGCTATTGCCAGACTAAGCACCAAGCCAGCCCAGTCCCATCCCCAGAAAACAATGATGCTGTTAGGATGTGGAGGTTTCTCTGCAGGTTTCCCATGGGCTTTGGATCGGGCCCATAAAACCCATGTCTGCTCCACCAAAGTCAATGGAAGTTTTGCACTTTACTCCAATGGCAGCAGTATTGGGCCTACAGAGTGGGGGAAATTCCCTAGTAAGGTTTAATATGCTCTTCACACCAGCTTTGCTCAGACACAGCTGTCTGGACATGGGGCTGTGCAGGGGAGACTCATCCAGAGTGTGTTAGGGGCAAATTCCACCTTGAGTTACCCCCGGTGCAGCCCTTTTGGCTTCTGCAGGAACCACCCTGTGCTACCAGGAAGATCCTGGGTCTTGTCCATGTGTCACTTCCATGGTTCAGTGGAGCAGCATGGACATAACTGAGGGAAGAATTTGGCCCTTGTGGCCCAGCACCCTATTGGCTCCATCCTAGTTCTGGGAGAGAGGAATTACCATATAAACCAATCCAGGTTTATCAGGACAAACTACTGCACGGCCTGCTTCCATCACTATATACACATACAGTGCCAATTCATAACTCCTGAGTAAAGTTGCCCTCAGTATGGAAAGGAGCAAATGTACATTCCCTCAGAGAGCAAAAACACTTTTAACTCAGAAGGAAGATGCACTTCTCATCCCCCAGGAGAGATGAAGAGCATTTGGAAGAAGGCAGGTGACTCCTCTGCACTGTCTTTACTAGTCACTCCTCAGCCAGGCATTACTAATCACTCAGAGCACCTGGCAGCAGACAGAGCCTGTCAAAATCCACCTCCACATGCCTGAGAAGCTCAGATTTTATACCCAATAGCTTCTCCAATATTCCTGGAACTCTCCCTGAAACATTTCACCCTTCTATGACCTCAAGAAGAGATGTCTGTAAACCCAAAAGCTTGTCTCTCTCCACCAGAACTTGGTCCAATAAAAAATATTACTTCACCCACCCTGTATCACCCCTCTATAGTTGTGACACACTGTACCTCAAAATAACACTCTGTAACCCCCATATTCACCACTTGTGTATGGTTATGATATTTTGTACTCAGCTTGTCTTGAGAGGCATCACTTAAAAAGTCATGATTTGCTGAAACTCATTGTCCTGTTTAAATGTGTGTATCATCATGTATATGAAGTTATGTGATTTTGCTACATGTGTGTTACTGAGGCCTGTTCTGAGCCCATGGTCTAACCCCTTAGCAATAAAAGAGACCATAAACAAAAGACCTGCATGTCATCCCCAGAGACACATCGGGCTGCATGTATACAGGAGGTGAAAGCAAGATTTTACCATTCGTATGAAGGATATTTGACAGCTCACGCAGATAGTGGGGAAAAATCTTGCTGAAAAATCTGGGAGCCCATAGAGAACAGAAAACAAACAAACCTTCTCCCAGCTGCCCAAACTGTCCTTTTCCCTGCACAGGCTTCCAAAAGCATTATAGTAGCTCTTCCCAACTTGCTATTATAAGAAGAAAAGATGCTGGACTTCTTAAATAACAAACACTTACTGTGTTGTAGGGTTGCTAACCTGTCTCCAAGTGCCCTAGCACTTGGAATCTCCATCCTTAGAGGTTTTAAGGCCCAGCTTGACAAAGCCCTAGCTGGGATGATTTACTTGGGGATGGTCCTGCTTTGAGCAGTGGGGTGGACTGGATGACCTGCTGAGGTCTCTTCCAACCCTAATCTTCTATGACTCTATGTGTGCTTCTGATGATAAGACTCACTGCATAAAGATTCCCTCGTCTCCACCTCTGTACAACGCTGTGGGTAACTTGGGTTCCTACTATCATTACAGTGTTGACCATAATGAATAGGAAATGGGAACAATGAAACGAATGTCTGGGAACTCCTTGAGGACTCCCCTAGCCCTGAGGAATGGGAGAATTCTTGTGCATTAGCACAAACTATGGCAAGAAATACAAACTCTGAAGGGCAACATTAGTTCTTGATTCATGATCTTTATGGCCCTCCAGCAAAACTGACACACAAATGGTACGTCCAGGATAAATGAACTGTTGGAAATGAATGCAGAAAATGCCACTATCATAGCTTTGGAACTGTGTAAAATTATAAAGCCCCCTGTAAATATACAAATAATAGTGAATGAATCATTGTAGCAGAATGGAAATTCCCCAGTGGCTCCAAGGATGGTTCTTGAGTCTCCCCCCTGCACTGACAGAGACTGAGAAGGGAGGTTACAGACCCCTCTGTCTCATGATCTCACATCTCTCCCTCCACTGGGCCCTGACCCCCTTCTTCCCTCCTGCTCATTCCCCCCACAAACCAGTGTCGGAGAAAAACTCAGTTCTCGCTTTTTCCTTTGGGTGCAGCAAAATCAAATACTTTATTATTTCTCCAGTAATTACAATGGAGGGAGAGAGTGCCATAGGACACAGGGTCGCCCCAGTCCCGGACAGGTCTCTCAACTGGTAAACAATTACAGCAAGCCTTTATACCTTTGTTACAAACAATTTCTAGCAATAATACAGACGGTAAAAAGCAACAAATACATTTTGTTTATACATAAGCCTTTCTGCTATCTTATTTGTCTCACTCCTAAAAGACGACAGTCTGCATATTTGGTTATCAGTTGCAAGGTCGTAATAACTTTTTACACAGTTCTTGTCCTCTGCCTCACACTATCCTGCTTCTATAAATCTCACGTCATTAGGGTCACAGCTAGCCTAACTCTTGCTAACTGACTGACATGCATTAAAATCCCCTTCAAATCTTTATTAATTCTTTCCCTGCTTCCACACCAGCTACCACCTCCAAGGTCAGCCCAGTAGTGGAGCAAACCCAGCTCCTAGTCCTGTGTCTCTCACCCTGAGGCAGGAGGGTTGGCCCTGACAATCACTACCCAGCTCCCCTACCACAGCCGCTCAAATATGTTGACAAAGTCCCTGGTAATGGTGCGGTTGCTCTTAGAAGGGGCAGGTGTTGCCCACCCCACAGCTGCTGTCCTGGCTAGTGGCAGGGCAGCCAGGCTGCAGCCATGTTGGTGCAGGGTTGGCACCCACCAGCTGCATCAAATCTCTATGACCAGATCAGGTTTTATGTTTTTCACAGCATTCAGCTCTGGCCGGGTTTCGTTGTTTACACTGTGATAGTCCAACCTGAAGGGGAAATAAGGAAAGAAAACAAGGTGTTAATTGTCTCTCAGACGTGATGCCTGAGCCCACAGTCCCTCTGAGGCCCAGTGCTCTGCACACCACTGGCTTTAGTATTATTGCTCCTTGTATTGTGGTGGTGCCTAGGAGCCCCCGTCATGGGCCAGGACCCCATTGTGCTGGGTGCTGCACAACCACAGAACACAAAGATGGATCCTGCCCCAAAGAGCTCATAGTCCCAGCTGCCTGCCAGAGCCCCCGGATCTGTGTCTCTGTCACTCCTCTGCCTGCTGAGCTCACTGCCAGCAGATGCTTTTCACCAAGGAAGAGGAGAAGAAGCGCTGGTGCAGTCTGTAACCTGGCCTGTTCCCCTCACACTCCACTCACCTTGTCAGCTCTGGGCAGGGACAGCAATGTCCTTTCTGCAAGTAAAGGGCTGGATTGTGCAGCCCTTGCTCAGGGCGGTGAGCACTTACTGACACGGACAGTCCCATTGATCGCTGTGGGGCTATTCAGCACTCACAGGCAGCAGGGGCTGCAAAATCCTTGGAAGCAACATGATCTCAACTCTCGTTGCTGCAGGGGCTCCTTACACCCCCTCCCCACAGGGCTTTGGTAACACAGCTCTAGAAGGGGGTGAGGTTTCAGCAGCTGTTGTGGGGCTGCAGACTTGGTTTAATTCCAGAAAACCAAGACCCAGATCTAGCCAAGGCCACAGGCATTAGCTAAGAACCAACAAACTCATAGCTGGAAACCAAACCCGCTCACCTGTATGTTTATTTTGAAGAAAACTGGTATTAGTCTTATAAGAATGTATTTAGTGTTTAGAGCAGAGGTAGGTAACTTATGGCACAGGTGCCAAACGCAGCATATGAGCTGATTTTCGGTGGCACTCCCACTGCCCAGATCCTGGCTACCGGTCCCGAGGGCTCTGCATTTTAATTTAATTTTAAATGAAGCTTCTTAAACATTTTGAAACTTTATTAACTTTACATACAACAGTAATTTAGTAATATATTAGAGACTTCTAGAAAGAGACCTTCTAAAAACGTTAAAATGTATTACTGGCACACAAAACCTTAAATCAGAGTGACTAAATGAAGACTCGGCACAGCACTTCTGAAAGGTTGCCGACCCTGGTTTAGACTCTATGAAAGGCTTGTCAGTAGCTGCATGCATTGTTTCCCTGGCAATGTCTGTATTCCATGCTATAAAGAAATATGTAGCTTTGCTTTATAACTCAGGGGCACCAGAACGGGAGGGGAGGGCCAGACGGCCAGGACCCCATCACTTTTAAAAGTGGGAGAGCTTTGCCCTTTCACTTTTTACCAGCCTTAAGGGCGAGCAATGTGGAGGAGAGGGCAGAGAGGAGCGTGCAGGGGGCAAGGCCTTGGGGAGAAGAGGAGGCGCAAGGGCGGGGCCTCAAGGGGAAAGGGTGGCATGGGGGCAGGGCCACAGTTCAGGCGCTGGTGATTCCCCCCCCGCCCACATACACACTTCTAGGGAGTTTCCAGCATTCCTGTTATAACTGTGAAAATCTTTGCTCTGAATTTGTGGACCCAGACATGGGAATGGACCCTCTCACCTCCCCTGTCAGGAAGCCTAGCAACAGTAAATGAGCCACTGAGGAACATCACAGTACAAAGAATTGGTGAATGGCTCTATCACATCTTGGCAATGCTACAGGCAAGGGAGCTCCTCTCATGGACTGGAAGGCCAAATGTAAAAAATAAAACAGGGTCAACAAGAAAATACTTTAGCTAATACTCTTCTTTGTGTCCTTTCACTCTTCCTTTCTTTTTCTCTTTCTGTTTGTCTCTCTTTTAGTCTTTATCCCAAGATTTATTGTGGTAATAGTGGCAAATTAGCTGAGTGAACGAAGGTTCCATAAAGTTCTCAGTCCTCCTTACTGAAGAAAATAACTTCATGTTCTAACAAGACAATATCCTGCCTTAGAGTGCACTAAAATACACCATACTACCCATCTTTTAAATGAGTAAACTACATCAATATAGCAGTGGGATAAGAATGAGAGCTATTTCTTCGGTTGTGGTGTGATGCTGTATGATTAAAGATGACCATTTATATAATTGATATTACCACTGATATAAAATCACAACAAATTTTGTATGAAGTGTTTTCACGTAAGCTGTCATTGGAAAAGTTACAATCTATCAAGTATGATTACCCTGGTTAAATTGATGTATCATCTTTGTATCTAAAGTTATGAATATTGGCTATGATTTGTCTCTCAGACGTGTTTTGTTCCTAAAACCCCCTAGATAGATTTACATCACAGCGAGACACAGATTTACATCACAGCTGGACAGCTATGTGTTGATGGCCCACTAAGGACACTCCACTCTCACAATGGGCCATTCATAGAATCATAGAATCATAGAAACTCAGGGTTGGAAGGGACCTCAGGAGGTCATCTAGTCCAACCCCCTGCTCAAAGCAGGACCAAACCCAACTAAATCATCCCAGCCAGGGCTTTGTCAAGCCTGACCTTAAAAACCTCTAAGGAAGGAGATTCCACTACCTCCCTAGGTAACCCATTCCAGTTCTTCACCACCCTACTAGTGAAAAAGTTTTTCCTAATATCCAACCTAAACCTCCCCCTCTGCAACTTGAGACCATTACTCCTTGTTCTGTCATCTTCTACCACTGAGAACAGTCTAGATCCATCCTCTTTGGAACCCCCTTTCAGGTAGTTGAAAACAGCTATCAAATCCCCCCTCATTCTTCTCTTCTGCAGACTAAACAATCCCAGTTCCCTCAGCCTCTCCTCATAAGTCATGTGCTCCAGCCCCCTAATCATTTTTGTTGCCCTGGACTCTCTCCAATTTATCCACATCCTTCTTGTAGTGTGGGGCCCAAAACTGGACACAGTACTCCAAATGAGGCCTCACCAGTGCTGAGTAGAGGGGAATGATCACATCCCTTGATCTGCTGGAAATGTCCCTACTTATACAAACCAAAATGCCATTAGCCTTCTTGGCAACAAGGGCACACTGTTGACTCATATTCAGCTTTTCGTCCACCGTAACCCCTAGGTCCTTTTCTGCAGAACTGCTACCCAGCCATTCGGTCCCTAGTCTGTAGCAGTGCATGGGATTCTTCCGTCCTAAGTGCAGGACTCTGCACTTGTCCTTGTTGAACCTCATCATATTTCTTTTGGCCCAATCCTCTAATTTGTCTAGGTCCCTCTGTATCCTATCCCTAGCCTCCAGCGTATCAACCACTCCTCCCAGTTTAGTGTCATCTGCAAACTTGCTAAGGGTGCAGTCCACACAATCCTCCAGATCGTTAATGAAGTTATTGAACAAAACCGGCCCCAGCACCGACCCTTGGGGCACTCCACTTGATACCGGCTGCCAACTAGACATGGAACCATTGATCACTACCTGTTGAGCCCGACCATCTAGCGAGTTTTCTATCCACCTTACCGTCCATTCATCCAGCCCAGACTTCTTTAACTTGCTGGCAAGAATACTGTGGGAGACTGTATCAAAAGCTTTGCTAAAATCCAGAAATAGTTCATCCTCTGCTTTCCCCTCATCCACAGAGCCGGTTATCTTGTCATAGAAGGCAATTAGGTTAGTCAGGCATGACTTGCCCTTGGTGAATCCATGCTGACTGTTCCTGATCACTTTCCCCTCCTTTAAGTGGTTCAGGATTGATTCCTTGAGGACCTGTTCCATGATTTTTCCAGGGACTGAGGTGAGACTGACTGGCCTGTAGTTCCCTGGATCTTCCTTCTTCCCTTTTTTAAAGATGGGCACTACATTAGCTTTTTTCCAGTCATCCGGGACCTCCCCCGATCGCCATGATTTTTCAAAGATAATGGCCAATGGCTCTGCAATCTCATCGGCCAACTCCTTTAGCACCCTCGGCTGCAGCGCATCTGGCCCCATGGACTTGTGCTCGTCCAGCTTTCCTAAATAGCCCCGAACTACTTCTTTCTCCACAGAGAGCTGGTCACCTCCTCCCCATACCGTGCTGCAGAGTGCAGCTGTCTGGGAGCTGACCTTGTCTGTGAAGACAGAGGCAAAAAAAGCATTGAGTACACTAGCTTTCTCCACATCCTCTGTCACTCGGTTCCCTCCCTCATTCAGCAAGGGGCCCACACTTTCCTTGACTTTCTTCCTGTTGCTAACATACCTAAAGAAACCCTTCTTGTTACTCCTAACATCTCCGGCTAGCTGCAACTCCAAGTGTGATTTGGCCTTCCTGATTTCACACCTGCATGCCTGAACAATACTTTTATACTCCTCCCTGGTTATTTGTCCAATCTTCCACTTCTTGTAAGCTGTTCTTTTGTGTTTAAGACGAGCAAGGATTTCACTGTTAAGCCAAGCTGGTCGCCTGCCATATTTACTTTTCTTCCTACACATCGGGATGGTTTGTTCCTGCAACCTCAATAAGGTTTCTTTGAAATACAGCCAGCTTTCCTCGACTCCTTTCCCCGTCATGTTATTCTCCCAGGGGACCTTGCCCATCAGTTCCCTGAGGGAGTCGAGAAACCTATCCCGCCCAGACAGCTCTTTCTGCAGATGCCTCAGACAGCAAGGTGCCAATGCCTGCCCAACTGCATCTTACCACAATTTCTGCAGTTTGCTTTCTGGATGTTTCAGTCCCTCACACAGCAGCTGCACTCCAGAATGTTCCAGCTTTTCCTCCCTCAGGTCCAGCTCGGTCAGGGTCCAGCTGGTGCTGAGAGCAGAGGACAGCTCCCCACAACACCCAGCTGTGAAATTGCAACCTCACAATCTGTGGGAGTCAGAGATACGGAGAGGAAGCTGTGCTGATCTTTGCTCCCTTCACTGATGTCAGTGTTGTCTATAAGGAGTTTCTTTACTCTGGACATGCACAGATACATCACAATGCTCCCATTGGCATGACAGCCGCTGTGGGGTATTCCTTTCCTTGGGCACTTCTTCCCCCAGAAACTAGAACTTCTCTCTCCCCACCGTTCCCCTGCAGATACTAGGACCTCTTCCCACTCCCCTCCCTGTCTCTGGCCAAGGGGGGCTACCCCTCTTCATTGCACCCCTGACCCTCCACCCCCAAAATGAGAGAAAGGGAAGATTGGTGCTAGGAAAGCTGCCCTCCTATGCCACCTAGGGCCCTTAATTGCCTTGGCCAGTCCTGGGCCTGGGCCCTTCCTGGGATGATCCTCTTCCTCTTCTCTCCCCTCTGGCCTGTTCCCTTTCTCCTCCTCCACCACTGCCTCCTCCTGCCCTCCAGCTTCTCCCCCACACACGGTGCAGTTAGGGTCTGACAGGAGGCAAGTCGCAGCCGTTGTCGGGGGGTCTGGTGTGTTGGATTCAACACTGAAGCAACATGCTGCGCGTGGTGCCCTTACATCCCATGTGGGCCCTGTTGCCCACATGATCTTTGTACCTAGAGCGTGTTTACATGGTCCAGCAGGGTCCGCATGGAGTAGTTACAGCTCAACACACAGCCAGCGGTTTGGGCAGTGACTCCATCAGTGCCCTGAACTTTGTTCAACATTGCCACAGCTTGTGTCTGATCAGACGCTCACCGTGCAGTCTGGGAACTGCCAGGGCCAGTGCACGGATGTTTTGTGCCCTAGGCTAAACTTCCATCTTGCGCCCTCCCCCGTCCCCAAGCTCCTGCCCTGAGGTCCACCCCCCCGTGGCAACTCCCCCCTCCACCCTGAGGCACCCCCTCTGCAGCAGCTTCCCACCCCCCACCCTCTGCCATGAGGGACCCCCCCATGACCCAGCTCACCCCTGCTCCACCTCCTCCCCGAGCACACGGCGGCTGCTTCACTTTTCCCGCCTCCCAGGCTTGCGGCACCAATCAGCTTAGGCGCCGCAAGCCTGGGAGGTGGGAGAAGTGAAGCAGCCATGGCGTGCTCGGGGAGGAGGCGGAGCAGGGGTGAGTGTGCCACCCCCAACCCCCTTATTTGCTGCAGGCAGCCCTCCCCGCACTCCCCTGCCCCAGCTCCCTCCACCTAAATGCCGGTGATGATTGGGGCGGCCGAAGATCCAGCTACTGCAGTCGCTACCAAAGAAAATGCCACCCTCCAAATGCCAGTGCCCTAGGCGATCACCTAGGTTGCCTAAATGGTTGCACCGGCCCTGGGCACTGCCACAGGGGTGGTGTAAAAATGTAAAAATTGGGAGGATTATTAAAAATGAGGGAGAGTTGGCATCTCTGCTTCCACCAAGAGTTCAGCTGAGGTACCGGAAGCAGGGCAGACATCTACAAATAGGGCCTCAGCGTCTCCTCTGCTCAGTTATGCTCGGCCACACCAGGCTCTCAGGCTTCATCTGCTCTTTCAGCTGGGGGTGCAGGTCCCAGTGGTAGGAGATACACCCAGGCTAGCTCTAATTGAGCCGGCACACAGAAAATAAGGGCGATGACTGCAACTAAAACAGAATACCTCAAATGGTGGAGAATTGGAAAGATGCTCTGAGTGTCCTTGTCAAACATTCATCCCTGGATTGAAAAACTTGTGTCTACAAGACAGGCACAAACATCTCATTAACAGTATATTTGAAACAATGTTTAAAAATAGGTTAACATATTCATATCACATGACTAGTTGAATTGGACTTTATTTTAACAAACAAACAGAATTGGAGTAGTGTTCCTGTGTTGGTAAGCAAGTAATATATGCCTTACATGCAGATAGTACAAAAAAGAAATGCCTGGCAATGCTGAAAAAACAGCAGGAAATACAAGTGAAACACTGTTGTTTTTTTTCTCTCAAGCAGTCCATGACTGTTTAGGAAAGTAGCAAGTTGTTCCCTGGTCTCAGAAAAGTGGAGAAACACTGTTATAGATAACCTAAACAGTGTAGAAGTGAGCAGTAGTGGTCTTAACTAAGTCCTATGGAACTGAAGAAAGTATTTATTTACAGTACTTAAAATACACCATATAAGAAATTATTTCTTTAATAGAGCAATATTTTAATAAAAACATAAACTCACCTCAAGGACAGGCAAATTAATGAATATTAAGACTTTTCACTTTCAAATTAAATCCCTTATTTTTCTTATCTAATCTTGCTAAAGCAAACAATTTCTTCACTACAAGAATATGTTGTCTAACCAGTTTGGGTGTTTAACTAGTAGTACCTTAAGTTACAATGTCATTTTAATATCCCATTAAAATTGTTTTAGGAATAGCTTTAATTGTAATCTTTTGGCAATGCTTTGGCAAAAATAAAATTATGCTTGAGGCTCATGACATTCTTTTGTAGCAGTGGTGTTGGTTTACTTGTTTTTTTCTCATTTTGTTGTTGTTGCTGCTTGCCGGCAGATGTGTTAACTTAAAGGTGTGAGATGCAATGATGTGGTTGTGAGTGCTGAAAGAGAGAGATTGGAGTTGAAACAGAGTAAGTGGAATCCTGGCTTCATTGAAGTCAGTGACAAAACTGCCATTGACTTTGGTGGGACCAGGATTTCACCCAGAAAGTCTCAGTTCAGTTCATAGAATTATAGGTACCAAGGCCAGAAGGGACAATTAGATCATCTGAGCTCATATATAACATAAGCCATAGAATTTCACCCACTTCCCCCTGTATTGAGTCCAATAGGTTGTATTTGGCTAAAGCATTTCTTCCAGAAAGGCATCCAGTCTGGATTTGAAAACAGCAAGAAATGGGGAATCCACCACTTCCCTCGGTAGTTTGTTCCACTGGTTAATCACCCTCACAGTTTTTTTTAAAGTGTGTCTAACTTGAATTTATCTGGCTTTAAATTCAAGCCACTGGCTCTTGTCATGCCTTTCTCCACTACATTAAAGAGCTTGTTAGTACCTGCTATTTCCTTCCCATGAAGGTACTTGTACACCCCAATCAAGTCACCTCTTGGTCTTACTTTGTATAAGCTAAACAAAAATTGAGCTCTTCAGTCTCTCACTGGCATTTTCTCCCTCTCCCTGCCCCAGAGTCAGTTTTGTGGCTCCTTTCCAGTTTTTCAACATCTTTTTTAAAATGTGGACATCAGAACTGGACACAACATTCCAGTATCAGTTTCACCAATTAACGCATGTAAAAACCCCACTGAGGAAGATTGAAGAGGGGGTGGATTGATATTTATGATTCTTGTTGTCTTTGTTGGTTGCTCCATATTAAGTGGCAGGACAAGTTCAGCAATGAGAATATTCATTGCTGAACCCAGCAACCGCTTCCATCAGCACTGGTTTGGTTTTGACTGCTTTCTTGGCATGGACACATTACAAAGATGGAAGATTAATGAATTTCACAACATGTTTAGCAAGGAATGCTGCTACATGGTCAGTGGTCACGTGGATGCCAAAAGTTTTGGTGGTACAATAAGGATGTCAATGATGGATGTAGACTGAGAATCCAGCCAGACCATCATAAGGTCCTAGGTAGAGACTGAGCTGCAAGGAGGCAGAGTCCCTTTGGGATTTGCCCTGATAATGATAATCTAGCATTAATTCTTATACAGATGCTGCCTCAAGATTAACTTGCCCCATTACGCTCTTTGGTGTCAGGATCTAATAAGCCACCATTTCTGGTTAGTTAAGGGGATGTCATTTCAGAAAGTGTAACATCAGTTACACATCGCTGAGTGATACTTACTATTTTAAGCAAATACTCATCTTTTTGGTATTTGCTTTAGTGAGTAAATTAAAGTCAACTCTCTGGGTTAGATAAACACAATCATTCCTATTGTAACTCAAGAACTAGTTTTAAAAAAATGACTGACCAGACAAAAGTGTAAAACCACTGGAGATATTCCCATTGGTGAGAGTTTTTAGGACTGCATGTGAATGCTCAGAGTAATACAAATTCAAAAAATGAATAGGTTACACTTAGTGGAACCTATTCTGTTTGACTCTGTGTATTTAAAGTACATCTTAATGTACTGGATATATTTTTGGTTTGAAGGATTTTGGTATGAATGTAATGAATTGAAATGCCAGAATAACTCAAACACTGCGTATGATCATCCCATGCAAGAGTCTATTTTAATGTTCAGGATATATAATTAAATTTGTTTCCAGAGAACAACATAGAAAATGTCCATTCTCTCTTTTCAGGGAACAAAATCAGGATGAGCCACATCATTCACCTATTTACTTGCTCTGTCACGCATTGAAGGATCCAAACTGTAAATTAAAGAAACTAAAGCAAGAAATTGTTCCTTCCTTTTATAACCTCCCATCTTTACTGCTATTATCCCAGAAATTCTACAGCCATTCAGATCTTCCCCAGGGCTGCCCAGGAATTTGTTTAGCTGTCCAGTCCATGGGGCAGATACTCAGCTGATGTAAACTGTCCTAGCTCCATTGAAGTCAGGTTACACCAGCTGAGAGTTTTCTGGAACACATGCTTGGTTGACATATATGTCAGCCTAGCAGTTCAACAACATTTATCCCAACTCCCATAGCAAGAGGTGTGCAGGAGAGACAGAGTGAAGCAGTGTGGCCAGGGTGTGGCTTGAGGTCAGGAAAGACTCAGGAGTCTGGAGAGAATATTGTGGGTATTTTACTCTTAGGTATTTCTAAGGAGCCTGTCACCGTGGTGTCTGAGCCCTGTATGTGTTTCTTTGTTTAATGTTCATGTATTCTCATCAGATCTTATTTCTCCCTGATTCAAAGGTGACGATTTGCGGGAAGCTGTGGATGGTTTCTCTTTTTCTCTGTCCCACTGTGACAGTTCTCTGGGCATCCAGGACTGAGAGTCACCTTGTTTCCTCTGCCTCCAGAGGGAGTCTTACTTGTAATAGCTGGTCATCAACTTCCTGACACCACCAGCCCTCACTCCCTCAAGTACTCTCCTCTGGGCTTATGCCTGCCCCAGTTTTGCCTTGCAGGTTAACAAGAGGGACACCCCAATTGCTGAGTCCCTTTAAATCATTCCTCTGTTATACCCAGCTCCTGACACTAGCTACTCACAGCACTATCAGATTCTATGCACCCAAAGGTGCCATGTACCCCAGTTTACCAGATTTACCTTAAATCACCACTCCGGTGCAGCATGCAGCACTTGTGAATACTTGTAATAAAACAAATGTAGGTTTATTTTAAAAAAGTATAAAGATTTATCTAGAAATGAGAGACAGTGATGGAAACAACTGGTTACAACAGAAAACAAAATCATAAAATGCGAACCTGGGTCTGTACTTGTCTGTAGTTACCTGTCTCATCTAATGAATTAGGTTTCCCCACAAAGTTCAATCTGTTGCAGAACTAGCTGGTTTCACAAGAACCAGGATCCAAATATTCAGGACAGCCCCCTGCCCTTGCTCCTGAAGGGGTTTCCTTGTGAATGAATACAGAGTGCCTTTCCCTACACTCTGTTATACTGAAAATAGTCTTTTTCTTTATTCATAGCCAGGGCAATCCCCTGCCTGCTGTAAGGTTCCTTTTCATCCCAAAGTGGTTTTGATTATTTGCAATTGTCTTGGATGGTTTTCAATTGACTGTTTTGGGATTTGGCTAGAGTAGACAACTCACACAGCCTTACATTAGCTAGCAGGCTGACTAGGAGGGATGACAAATCCCTCTTACTTGAATGGGTCATCACCAGGACACATTACTCCGGTGACTAATTTTTATTGTAAGTCCATAAAGCATACTTTCAGTATATATACATTGTTCCATAAGTATTATCCATACATGTCTCTTTCAGTGATTGAGTCTTGACAAGTTATAAGCTTTCTGTAGATACGTTACTTGTTATACTTGATGGATAAATATCCTGTAAGATGTATTTGGTGTACTGAGTTTGTCAGGTCTGAGGTTTGAGCTTTTTGTAAAGAACAGAGGACCCTTTGCCAAGTGCTTTCTGTGTCAGACCCACCCCAGTTTCTTTTCTCTTATTCTCTTTTTTCCCTCTTATTACACCCACTCCATCACATGCTGACCCTGGGGTTGTTCCTGGAAAAGGCTTTAGCATAGAGGTGATCTTGTATTTTGCTTTGACCATGGCCAGGCAGCACTCAGCTTGATGCCCACTAAGAAGCAGTTCTACATCTGAGTTCTAGCTGTTGAGAACACTCTGCTCCAATGCCCCAGAGTCTGAACCTGGGCATCTCCAGTTGGATTGTCCTTGTGGAGCACAGTTGTGCTGCTGGGTGCTGGATGGATAAACCAGTCTGTGAGACTATGTGTGCTAGAGAACTTTGGCCTTGGCAGCAACAGCACATCTCCCTACCGTACCAGTAGCACTACACAGCCACACACAGACATGTGCAAGGCAGTGTACCTGGGATCACATCACCTCTGGTATTTAGTCTGCTCAAAGCAAATGCAATCATATGTTGTCCAGCATCTTGTCCCTCTTCATTGTTTCAACACAACCACTGTCAGAGCAGCTGCAGTGGTGCAGTGAGTCTCCTCCCCAGTGCAGTTCCACACTGGCCCTTCTCATCCTTCCATGACCGCGTTGATAACCCAGAATCACTGAGCTCAACACGTGGGTATTTGGGTGAAATGTAATGGCCAGTGACGTGCAGGAGGTCAGACTAGAGGATCTAATGGTCTCTTCTGGCCTTAAACTCTATGAAGCTGATTCTGTCACCTGTCTAGCAAGGATTAGCAAACAGATAAAAGCTGTATCAGAGGGGTAGCTGTGTTAGTCTGGATCTGTAAAAGCAGCAAAGAGTCCTGTGGCACCTTATAGACTAACAGACGTATTGGAGCATGAGCTTTTATGGGTGAATACCCACTTCATTGGATGCAACCGACGAAGTGGGTATTCACCCACGAAAGCTCATGCTCCAATATGTCTGTTAGTCTATAAAGTGCCACAGGACTCTTTGCTGCTTTTACAGATAAAAGCAGATTACCTAGCAAAAGAAACAAACACGCAAGATAAGCTTAAATACTAAAGATACTGAGGAGTCTGGTGGCACCTTAATAAGTAGTAATTTCTCAACCAAGATATTGTTTTAGGCAGATTGCAGAGATTCTTGAAGGTCAACTGTACTTGCCTGCAGCTTAAAACCTCAGCTATTTCATTCACATGCTACTCCACCTATTAGCCTGGGCTCAGCTTTTCTTCCCCCCACTTCACCCCCCAGTCCTTGTTTAAATGTTTAGAGCAGTCATTGTAGGCAAGGAGCCAGTGAAGAACAAACTCCCCTGCCGTAAATAGGTTTTATGTATGGTAGGAATCCTTTGTCCCCCAGTGTGATTCCCACCCTGGGTAAATGGAAAAGTACTAATATTGTCATGGTGTCCAATATCAGGTGACTTGCACACATGACCCTAGTCTGGTTGCAGCACTGCCAGAACCCATGTCAGTGTGTTGCGGCCAGGATCCCACTGACTCAGCATTGGGTCTTCTTCTGCTGCTAGGGCCCCGGGCTGGGACATAGTGGAGCAGGAGGGCCTGCATCCCCCCTGCCACCCAACTCATGGGTTGTAGTCTCCCCCTCTCCCGGGTCATTTGGATGCAAGGGCCTGGTCTTATTGTTATATATTATTGTTGCTCAGACTCTGTCTGAGGGCTCTGTGTTGCTTGATAACTTGTCTCTCTCACCAACAGAAGTTGGCCCAATAAAAAAATATTACTTCATCTATCTTGTAGCTCTAAAATGCTGGGACCGACATGGCTACAGCTATACTGCATTGTGGAGAGGTCAGCGAGGGCTCACCTCTCTCCAGGGCGGCGGGGAACCACACCACCAGTCTCACTGGTTGAGAGTTGAGTGGGTGGGACTTAAGGGATGTTGTACCCATCCTGAAATCTGGCTGGTCAGTGGAAAGAGCTGGGCGGTGTTTAGAGAGGAAGTCTTACCACAAATCTTATTCCTCATTTGGTCAATGGCATTGGCAGAGGTTTGGGTTTTGAAACGTCTGGGCCATTCTCAATTGCCCAACACTGGTCTTCCATTGGCCAAGGGGTGGGGCTTGGAACAGGGCCTACGGTAGAACTTATGGCTCAGTCTCAATGCTGATTGGTCAGGGACAGGGGCTGGTAGGTAGGGCCACCTGTCAGATCAGCTATGACAAGTCCTGTTCACACCGTGATTGCTCTTCCCTGTGTTTCTCTCTCCTGCAATTTTCAAGGTTGTTGTCTCACAGATTCTGGCTGTGGGGATTTCTGTTCTCAGAACCAACCAGAGCTTGACAGAGCTGAAGCTGAGTGATAATAATCTGGGAGATGCTGGCATGCAACTGCTGTGTGAGGGACCGAAACAAAACTGCAAATTACAGAGTCTGCAATGTGTAATATTTACCTTCCTCTGTGTATTTACAGATGTCCTCTATGTAAAGATGTGACAGGGTGTATGGCTGGTGTCTGCTCCCTGCAGCTACATGGAGAAGCTGGGAATTCAGTGTCTCCAGAACCTGTGTCAGTAGTTCACAACATGCCCCAGCCTGCCCTGTTTGTAAAATAAAAACTTTAACTACAGCTGAGCTCACACTGGACAACTAGCGCCTCAGCTCTCTGGTGTTTGGGGAACACACACACACACATACACACATTAAAAGTTGGTATCTGTGTATTAAAAAGAGCTCACTCTTACCCTTCAGTTAGCAGTCTATTTTACAGATCATTTTAATAGTTTTGACACCTTGATATTTTCATCTATAACTAATAGAATGATTCTAAACCTCCCCATCTGAGCAGAAATGGTCAACTTGAGTTTACGCTTCAGCCCCAGCCATGGTGGCTTCTCCCTTTGGTGTTCCCAGAGTTGGGGCAAAATGTGCTCCCAGCTGAGAGCCAGCACCAGTTTGAAGAAACACCCTTTGAAGTGCAGCATGTTGGGGATGGGGAGGTGTGTTTACAGTCATAAATAGGGCAGGTGAGAGTAGGTACCAATTGTACTCATTATACAAAAACTGAGGCTTTTCCTTTTTCTTTTTCAATACATTTCTGTTCTTTTCCTTCTTTCTAGGTAGAAGCCCCATCCCAGGCCTCTGAGATTCTGGGGAAGTTATGGGACTTGAGGCCAGATTTTCAAAAGAACTCAGCACCCAGCAGCTCCAATTATGACATTTCCAATAAGATTTTCAAAACACCTGCACATTGGATCCTGAGCCCTCTTGAAAATCTGCCCCAAAAGCACCAGCAAAATGAACCGCAAAATCAACCTCCTTTTGCACCAGCTGCTGTCTGTCATTGGAGGTTTCGTGTTAATGCCACTAACCCCCAATTCAGGTTCCCTTTTACTCTCCCCAAGAGACCAGATCCATTGCCTGGAGGGCAGAAGTGCTTCTGTCCCCATCTATTCCCAACAGGCTTCATGCAAGACCTTCAAAACTCTGCCTGTTAGTATGTAGATGGACAGGACTCATCTCAGGCCTGTCTGTTTTCTCCTTTAATTCTGATCATCAGTGATGTTTATCCTTCAAAGTATGGGTCTGTGGGTAGGATAGTGGAAGCTCACAAACTGTCTGCATTACCTATTCTTTGTTGAACGAAAACCCATGCTGTGCCAATGACACTCACTGAATTGTCTGCAGCTATAAAAAGTAGCCTTGGGAGAGATCTTGCTATAAAGATCTGTAGTTTCCGCATCAGAGTGTTCCCTTTTTAAGACTTCTGAAATCATGCTCCACACCTCGTCTCTCTCAGATTTTGGAAAGCACTTCAGATTCTTAAAACTTGGCTGGAGAAATCTCACACTGGTGCCTTCTTTACATTTTGTTAAATTTGCTGTGAAAATATTCTTAATGTTAGCATCCGAGACTGCTATAACATGAAATATAGGCCATTATCTTTGAAAATTCATGGCGATTGGTTGAGGTCCCAGACAATTGGAAAAAGTCAAAGTCAAAAGTCAAATATAGTGCCAATCTTTTAAAAAGGGAAGAAGGAGAATCCGGGGAACTACAGACTGGTCAGCTTCACCTCAGTCCCTGGAAAAATTATAGAGCAGGTCCTCAAGGAATCCATTTTGAAGCATTTGGAGGAGAGGAAGGTGATCAGGAACAGTCAACATGGATTCACTAGGGGCAAGTCATGCCTTACCAACCTGATTGCCTTCAATGATGAGATAATTGGCTCTGTGGATATGGGGAAAGCAGTGGACATAATATACCTTGACTTTAGCAAAGCTTTTGATATGGTCTCACACAATTCTTGCCAGCAAGTTAAAAAAGTATGGATTGGATGAATGGACTATAAAGTGGATAGAAGGCTGGCTGGATCATTGGGTTCAATGGGTAGTGATCAACGGCTTGATGTCTAGTTGGCAGCCGGTAGCAAGCGGAGTTCCCCAGGGATCAGTCCTAGGGCTGGTTTTGTTCAACATCATTATTTATGATCTGGATGATGGGATGGATTGCACCCTCATCAAATTCACAGATGACACTAAACTGTGGAGAGGGAGGGAGATATGCTGGAGAGTAGGGATAGATTCCAGAATGACCTAGACAAATTGAAGGATTGGGCCAAAAGAAATCTGATGAGGTTCATCAAGGATAAGTGCAGAGTCCTGAACTTAGGATGGAAGAATCCCATGCACTGCTACAGGCTGGGGACCGATTGGCTAAGCAACAGTTCTGCAGAAAAGGACCTGGGGATTATAGTGGACAAGAAGCTGGATATGAGTCAACAGTTGTCAAGAAGGCTAACGGCATATTGGGCTGTATTAGTAGGACCATTTCCAGGAGATTGAGGGAAGTAATTATTCCTCTCTTCGACACTGGTGAGGCCACATATGGAGCATTGCATCCAGTTTTGATCCCCCCACTACATAAAGCATGTGGACAAATTGGAGAGGGTCCAGTGGAAGGCAACAAAAATGATTAGGGGGCTGGGCCACATGACTTATGAGGAGAGACTGAGGGAACTGGGCTTATATAGTCTAAAGAAGAGAAGAGTGAGGGGGGATTTGATAGCAACCTTCACCTACCTGAAGGGGGGTTCCAAAGAGGAAGGAGTGAGGCTGTTCTCAGTGGTGGAAGATGACAGAACAAGGAGTAATGGTCTCAAATTGCAGTGGGGAAGGTCTAGGTTGGATATTAGGAAACACTATTTCACCAGGAAGGTGGTGAAGCACTGAAATGTTTATCTAGGGAGGTGGTAGAATCTCCATCCTTAGAGGTTTTTAAGGCCTGGCTTGAAAAAGCCCTGGCTGGGATTACTTAGTTGTGGTTGGTCCTGCTTTGAGCAGGGGGTTGGACTAGATGACCTCCTGAGGTCTTGTCCAACCCTGATCTTCTATGATTCTATATGAACTACTTGAATCCTGGCACGGGGGTGTTCTAGGTGAATGGACAGAGATCCCCTAAAGACATTTTGTGAGTCACTCTGGACACCATCAGAATTGGCATAATTTTTTGCAGGATTCACGTAACACAGGTTAATTGAGCTTTGAGATCATAATCAAATGCTAATCAAAATTTGATCTTGAGAGTTTTAAGGGTTAAAGATCAGGTACAATCATATGAGAATCTGACCACAAAAGAACTTAAAGCTTTATATAAAGATAGGGGGATAACTATTAAGAAAGACATCTCAGCTCTGGAACTGAGAACTTTGGTCATGGACTGTGACCAAAAAGCACGGTCTCAGTCTCCCCATGTGCCAGATGCAGAAGCGATCCGAAGGCAGGTCCTGGCATCGGAGAAACTACATGAGCATGAATCGAAGATGGTGGAACTCTGAATGAAGGAGAGGAAAGATGCCATGGAAGCTAAGGCTGAGGAGAAAGCCCACCAAAGGCACCTAGCTGATGCTGAGATGGAGAGGGAAGCTCATCTAAGGTGTATGCAGCAACTGGAAGCTGAGAATGAAGCAAACCAGATACAGGTAGAGGCTAACACATTGCAGCTTCAAATCCTGGACAGGCAAATGGATGAGCCACCTCAGCCAGGAGCTCTCTTGATACATTCTGACAGGTTGCAATGCTCAGAATCTTGGATTTATACAACAACTACTTAAGTACTGCATATTAATATTTGCTGCATTTAGTATGTATCATGTTAATGTGTATATCTTGGGTAAGAAATATATTCTAAGCCAAACTTTTCTTGAGCTAAAGATATTTACTGGGTTGCAACAGGCCACCAAGGTTTACAAATGGGTCCTGAGACCAAAAAGGTTGAAAACCATTCTTTTAGCTCAGCCATGGCTCCCAGGGCTTCTAGACTCTTGGCTCCCTGTCAGCTCTAGTATGCTGACAGGGAATCAGGAACCTAGAGGCCCTGGGAACAGTGACTGAGCCAGGAGCGTTACAGGTAGGGAGCTGGGGCTTCCAGAGTTTCCAGCTCTGCGGCAGGGAGCCAGAAGCCGATCCCTCTCTCGAGCTGGTGTTCTCAGGGCTTCCAGGTGCTCAGCTGATGATTTACATTAGTTCAGCAGGAAACACACTTCTTGAATATCATTTGGTTTAATTTCAGTTATTCAAATAGATTATAGTAGGAGTCCTGCACTTAGGATGGAAGAATCCCATGTACTGCTACAGACTAGGGACTGAGTGGCTAGGCAGCAGTTCTGCAGAAAAGGACCTAGGGGTTACAGTGGATGAGAAGCTGGATTTGAGTCAACAGTGTGCCCTTGTTGCCAAGAAGACTAACAGCATTTCGGGCTATATAAGTAGGAGCATTGCCAGCAGATCGAGGGATGTGATCGTTCCCCTCTATTCAGCAGTGGTGAGGCATCATCTGGAGTACTGAGTCCAGTTTTGGGCCCCACACTACAAGAAGGATGTGGAAAAACTGGAAAGAGTCCAGTGGAGGGCAACAAAAATGATTAGGGGGCTGGAGCACATGAGTTATGAGGAGAGGCTGAGGGAACTGGGATTGTTTAGTCTGTAGAAGAGAAGAATGAGGGGGGATTTGATAGCTGCTTTCAACTACCTGAAAGGGGGTTCCAAAGAGGATGAATCTAGACTGTTCTCAGTGGTAGCAGATGACAGAACAAGGAGTAATGGTATCAAGTTGCAGTGGGGGAGGTTTAGGTTGGATATTAGGAAAAACTATTTCACCAGGAGGGTGGTGAAGCACTGGAATGGGTTACCTAGGGAGGTGGTGGAATCTCCTTCCTTGGAGGTTTTTAAGATCAGGCTTGACAATGCCCTGGCTGGGATGATTTAGTTGGGGATTGGTCCTGCTTTGAGTAGATGACCTCCTGAGGTCCCTTCCAATCCAGATAGTCTATGATTCTATAAGTTTGTCTTACTATAGGATGCATAATCTCAAATTTAATTTTAAATGCATTTATTTTTAAAAGCAAAATATTTTTAATTTAAATAAAAATTCAGTTTAAATTAATCTGATTTAAGTTACAGTGTCTTTGATTCTTTTATTAAAAGAAACATCATTTTTTCTCCACCCTGCTTACTCTCAGTATCCAGTGTGAGGAATGAGCCAAAGCAGAACATGACAAAAGGTGTATTTCTGCAGATATTACTTATTTATGTTCCCACTTTCAAGTAAGAAAGTAAGAGCATAAGAATGGCCATACTGGATCAGACCAAAGGTCCATCCAGCCCAGTATCCTGTGTGCTGACAGCGGCCAATGCCAGGTGCCCCAGAGGGAGTGAACCTAACAGGTAATGATCAAGTGATCTCTCTCCTGCCGTCTATCACCACCCTCTGACAAATAGAGGCTAGGGACACTATTCCTTACCCATGTAAAAGTAAAGACTAAAAATAAAGATTTAAGTTTGCATGACAGGGATTTTTTAGTTTACAGGTGAAAAAAATTGCATGAGGAGGTATTTCACCAAATCTTTGATTGGAAGCCAAAAACTCTGGCCATTGAGCTACCAAATTTGGCACATTTACAGAAAAACTTGAACAACTTACCCATGAACAGGCTCTGTGCATCTCACGGTTGAGCACTAAATACAGTATTGATTTGTTAAACAGATGTTCTGTGTGTTTGTTCTTTAGTCATGGTTCGTGACCCACCAATTTAATAGTCCAGGTGATGCTCATTAGCCACCACTATGCTGGTTGTGGTGATGGTAGTGGGGAGGCGGTCTCCTGTTTGGGTTCCAATGTATCAATGAAAAGTTGCTCCAATGAGGTCCTTTGTTCATCCAGCCAACCATCAACAACTCAGGTGGTGGCAGAATGAATTCCACATAGTTTACAGTAGTTATAGTATTATCTATTAGTGAATTACAGTAGTGGTAAAATGCCTTGGCGGAGATCAGAGTCTCACTGTGCTAGGCACTGGACATGCTGTTATGGCAGATGCCCCCAGATGGTGCTGTTACAGGTGTCCAAGTTCTTTTTGTTTAGGATATAAAAAGCTGTTTATTTGGGGGAGATGTGTAATGTTTACGTTATGCAGGGTTTTCTGTAAAGGCGGCTTTGGAAAAGAGGGAGCTGCGGGAGTAGCAGGAGAGTTACAGGTACACTTTGAGTGCACCCAGATGCCTTGTCACTGATTTCTCCTCTGATCTGCAAGGCCCTGGACACTTACTATTGCTCAGCAGAGGGGTTGTTAAATAACTGTAATCAAGTGAGGGAAGACTGGTGTGTCTCTCCTCCTCCACCCCCTGTACAACCAGTTGCCACAAATGTAGCCCCTGTATGATTGTTTCAGGATCTCCCTCTCTTCCCCACCCCATTTACCGAGTTTTTTGCCTTTCTCTCTCCTGCAGCTTGTGGGGGTGTGGTGTCTCAGACGCTTGCTGTGGGGATCTTGCCGCTGTTCTCAGAACCAGCCAAAGTCAGGCAGTGCTGGAACTGGGTGATATCAAACTAAGATATTCAGGAGTGCAGCTGCTGTGTGAGGAACTGAAACATCCAAACTGCAAATTACAGAGGTTGGGGTAGGTGACATTTGGCCTCCTTTATGCATTTACTTTATGTAAATCAGTGGTTCCCAAACTTTTTGGCATCACGCCCCCTTTTTAATTTTCAAGAAACCCTCACCCCCCACACTTCCCCTTTACCACCACCCCTGATTTTTTTCCCCTGACAACCCCTCCCAGGACTCCCCCCACCCGACCTACCTCCTCCCTGGACCCCACCTCCTACCCAATGCCCCCTGCTCCCTGACCCCTGACTGCCGCTGCTCCGGGACCTCCTGCCTCTTATCCAACTCCCACTTCCCCTTCTCCCTTACCAGGCCACTCAAAGTGGCAGGACTGGCTTATTGGAAAGCCTAGGAGGTGGGTGGGCACAAACCATGCTGCTATGGCGTGGCTGCGGAGGAGGGTGGACAGGAGGGGAGGGGCCAGGGACTAGCCTCCCCGGCCGGGAGCTCAAGGGCTGGGTAGTCTCACACCCTCCTTGGAATTTCTTCACGCCCCCACAGTGGGGTGCACCCCCCCAGTTTGGGAACCAATTATGTAAATGCTCAACAGGGTGTGTAGCTGGTATCTTCCCTCTGCAGATACGTCTCCTTCCCATCCCATTAAGCCATTGGTTGGGACTGTAGAAGCCATTAATGTGTTGGACGTTTCTCCTTTGCTGTCTCCTGCCCTATGCTGCTGCATGCACATATCACAGGCAGCAGTTTACTGGAGGGCTGCACACTCCCTTTGTTACACAGTCCAAACCGCACACAGAGCTGGGCCCCTCACTCCCACTACCCACCTCTAGCCATGTCCCAGCTCCAAATTCTACACAATTAGAATAATCAGAGCATTCCTGGTGTTCATGTGGAGTTCTGCACTAGGATAACTTGTGGATAATATGTGTCAAATTACATATTAATATAGAAGTGCATCAAAACCATAAGACTCCCAAATATATATGATTATTTGTCAAGAGATGCATACACAACTGTATTCTAAAACCCAGCATCAACTTGAGTTGATGGGGTAATGTGTGGAGAGGCATAAGCAGCTCCACGATTAAGTTTGCATTCAGATTACAGTTAAATCAGGGCTGAAAACCCTTTATTTTACACTTAAAATTTTGTTAAAAAGAAAAATCTGGTTATTCCTGCCGCTAATCTCAGGAATGATGGACTCAAATGCCCTACCATTCTCAGTCAGACCTCAGAGACCCATTACCCTAGAGCATCATGTTGTGACATATACAATGTTGCCACATTGCAGTTTTATCACAAATCTCTTGATATTTGATGTTTTTGTAAAGTCCTAGCTCCCAAAGTCATGTGACAAAGTAAGACTTTCCATTAAAAGAAAAACCAGAAGACACACAAAAGGAATTTAGTGTATCATTTAAAAAAAAAATCTCATGATTTTTAAGACAGTCACACGACTATACTCAGTTTAAGATTCTGAGGCCTGACTCATGATTTTTAACATTTGGCAACATACAGTGAATGTGTATCTAAGCGCTACATTTTGGCATCAAACTTACTATAAAATAATAATAAAAAAAACCTGTGTGCCATTCTGTTTCCCCCTCTTTTTAATTTTATTTATTTATTTATTCTTTTGTTTTACTCTTTGCTCAGATATTTTCTTCTTTCTCCTGTTCTCTTTGCCAGTCTCTTTTTTTCCTTCAGTCTTTTGCATATCTGTGTTTACTCTGCAATTTAACCCTTTTCTTTTTCCTGACATTCTCCCCCAAAACTCTCCCTCCATCTTTTCCTTTTTCCTCTCTTTCTGGCTTGCCCCTAGAAACTTCTTCTATACTTCATTAATTCTTTCTCTTTGCCCCTCTATCTTTATTAATTCTCCTCTGTCCCCATATTACTTCCCAGGGGTGCCCCCTCTTTCCTTTAGGGTCTTTCCCCACTTTCAGTGCTCTTCCTTGGAGGTCTCTCTTGATTTCCTTACTCCATTTTAGCCTTATGTCTTCCATGTCTTCCATTGAAGATATCATGGGGTCTCTTTCTCTTCACCTTCTCAGGTATCTTCTAATATTTTTAGCCTTTCAATCTTGTGGGGTTCTTCTCTTCGGCTTCAGCTTGAATGTCCTCTTTTCTTCACCCTCCCCCCCAAAATTAGGGTTTATCCCTTCAGATTCCCACAAACACTTTCGAAGTTTTTTCCTCCCCCTGTTCAACCCAGCCTTACAATCTCCGCCCACCCCCATTGCAGGCGCCTCTCTTCCTGCCTCCATAATATTTTGGTCTCTACTAACTCTTACAGAATCTGCGGGTGCTGCAAGGCATGGGGGGGTTCTCTCCCTTGTACAAATTTAGGGGCTTTTTTCCTCTCCCATATGTTTTTATTTTTAAGGCAGTTGAGGTGCAGGTGACAGTTCTGGTGGGAGAAATGTCTCCACATGTGCAAGATTTAGCAGCTGGTTGGGGAGGGGACCCATACTTGGGTGTGCAGGGGGCTCACTGTGAAGCCTTGAAGGAGGACAAACAGGTGGTCTGGAGGTGCACATGGTCATAGCCAGCCTGCTGCCATGGTTACCCACTCAGCTGTCTGGCAGCTTTATCAGGAGCCCAGACTCTGCAGGGGGATTAGGGAAACCAGCAGAACTTCTGCTTTTATAACCCCACCAGAGACTCTGAAAGAGGTCCTGCCAACAAGGCCACACAGTTACCTTTCTTTCGGGGGCTCTTCCCTCCCCCAGCCTTGGGGAACCCCCTGCCATTGGGGGTCTTCCTCTCTTTGTCTCACCCCCTTTGGTCCCTGATCTCAGAGGAAGACGGGGGTGATGTAGCCAGTGCTGCATCCTGCCGGGGAGCAGCAGAGCGGTTCGCGGAGGGGCAGGATTTATAGATTCATAGACTCTAGGACTGGAAGGGACCTCGAGAGGTCATTGAGTCCAGTCCCCTGCCCTCATGGCAGGACCAAATGTCTAGACCATCCCTGATAGACATTTATCTAACCTACTCTTAAATAACTCTAGAGATGGAGATTCCACAACTTCCCTAGGCAGTTTATTCCAATGTTTAACCACCCTAACAGTTAGGAACTTTTTCCTAATGTCCAACCTAAACCTCCCTTGCTGCAGTTTAAGCCCATTGGTTCTTGTTCTATCCTTAGGGGCTAAGATGAACAAGTTTTCTCCCACCTCCTTATGACACCCTTTTAGATACCTGAAAACTGCTATCATGTCCCCTCTCAGTCTTCTCTTTTCCAAACTAAACAAACCCAATTCTTTCAGCCTTCCTTCGTAGGTCATGTTCTCTAGACCTCTAATCATTCTTGTTGCTCTTCTCTGGACCCTCTCCAATTTCTCCACATCTTTCTGGAAATGTGGTGCCCAGAACTGAACACAATACTCCAGTTGAGGCCTGTCCAACGCAGAGTAGGGCGGAAGAATGACTTCTCATATCTTGCTCACAACACACCTGTTAATGCATCCCAGAGTCATGTTCGTTTTTTCTTTTTTGCAACAGCATCACACTGTTGACTCATATTTAGCTTGTGGTCCACTATAACCCCTAGGTCCCTTTCTGCCATACTCCTTCCTAGACTGTCTCTTCTAATTCTGTATGTGTGAAACTGATTGTTCCTTCCTAAGTGAAGCACTTTGCATTTGTCTTTTTTAAACTTCATCCTGTGTACCTCAGACCATTTCTCCAATTTGTCCAGGTCATTTTGAATTTTGACCCTATCCTCCAAAGCAGTTACAATCCCTTCCAGTTTGGTATCATCTGCAAACTTAACAAACATATTTTCTATGCCCATATCTAAGTTGTTGATGAAGATATTGAACAGAGCCGGTCCCAAAACAGACCCCTGTGGAACCCCACTTGTTATACCTTTCCAGCAGGATTGGGAACCATTAGTAACTACTCTCTGAGTATGGTTATCCAGCCAGTTATGCACTCACCTTATAGTAGCCCCATCTAAGTTGTATTTGCCTAGTTTATCGATAAGAATATCATGTGAGACCATATCAAATGCCTTACTAAAGTCTAGGTATACCACATCCAGCACTTCTCCCCTATCCATAAGACTTGTCATCCTAACAAAGAAAACTATCAGATTAGTTTGACATGATTTGTTCTTTACAAATCCATGCTGGCTATTCCATATCACCTTACCACCTTCTAAGTGTTTGCAGATGATTTCCTTAGGGCTTGGCTACACTTGAGAGTTGCAGCGCTGGTGGAGGTTTTCCAGCGCTGCAACTTAGTAACTGTCCACACCTGCAAGGCACATCCAGCGCTGCAACTCCCTGGCTGCAGCGCTGGCTGTACACCTGGTCTGCTTGGGGAATAACGACTGCAGCGCTGGTGATGCAGTGCTGCTCGTCAAGTGTGGCCACACACCAGCGTTGTTACTGGCCTCCAGGGTATTAGGAGATATCCCAGAATTCCTGTTCAGCCACTCTGCTCATCAATTTGCACTCTACTGCCCTGGCCTCAGGTGACCCGCCCTTTAAATGCCCCAGGAATTTTAAAAATCCCCTTCCTGTTTGCTCAGCCAGGTGTGGAGTGCAATCAGTGAATCTTTCCAGGTGAGCATGCCTCCACGCGCCAAACGAGCCCCAGCATGGAGCAATGGCGAGTTGCTGGCCCTCATTAGTGTTTGGGGGGAGGAAGCTGTGCAGTCCCAGCTGCACTCCAGCCGTAGGAATTATGATACATTTAGCCAGGTATCAAAGGCCATGCTGGAAAGGGGCCATGACCGGGACGCGCTGCAATGCAGGGTTAAAGTAAAGGAGCTGCGGAGTGCCTATTACAAAGCCCGCAAGGGAAACCGCCGCTCCGGCGCTGCCCCCATGACCTGCCATTTTTACAGGGAGATGGACGTGATACTTGGGGGTGACCCCACTGCCAATCCGATGACCACAATGGACACTTCTGAGCGGGGTGGGGGACAGGAGGAGGAGGAGGAGGAGAGAGGCGGGACGGAGGAAACCGAGACTGAAGGTACTGGGGTGGGGGAAGACACCCCAGAGTCCCAGGAGGCATGCAGCCAGGAGCTCTTCTCAAGCCAGGAGGAAGGTAGCGAATCGCAGCAGCCAGTACTTGGTGAAGGACAAGCAGAGGAGCGGGTTACTGGTAAGCGGCTTTTATTTTCAGGATGGAAATATTTCGGAAGAGGAGGGGAGTTAAGGCTGCATGCATGCATGCCTAGATGTGGAATAGCCCATTGATGTGGTATATCACGTCACGGTAATCTGCTGCGGTAATCTCCTCAAAAATTTCAGCCACAGTGTGGGCAATGCGCCTGCGCAAGTTTATAGGGAGAGCCGTTGTGGTCCTTGTCCCAGTCAGGCTAACGCGTCCGTGCCACTGTGCCGCGAGGGGTGGGGGGACCATTGCTGCACACAGACAAGCTGCATAGGGGCCAGGGCGGAATCCACATTGCTGTAGAAGACCTTCCCGCTCTTCCCTGGTGACCCACAGCAGCGAGATATCTTCCAGGATTAACTCCTGTGGAAAATGTTGGGAGACTGTTCAGTGCAGATGCCCCCTGTAGCTGTTTGCTGTCCCCAATGCACAGAAACCCCTGCACAGCCCTGAAGCAATCAGTCTCCCTTACTCACCATTTCATGGCTCCTGTTGGGTTATGTGTGCTCTGTTTGGTATGGGAAAAGTATGCTAAAGTGAAGACTGTAAACTCCTTCAGTGTGTGGGAATTACTGTCTGGATGAGATTATGAACAATGCTACCCCTGTTAACTGTTGCCATTTTTGTCTTTCCAAAAGTGACCTTGACTGCTGGACTGCCTGTCTCCTTGACTGCACAGAGACTACAAAACCTCAGAAAGAAGCTGCAAAAAAACAAGGAAGACATGCTGAAAGCGGTTATGGATCAGTCTGCTAGAGAGAGTAAAAACCTGCAGGACTGGAGAGAAAGGGAAAGCAGGATCCGCCAGAGAAACGCAGTGGCCAGGAGGAAAAGCACAAAGCAGCTGCTAAGAATCCTGGCACACCAAGCGGACTCTATCCAGTCACTCGTAGCCATGCAGGCAGAGCACTACCGTGCTGCCCCCCTGCCCCCCCATCCCAAAGCTTTTTCCCTTGTGCCCCAATGTCAGCTCCAAACCCCCTTCCCCAGCATCCAGGTTCTTACCTCCACCAGCTGCCTCCAACACCTGTACGTTCACCAACCAGCCCTGAGAACTACGACCCTTACCCTCTGCACTCAACCCCCATCACCATGCAGTATATGCACCCTGAAGTGCAGCAGTCATTGCACAGCACTCCAGACAGGACATATGCAAACCTGTGACTGTACAGTTCACCAACCCACCCCCCTGCCCTTTTAGGTTCCCAAAATGTTGTGTGTCTGTCAAGGAAGTTATTTTCTTTTCAATAAAAGAATTCTTGGCTTTGAAAACAGTCTTTATTATTGCAGAAAGTGAAAGATACCTTAGCCCAGTAAAGAAACAGGCACTGCAAATCATTTTAGGGAAAATTGAATCCTACTAACAGTGTAACCACTGCACTTCACTCCCGTGCAAGGCAGCAAACCTTACTGTTTGCTTTCAGCCTCAAATTCTTCCCTCAAGGCATCCCTAATTCTTGTAGCCCTGTGCTGGGCCTCTCTAGTAGCCCTGCTCTCTGGCTGTGCAAATTCAGCCTACCGGACTTGAATCTCGGTGGTCCATGCCTGACTGAATGTTTCACCCTTCCCTTCACAAATATTACAGAGGGTACAGCATGCGGTTATAACTGCGGGGATGCTGCTTTCCCCCAAGTCTAGCTTCCCATACAGAGACCTCCAGCAGGTTTTTAAACGGCCAGAAGCACACTCCACAGTCATTCGGCACCGGCTCAGCCTGTAGTTGAACTGGTCCTTGCTCCTGTCAAGCTTCCCTGTATAGGGTTTCATGAGCCAAGGCAGTAACGGGTAAGCGGGGTCTCCAAGGATCACAATGGGCATTTCGACATCCCCTACTGTGATCTTCCTGTCTGGGAAAAAAGTCCCTGCCTGCATCTTCCTGAACAGGCCACTGTTCCGAAAGATGCGTGCATCATGCACCTTTCCAGGCCAGCCTGTGTTAATGTCAATGAAATGCCCACGGTGATCCACAAGCGCCTGGAGAACCATAGAGAAATACCCCTTCCGATTAACGTACTCTGATGCTAGGTGGGGGTGTGTGTGCCAGAATAGATATATGCGTCCCATCTATCGCCCCTCCACAGTTAGGGAAACCCATTTGTGCAAAGCCATCCACAATGTCCTGCACGTTCCCCAGAGTCACGGTTCTTCTTAGCAGGACGCGATTAATGGCCCTGCAAACTTGCATCAGCACGATTCCAACGGTCGATTTTCCCACTCCAAACTGGTTCCCGACCGGTAGCTGTCTGGAGTTGCCAGCTTCCAGATTGCAATAGCCACCTGCTTTTCCACTGTCAGGGCAGCTCTCAATCTTGTGTCCTTGCGCCGCAGGGTGGGGGTGAGCTCAGCACACAGTCCCATGAAAGTGGCTTTTCTCATCCGAAAGTTCTGCAGTCATTGCTCATCATCCCAGACTTCCAGGACGATGTGATCCCACCACTCAGTGCTTGTTTCCCGAGCCCAAAAGCAGCGTTCCACGGTGCTGAGCATTTCCGTGAATGCCACAAGCAATTTAGTGTCACACGCGTCAGGCGATTCGATATCATCGTCGGACTCCTCACTGTCACTTTGGAGCTGAAGGAATAGCTCAACTGCCAAATGTGATGTGCTGGCAACACTCATCAGCACAGTCCTCAGCAGCTCAGGCTCCATTTCCCACAGAAATTGCGCTTCACAAAGAGAGAGTAAAACACAGCAACAGACTCACAATGGCGCCAAACGTGGCCGGAAAAACTGTGACGGCTGGGATGTGAAGCGATGCACCACGGGGCGTTGGGACAGGAATCGGAATGACCCACACCCTTCCGTCCCCTTCCCACAACCCACAGCGCCAAAATGGGACGAGGTGCTCTGTGGGATAGCTGCCCACAATGCACCTCTCAATACAGCGCTGCAAATGCTGCAAGTGTGGCCACAATGCAGCGCTGTTAGCTGTCAGTGTGGCCACACACCAGTGCTGTCCCTACACAGCTGTATGACCAGTGCTGTAACTCCCAGCGCTGCAACTGTCAAGTGTAGCCAAGTCCTTAGTTACTTGCTCCATTATCTTCCCTGGCACAGAAGTTAAACTAACTGGTCTGTAGTTTCCTGGGTTGTTTTTATTTCCCTTTTTGTAGATGGGCACTATGTTTGCCCTTTTCCAGTGTTCTGGAATCTCTGGAAAAATGGGTAAATATTGAGGTGGCAAAATTTGCAGATGACACAAAACTATTCAAGATAGTTAAGTCCCAGGCAGACTGCAAAGAGTTACAAAGAGATCTCACAAAACTGGGTGACTGGGCAA